>NC_143486.1:69684523-69994504 GCF_027475165.1 Benincasa hispida
AATCATTCTAAAATATGCATTTAATTACTCAAACTTAGTTCGATATTTAATTTTGTACTTCTAAATACAACTTTAATAAATAAAAAAAAATTGGTTTTGATTTTTTTTTTTTTTTTGGTACAATTGAGATAGAGAGAATTTGAACGCGGACCTTATAGTTATCGACACATACTCAGGTACCAATTAGTTTTGAATTATTAAAAACATCTCTAAAATTGATTGTAGAAAAAATGGTAAAAGTAATTTTAACAATTTTAAAATCACTTTCTAAATAGCCATGAAATTCTCTCCTCTCTCTCCTTTCTCCTCTTTATCTTCTCATATGACTTCCTCTCCTTCTCCTTTCCATAACAACCTTTTCCTCTTGGGTAGGCTGCATCTAATCACGTGCATCCTTTTTTATACACAAAATATATATATATATATATATATTAAATAAAATATTTACCATGTGTCAGAATTTTATTGGACAATTCCTTGAAATATATCAAGATAGGTACCATCAAGGGAGCACGCTTCTTCCCTCAATCATCTCTCATCTCATCATGGTTTGGGCATCCACAACTCAAAACGTTGAAGAAATTTGTTACGTAATCCAAATTCTTGACCAAAATAATTTTCTTATGTCTAATAGTCAAATAAGCTATCTTCCTTAATGTAGACAAACAAATTACACGTATTTTATTTACAAGAAAAAACCAATTTGGCCAATAGCACTCAAAGTTATGGCTCAAAATTTATAATTTAGATTATTTCGGCTTTTATAAACATTTAAAATCAAGATGATCTATGGTTGGAAATAGCAATAATAATAAAAAAAAAAAAAATTAAGTAGTCACGAAATTGTGTCGAATAAGATATGATCAAGTAAATTGCACATATGCATGAGATCTTGTAGTGTGACACATACAATCAAGTTAATGTGAATGCATACTCACAATCTTAAATTGAATTCTTAAATTTGTGGATTTCATATCCAAATATGGATAATATGTTCCAATTACTAATTATTTTATTTTTATAAATTAAGTTTATAAACACTATTTTCTCCCAAAATTTATATGTTTCAATATCCACTTTCTTCTAAAATTAAGATAAATTTTGAAAATTAAAAAGAAAAAGTACTTTTTAACAGTTTTTTTTTGTTTTAATTTGACAAAAAATCCCAATATTTTAAAAAATACAAAAATTATAGAAATCTTTTTAAATATAAAAATATTTACACTTTATAGTAAAAAATTTCAAAAGTAACACTTTTGGAACATTTTGCTATAAAATGTATATATATATATATATATTTCGATGTTTTTATTTATAAGAATTTCCCAAAATCCTCCCTAACAGAGAGGAAATAAGCCTACGTTTTCAAAATCGATAAAAAGATCGTTATAAAAAAGCCTTAGTATTTATGTTCTGTTTTGTTTTGTTTTAATCGCTCGTATATGTATATTTTAATTAACGTTTTATCATAAAGAAGCTTTCATAGCTCAGTTGGTTAGAGCACCCGTTTAGTAAGCGGGAGGTCTTGAGTTCGACTCTCAATGAAAGCATACTAATTTTTTTGGATTTTATAAAAGAGAAAAAAGTACACACAGATGTATAACAAAATCCATTTTTATTTTAAACTTGATTCAATTCTCATTTTAAATAGCATATATATTTTTTAAAAATGTCAAAATTAATGCTATCAATAGGGTGATCATCAATCGATCGGAGTCAGTTTTCCGACCAGATTGACACCGAATCGACCATAATTAATTTGAAAAATGACCAAATTTCCATAGACCATTGTTTAGTAAAAAATGACTGACCGGATGGTCGATTTGATCTTTTTCCTTTTTATTTTTTAAAGAAATGATTATTAATTAATTAATTAAAAATGTATATTTAATTATTTATTATTTAGGTATTTGGCCCCCAAGTTGGGTTGGGTTAGATGGGTAAAAAAAATCCACCCCGTCTGGTTCACCAATTATTAAAGAGGTTTATTACTTCTTAATCTTTTGGATTTTATAAAAGAGAAAAAAGTACACACAGATGTATAACAAAGTCCATTTTTATTTTAAACTTGATTCAATTCTCATTTTAAATAGCATATATTTTTTTAAAAAATGTCAAAATTAATGTTATCAATAGGGTGATCATCAATTGATTGGAGTTAGTTTTCCGACCAGATTGACACCGAATCGACCATAATTCATTTGAAAAATGACCAAATTTCCATAGACCGTTGTTTAGTAAAAAATGACTGACCGGACGGTCGGTTTGATCTTTTTTCTTTTTATTTTTTTTTAAAGAAATGATTATTAATTAATTAATTAAAAATGTATATTTAATTATTTATTATTTAGGTGTTTGGCCCCCCAAGTTGGATTGGGTTGGGTGGGTAAAAAAAAACTACCCCCATT
Source organism: Benincasa hispida (assembly GCF_027475165.1). Classification (NCBI taxonomy): domain Eukaryota; kingdom Viridiplantae; phylum Streptophyta; class Magnoliopsida; order Cucurbitales; family Cucurbitaceae; genus Benincasa; species Benincasa hispida. The sequence goes on from NC_143486.1 coordinate 69,686,932, forward strand.
TGGTTCACCAATTATTAAAGAGGTTTATTATTTTGTTATTCGCATTAACTCACATTTCTCACCTTGTTATTCGTATAAACTCTCCCAATTATTCTTCTCCTATAATAATTACAAATTCAACTCAACTCAACTCTGCGCGCCAAATGTCACAATCGCACTTTCCGAAGCTTCACTTAGCGATTGTGCGGTATTTATTCCCGCTCAGGAACAAGTCAGTCAGTTCGAATACGAACAGCCAATGGCACACCAGGTGCCTTTCGCAACCTCCACCCCATTTTAGAGAAAACGGTTTTAGAAAACGAATTTGGAGAAAAGGTTTTCGCAAACAGTTTGATTGTAAGAATAGAGAAGAGAAAGATTGTAGTAGGCTAGAAAGCAATAAGCAACAACAACAGCTTTATAACATACTACTTCGAGAATGAGGAAATGATGGTTAGTCTTACCCCCATATAGAGCATTATGAACAAAAATACATCTGCTACCTTTGCATATGGAAATGGGCGAACTCACTAAGAAAAGTACATATAAACCTAACTACCTAGCAAAAGGAAATAAAGAGGATGAAAGCATAGTAAAAAGAGGTGGAGGAGGTCATGCGGCCATGGGCAACACGCCCTAGACAAGCATGACTGTGACATTCTCCCCCACTCAATTGGTTGACATCCCCGTCAATCGACTCTGCTCGAACTCAACATACTGTTGAGCAGTTGCCTTTGAGGCTTTCCATGCGCTCCTAACGAACTTCTCTGTCTTGGAGGCTTTTCCACTTCTCTAGGAACTCTTCCCAACCTGGTCCTGGTCCTTCCGCTTTGTCGCTCCTTCCCGCAAGTGTCTTGTTGGCTTCTTCTCCTGCCATTCTCTTTGTTGTGGCTTGCGGATGGGTCATCACCCTACATCTTTCCTCGGCATGGTTGGGATGATAGGGTTTTAGTCTACTTACGTGGATGACAAGATGAATCTCCATCCACGATGGTAACTGCACCCGGTGAGAGGTTTTCCCAACCCTTTCGATGACTTCCATCGGTCCTTTAAATTTGCCCTCGACTTTGAAACTGTCCGGGCACAAATTCACTCGAACCCAGTCTCCTGGTAGGAACTCTCGGTGTCTCCTTCTTCTCCTCTTTGGAGTCGGAGACTTGTGTAAACTGTCCGGCTCAACAAAACGACACTGCTCCAAGACACACACAATTTCTTGGGGGCCTTCTCTTCCGCGGTTTTGACTGACTCATGGATAACGTCCTTCTCCAATTGGAGGGCCGAGATCATCTTTATCCCCTTTAGTTGTCTGATCTCAGCATTCACAATGGTGGGCGTAGACCTGGTGATCACTAAACACTTGGCGAGGGGTATCGATATTACCTTGTGCTCAAGCAATAACTTCATTCCCAACACCACATCAAAGTCATCCATCTTAACGATCACGAAATTAGCAGGGCTACTCCAGTCCCTTAACTTTACGACTGTCCTCTTTCATAGAGTTCACTGCTTTCATTTTACCTGTGCCTCCTTCCCAATGGAGATTAAGCCGTCTAGCTTCTGTTTCGGACATAAAATTATGGGTGACCCCCGAATCAACCATGGTACTTTTGGTCGATTTATGGTTGACCCAAGCATCGACATACATCAATCCGCCTCTATGGGATCCCTTTTCTTCCCCTACATCTTTTTGGAGGGCAGCTAAATATCTCAAGGCCCCAACCCGTGGGGTTCTATCTTCCTCTGCACGCACATTCTCGTCTTTCATTTGAACAATTTTTCCTTTTCAATCCGAAGCTAACGAGGCTTGGAAAGCATTAAAGGCGGCTCGTTCCGAACATTCGCTCGCCTTGTGTGAACCCTTACATATATAACAGGATAAGGGGCGATAAAAATTCTTCTGATTCTGCCCCCGCCACGTATTTCTAGTCGTCTGTTGAGGAGGTCTATTATCCCCATTGTTGTCTTTATCTCCCCTACAGTTTCTCGATGGGCTCGGACCATTGCTCTTTCTCCCCCTATTAGGGAATCTCGAGTGTTGCCTCATCTTTTGAGATTCATCAATTAAGTCAAATAACCGTTCGACCGTTGTGTATGCAGCTGGGAGATCCTGTATTCTCTGCTCATACAGTTTTATTTTTTCCCACAGTTTTGGGCCTTCGACAAAACAGAAAACTTTGTCTTTTTCGGACATGTCTCTTATGTCCAACATCAATCCGAAAAATTATTTCACAATTCACATAGTCTCTAATAATATCAGTATGTTTCAATTCCCGTAGCTTGCGTCTTGCCAAAATCTCAACATTTTCGGGGAAGAACTGAGAACGCAACTATTGTTCCAGTCTCTCCCACGTGTCGATGGTACACCATCCCTCTTGGACATCCATGAAACGGGGTCTCCATCATAACTTGGCATCCTCTGCTAGGTGCATCGTCGCTTGGGTGATCTTTGATTCTTCAGTCGCTGTGTTCGTAGCTCTGAAGTATTGTTACATGTCAAAGACAAAATTTTCTAGCACCTTTGCATCGTGAGCCCCACAGAAGGGCTTGGGCTCGGATACTTTTACCCTGTTGAATTGGGCTTCACCCCTGACTGGTGGTTGATTTCCCACTGCTCTCATGGTGAGGTTAATTTTTGCACTAATGTATATAATCTCTGCTCAGATGACATCGATGGTGGCTCGAAAGTCCTCGGACATTTCGGTCACCATTTGAATGATCGTTCTGTGCGAACTGTCTAGTTCTTTGACACGCTCTTCTATCGAGGCAACAGATCCTGATGAACAACCCCCATGTTCGAGAGGCTTATCCATCATGGTTTTTTCTTCTAGGGTCTCAACCCTTGTCAACAATTCTCTAACGGGCATCCCGTCTAAGCGGCCAGCCACTGCATCAATTTCATCGGCCTTGTCAGCGACTTCATGTAACCGAAACTAATCAGAGACTTCTATTAAATAGAGCATTTGCTCTTCAATCTCGACTAATCGGTCAATATGGGACTTGCCCAATTGCTTCGTAGCAAACATGATCGCAACTTTTCAACTCTACGAGTCGACTTGGCTCTGATACCAACTGTCTCAATCGCCTTTCCGAAGCTTCACTTAGTGATTATGCGGCAGTTGTTCCCGCTCACGAACAACTCAGCCAGTACGAATACGAACAGCCAATGGCACACCGGGTGCCTCTTGCAGCCTCCACCCCCGTTTTAGAGAAAACAGTTTTAGAAAATGGGTTTGGAGAAAAGGTTTTCACAAACAATTTGATTGTAAGAATAGATAAGAGAAAAATTGTAATAGGCTAGAAAGCAATAAGCAACAACAACAACAACTTTATAATATACTACTCTGGGTATGGGGAAGTGATGGTTAGTCTTATCCCCATATAGTGCATTCTGAACAAAAACACATCTGCTACCCTTGCATATGGAGATGGGCGAGCGGTCACTCACAAAGAAAAGTACATATAAACCTAACTACCTAGCAAAAGAAAATATATATGATGAAAGCATAGGTGGAGGCAGTCAGCAGCCATGGACAACACGCCCTGGACAAGCATGACCGTGACACCAAACGCCCCCTTAGTACTATAGGCTATTACTATTACAGTATTACTACTCATGCATGTGATTAGGTAAAAGTTATATTTTGTTCTAAATTATTATCATAATTGCAATGCTAATACAAATTAACTATCAAGAGTCACCTATTTAAAAATTAGGTTTAGAAAAACTAATTTTAAGATTCATAAAAGTTAAAGAAAATTGAACAGTAAATGTAGGGGTAATTTGACTTTCAAAATTTTTCATGTTCGAAAAAAAAAAAAATCATTTCCCCCCCTCTATGAATTCCTTCAAATACGTAAAAATTTATCATTTGTTAACCTTCCTTTTTCTCCCTATGAATTTAATTTATTAATTTAGATTGAACATTGCCTTATTAATCATGGTTACCTTTTCCCCTTAATTTGTGATTGTGGTCAATAATTTAAGATACCATTATAAATTTTAATACTTACGGAAGAGAGGTATTAAAATATTGATATGATTTGATAACCCTTAATATTTAAAATGTCTATTTTTTGGGATTGTGTTGGCTTAATTGCTTAAAAAAGCACATATATTTAAAAAGAAAGCTAGTATGAGAGTCAAGAGTGTCTTCTTTGATCTATTTGCAATTTATATCCTCAAATATCAATTACATTGTTCATAACTCATATTACAAAATACAGACGCAAACAACAATAGCTAAAGAATTAAAGTCATATTAAGAAAAGAAACAAACATAATGTCCTTCACTTCATTCTTCAATGTCTAAAAATCTATATTACTAAATTAATTAATTAGCACAAAATGAAACTAAATAAATAGTACATCACAAATACGACCAAACATTACAAGTATTGTCACAAATACGACCAAACATTACAAGTCTTAGTCACAAATACAACAAAACATTTCAAGTCTCAGTCACATTACAATTAAAGTAACTAGTGAACAACAAAACACAATCGCATCTTGATGGTCTTCAATGTCTCTTTCATTCTCCATAACCACTTTGAATCCTATATAATTAATATTAAGATTAAGAATAGAAAGACGACCTCATTAAGATTTAAAAAAATATAAATATAAGATAAGTTAAACTTACATTCACAAGTCAATGATTGATAAGTGAGAACTTTGCAAAATCTGGAAGGTCTTCAATCTCCTTTTCATTATCCATAACCACACTGAAACTTATATAATTAAGATTAAGAAGAGAAAGACAACCTCATTAAGATTTTAAACTTACAAGTTACAACTATAAAATACAAACGATTAAAGTTTAGAGTTAAACAATTGAATAAACACTTAATGTAGCCTCTTCCAATTCATGCTAAATTTCAAGACCTATTAGATCAAAATTTAGCCAATTTTGAGTACAGATGAGAGCCTCCACGGTTTTTTGAGCCAATGAATAACATGATGAATCAACAACACGTCCATCTGTATTAAAAGTTGATTTGGATGCTATAGCAGATATCGAAATTGTCAAAATATCTCTAGCCATATGGCTAAGAACCTCAAACCGATGATTGTTTATCTTCCACCATTGAAGTATGTCAAAATCACCTTCATTCTTAACATTGCTTCCAACAAATAAATATCAATTGTTGGCCCTTGTTCGAAAGGTCTAATCTCATCACCTTCGAAATCAATATCAATTGTATCATAGACAAAGTCTTCACCTACTCTTTCATTTGGATCACAATCAATAATGGCATCCGAGGCTAAGACAATTGGTGTATTAGTACTATTACCACTAGGCCCACTACCACTCGGAGTACTAATATAATCATGAGAGAGATGTCTACAACATTTCTCCACTACATTTCCCATAGATTTGATAACTGTTATGAAATCGACAATTAAAGAATACAAAAGAACGTAAAAGAATAGAGATCGACACATGTGGTTCACTAACAATGTGTTAGCTACGTCCACATGGCAAAGGGAGAACAATAATATTAGAGAGAATGTTACTAAAAATACACAATCTACCAAATAATGCCCATACGATTAGAGAGTTTATATAGTATGTTGGGATTGGTATCCTAAATCTCTTGTATTATTGTAGTTTGTAAATTTTGTATAAACAAATTGTTATTATTAAAATAATTGTTATTTTATGAGCATACACTCAATCCAATAAACAAAAATCACATGTTAATTTATGTAATTTAAATATGTGTATAGAGACATATGAATGTATCATGTTTAAATGATAACCTAAACGATCTGTAATAGATAGATATGGTTGTGTACTTTATCCTAGTGACACTACAGATACAACCCGTTTTATAGATATTACAAGTGTTGTAAAGTGCTACGAATGATCTGATCCTGATCATTCATGTGGGGACATGTAAGTGGGGATATCCTATATAAAAAGTTTGTATAAAATCGGACTACGAAATGATTAATCTCATAATATAACGCCGTTAATAGTATAGACTTACATTTCACCAGGATGACCATAGGTGACATAACCTGAATCAGTGAGTTGTGAACTCCTGCCTACGAAGGTGGTCATTTTATTTGCATGGGTGAGAGTGACCAGATCGCAGAATCGATACGCTTACCATTTTGGGGATTTGTTTGATTGGGGAGCTGGGAACACAGTTACACAAGATGGAATTCACTTATTCTCTGATGTTGGGGTAAGTAGATAAATTTCCCCCTCAAGGGCTTATTTTGAAACTTGAACAATGTTGGGGATGACGCCCTAAACTCTCGTGTCTTGTAGTTTGTAATCACCATTTTGAACAAACGCTTGTGATAATAATATATGATATTTTCTTCACCATTGTTTATGAACATTGGACGTTTTATTTGCTTTACCACAAACCAATAAACTAAGACCCCTGGTTGTCGTTTGTAACTTAAGTATGTATGTGGAGACATACAGGTGGATCATATATTAAGTGATAACCAAAATGGTCTGTAGTATATGAATATAGGAGGGAAACCTTATATTGGTAACGCTACGGATGCGGCCCGCTTTGTAGAATAGTTACAAGTGTTGTGACTTGCTACAGATGGTTTGATCCTGATCATTCATGTGAAGACATACGAGCGGGGGTGTCCTATACAAAGGAGTTTGTATAAGACCGAACCACGAAGTGTTATAGTCTCGTTATATAACATCGTTCATGACAGAGACTTCACTTCACTAGGATGATCACAGGTAACATGACCTCAATCCTGAGTAAGTTGGGAACTCCTGCTTTTGAGGGTGGTCCTTTGATTTGCATGGGCACGAATGGCCAGGTCGCCGACTTAAATCTACCAGTTTGGGGATTTCTTTGATTTGGGAGTTATGAACTCAGTTACACAAGACGAAATTCAGTCCTTCATTGAAGCAGGGGTAAGTAGATAGATTGCTCATTTAAGGGCTGATTCCAAGGCTTGAACGATGTGACACCACACACCTTCTCATGGCCCGAGAGGTGTCCACACATAGTAGGACTATGTTGTATTGTTCATTAGAGGGATCAGTGGTACTTAAGGAGTTAGATGTAACTACATGGGCGAAACAGTAAATTGGCCCAACTATACTTACGAGGATTTGTGAAGGTTTATCATACTGTTGATTGGTTATATCCAATGGACACAGAAATATATCTGTAGTGAGAAGAGTGCAATTGTCGGTCTTTAGTGGAATGCTTGACAGTTAATGGATGGTAGATCTCGTGGCTAAAAAGTTTAATCAGCTATTCACGTACTGTTTGAGCTATGAGCCATAGGTCCATAAGGTCCCCTTGGTAGCTCAATGGATTCAAGTTGATAATAAGTTTTTGGGTCAGTTTGAAGTGTTCAAAGTGACAAAAGTGAGTTTGATTATATATGACATGATCGAAGGATCTCATATCGAGAGTTCCATGAGCGTGTTCATATCGCTCTGATTTCACAGTGACCGAAATACAAATGATATACATTCAACACTAACAGTTATGCATACAAAACCTATCGGCATGCTCAGAACACAATTAATAACAGGGAAAGGGTTCATACCAGTTGAAGACTCTCTTCGCACTTCTGAACCCAAAACAGCGGAAACCTTCCAACAGATTTACCAACACCCGACAGGTATGTCGACTGCAACAACACGATTAGTACTAACACGAACACTGCAGCAGGGACGACACCACCACTAGTGAAACCCAGGTATCCTCGGAGTAAAAACCCAAAGAGTGAGCTTTCGTGAGTTTGGTAGAGGACGAAGGACAACGCGTCATGTAGACGATAATCAAGTGGGAGATGAGGCTGTGCTATCGTATAGCGGAAGTGATTATCGTATAGAAGAGCTACACGATTGTGTATAAAAAACTGAACAATCGTTTAGGAAAAATGTATAAGATCGTTTAGAGAAATCGTGAGGTAGACAATTGTTTAGACGGAAGAGCTTTTATCGTATAGGCTCTCGCGATCGTTTTCACGAATTCTTTTGGGCGGACAAAAATATGAATACACGATTTGAAAAATGAAAACGCTTTTCATTTTTATCCCGCCGATTACCTTAACCAACGCTACCCACTACCCATGTCGACACGTGGAAGAATTTGTTAATTATCATATAATTAATCAATCAATTAATTAATAAATATAATCATATTATATTTATATCCTATAGTTTGATATCACATATCTACTCTAGTATTTTCTCCTCTACTTGATATAAATCATATTTACATCTAATTTCCTCCAAATTAATGTATCTCATACATATATCATATATAATTAACCAATCCAATTATATCATATATAATTATATCATTAACCTAGACAATCCGACTACTGATTTTAGTCTAAGTCGTCTATTTAAACTCTGTTCATAAACAACGTTTGTCTATGAAATATGAACAAGTTCAAGTAGTCACATTTAAACATTTTAATGGACTGTTCTTAACTTGCATGCATGCATCAAATCTATCTAATTCACCTTTCCAAGCAAGTTCCTAGGTAGGGGTGTTACGTTTCCGTCAACTTAAATACCCCAGCCTAGACAGAACTCGCCTTAGACAAAAGGTCCCTTATAGATAGATTAGCTACACTTTAGCCTTTTATTAGCCAATTTAATCCTATTGAACTGATTAAAAGATTAAAGCCTTAGGGTTGCTAATCGTATTAGAACCCTGATCTTAGGTCTATGTGATCCATGTTTTAAATATTTTAAAACCATGAATTGAAACCTAAGTTAGTATGCATGTCTTTCTTATTTCTTTTAGTTCTAATTTCTCTTTAACTTTTAAAAAGAAACAACTAAAAGATTGCGCACAACGAGGCATTTATAACATTTATAAAATAACCTATGTGTCATGCTTCATGCAATGTCTGGTCATTACTATATAACTTTGATATAACGCGTAACAACCAAGCAAACATGCTATCATTCACCCTTATACTATAACAATTATAATATAAAGATGATGCATGTCAATGTTTTTTTATGCATGCATAAATATAACTCTTATATTATATGATGCATGAGCATGCTCTTACATAATTAAAATCATGCTTCTCTAAATTATAACACTTACAATAAAGAGATGATGCATGATCATTGCATAACCTAAGGTGGGATTTACTATATGTGCATACCATATGACATATAAAACATACATCACATGTAATAAACAAAGGATTAATGGACCGAGATGAGCTTTTTGCTAAAAATCAGAATGAAAAACCCTATCTATTACGTTTTTCATAGAGCAAACTGGTTCACGGGCGAACTGGGTCTTGAACCGCTAGGAGGTCTTCATCATGTAGCAAACTCCAGCAGGTAGACGATCGTTCAACGCACACTAGACGATAGAAGTATAAGCAAACGATCGTGTAAACGACGACGAGGATGTAAAGCTTGACCGTCCATTCGATCGTGTAGCGCGACGGTAGGTAAATGATTTACCTTGTGTTACTATGTGATCGTTTAGTCAGTTACTAAGCGATGAAGCTTGCTGACCTAAACGATCGTCTAGCGCGCACACTTTAACCGATATGCAAGCATCTCATTGTCTAACCGATGTGTGCAACTTGGTAAATGATTTACCTTGTGATGATAAGTGATCGTTTAGTCAGTTACAAAGCGATGAAGCTAGCTGACCTAAATGATCGTCTAGCGCGCACACATTAAACGATACTCAGTGATCACGTACCTGATCGTCAACTCGATACGACCAACTCTTGATTGCATAACCCATCGTTTAATCGATGCATTCAACCGCAATCGCATACTCCATCATCTTCACGATGCGATGGACAACGATCGCGTAGAACTTCTTCTGTACAATGCGATCAACCTTAGATTATCTCCTTCCTCGAAGAGCCGCAACCTTTGCCCAGAACTTCGAGAACGACTCAAGTCTTCAAACAAACTTTGAATACAGACTCGATAACGATTATTTATGCCAAAAAATGTAAATGCCTTTACAAACAACCGCAAATGTAAAAGGATTTAAACAAACCGACGTTAGACATCCCGAAAACATCCATTAATCCGATACAACCATAACAGATTTAATAATTAAAACAGCGTAGAAATGCACCCACCATGAATGTATATGTTATTTCATTGCAACAGATGAAATCGGAGTATCAGAAACCTGACTCTGATACCAATTGAAGGATCTCATATTGAAAGTTCCATGAGCATGTTCAGATTGCTCCGATTTCATAGTGACCGAAATAGAAATGATATACATTCAACCCTAATAGTTATGCATATAAACCTAATTATCGGCATGCTCAGAACACATTTAAAAATAGGGAAAGGGTTCATACCAGTTGAAGACTCTCTTCGCACTTTTGAACCCAAAGCAGCAGAAACCTTCCAACAGATTTACCAACACCCGACGGGTATGTCGACTGCAACAGCATGATCAGTACTAACACGAACACTGCAGCGGGGACGACACCACCATTAGTAAAACCTAGATATCCTCGGAGTGAAAACCCAAAGAGTGGGCTTTGGTGAGTTTGGTAGAGGACGGAGGACAACGCGTCGTGTAGATGATAAGCAAGTGGAAGATGAGGTTGTGCTATCGTATAGTGGAAGTGCTTATTGTATAGAAGAGCTACACGATCGTGTATGAAAAGCTGAACGATCGTTTAGAGAAATTGTGAGATAGACGACCGTTTAGACGGAAGAGCTTCTATCGTATAGGCTCTCCCGATGGCTTTCATGAATTCTTTTGGGCGGACGAAAATATGAATGCACGATTTGAAAACTAAAAACGATTTTCATTTTTATCCGGTCGGTTACCTTAACCAATGCTGCCCACTACCCACGTTCGAACGTGGAAGAATTGGTTAATTATCATATAATTAATCAATCAATCAATTAATAAATATTATCATATTATATTTATATCCTATATTTGATATCACATATCTACTATAATATTTTCTCCTCTACTTGATATAAATAATATTTATATCTAATTTCCTCCAAATTAATGTATCTTATACATTTAGTCAATTATATCATATATTTAACCAGTCCAATTATATCATATATAATTGAACTTCCTTTTGTCAATTTGAACATTTCAAATTAACCCAAACACAGGTTCTCAACTTTATCCAAGCTACCTAGGTGACCTAATGGACATGTGGGCGAAGCTCCAACGGTACGTGAATAGCTGATTAAACTCTTTAGCCATGAGATCCACCATCCGTTAACTGTCAGTGATTCCACTAAATACCAGTAGCTGAACTCTTCTTACCACAGATATATTTCTGTGTCCATCGAATATAACCAATCCTGAGTACGATGACCCTTCATAGAGGCTCGTAAGTACAACTGGGCCAATTTACTATTTTGCCTCTGTAGGTACATCTCACTCCTTAAGTACCACTGATTCCTCTAATGAACAATACAACATAGTCCAACTATGTGTGAATACCTCTCGGGCCAAGAGAAGGCGTGTGGCGCCATGTCGTTCAAATCCCGGAATTAGCCCTTAAGGGAGCCATTTATCTACTTTCCCCTGCCTCGGGGAAGGAGTGAATTCCATCTTGTGTAGCTGAGTTCCCAACTCCCAAATCAGACGAATCCCCAAAATGGTAGGTTTGAATCGGCGACCTGGCCACTCGTACCCATACAAATAAAAGGACCACCCTCAATGGCAGGAATTCCTAACTCACTCAGGATTGAGGTCATGTTACCTTTGGTCATCCTTGTGAAGTGAAGTCTCTGTCATGAACGGTGTTATATAACGAGACGTTAACACTTTGTGGTCAGGTCTTATAAAAACTCTTTGTATAGAATGCCCCTGCTCGCATGTCTCCAACACAAAGTGGGTCGCGCCCGCAGCGTTAATAGGATAAGGTTTCTCTCATTTATCCATTTACTACAGACCATTTTGGTTATCACTCAAGACATGATCCAGTTGTATGTCACCACATACATGCTTGAGTCACATACAGATAACCAGAGAATTTATGTTTATTAGTTTATGACAAAAAAAAATAATAAAACATATAACCGTGAAAAATAAAAGATGTGAAGTAAATATCATATATTAACAACACAAGTGTTCGTATATACTATTTATAAATTACAGGACACGAGAATTTAGGGCATCAACCTCAACAATCTCCCACTTGTCCTAAAGTGAAGCGGGGTATACAGAAAACTTAGTATAAAACAATAACTAGGGCATAAAAGCCCAGTACAAGAAAATCTCCTACTTGCCCTAGTCCAGCCGCAGGCGATCCTGTAGACCCATGCTCTATAGGTGACCTTTAAACATTGTAGCCTTGAGAGCCTTCGTAAACGGGTCAATAACATTGTGCTCCGAAGTGATCTGTGTGACGATCACGTCCCCTCGATGCACTATCTCGCGGATCAGATGATACTTTCGCTCTATGTGTTTTCCACGTCGGTGACTCCTTGGGTCCTTGGAGTTCGCCACTACCCCACTATTATCACAATAGAGGGTAATAGGCCTAGACATAACTGAAACAACTTCCAGGTTTGTCAAGAACTTCCTGCGCCAGACGACCTCCTTAACAGCTTCGCAAGCCGTTACGTACTCCGCTTTTGTAGTGGAGTCGGCAATGCACCTCTACTTAGTGCTTCGCCACACTACAGCTTCTCCATTAAGAGTAAAGACTGACCCTAATGTGGACTTGTGAGAGTTCTTATCAGTCTGAAAGTCAGAATCTGTGTATCTTGTAAGGATCAAATCCATCGAACCATACACGAGCATGTAATCCCTCGTTCTCCGAAGATACTTGAGAATGTTCTTCACTGCGGTCCAGTGAACCTGGCTTGGGTTAGACTGATACCTACTGACTATGCCCACAACGTAGCAGATATCTGGACGAGTACAGAGCATAGTGTACATCAAATTGCCAACGACAGACGCATATGGGACCCGTCTCATCTCCTCAACCTCTTGAGGTGTCTTAGGACACATGTCCTTAGACAAAGTGACTCCATTCCTGAACGGAAGTAGGCCCCTCTTGGAGTCCTGCATCGAGTACTTGAGTAACATCCTTTCAATGTACGATGCCTGAGACCGTGCTAGCACTTTGTTCTTACGATCCCGAAAGATCTGTATACCTAGAACAAATTGAGCCCCTCCGAAATATTTCATTTGGAATTGGGTCGCTAGTCAGTTCTTAACTGCAGTCAGTAGACCTACATCATTCCCAACGAGTAGGATATCATCTACATTTTGGTTAAAGGCATACGACTTGATCACAGCATCAAACTGTATGTTCCAAGATCGAGACGCTTGTTTCAGTCCATAAATGGACCTATTCAGTTTGCAAACCTTTTGCTCTTGACCTTGGGCTATGAATCCTTCGAGCTGCACCATATAAATGATCTCCTCAAGATTTCCATTCAGAAAGGTCGTCTTGACGTCCATCTACCAGAGCTCATAATTATAATAAGCTGCAATGGACAGGAGGATGCAGATCGACTTTAATATGGCAACAGGCGAGAAAGTCACCTCATAGTTGACTTCCTTTACCTAAGTATAACGCTTTGCCACAAGTTGAGCCTTGAAGGTCTGTACCTTCCCATCAGCACCCCATTTGTGCTTGTATGTCCATTTACAATCTATAGGGCGAACCCCATCAGGCTGATCTACAAGATCCCGTACTGACTTGAAGTACATCGACTTCATCTCGAGATCCATGGCCTTGACCCATTCATCCCGGTCAACATCCTCCATTTCCTTCTTATAAGACAACAGAATCTCAATGTCGCCATCTACTGCCATAGCAAGGATTTTCGTGAAACTCAGATAGCAAACGGGTGGGTTCACAACCCTCCCACTACGTTGAGGTTCCCTCAACTCTTGAGGTGGAACCGACCTATTGGATGAACTCTTGTCAATAACTCTTGTTGATGTGGCAGGCTCTTCAACAACTCTTGTTGAAGTTTCAGTAGTTTCATTGGAAAGTTCACATAACACGACTTTGCTTCATGGACTGTGCTCTCTTATATGATCCTCCACAAGGAAAATAGCATTTGTTGAAACAAACACCATATTTTCCATTGGATCATAAAAATAACCCCCTTGTGTAATTTTGAGGTAGCCTATAAAGAGGCATAACCTCGACTGTGGTTCCAACTTCTTGGGATTTGCCAAGCACACGTGCAGGGCAACCCCAAATGCGGAAATGAAGTAAACTAGCTTTACGCCCATAACACAACTTCAGAGGTGTTCTTGCAACACTCTTGGAGGGAACACAGTTGAGTATGTACACCGTAGTCTCCACTGCGAAACCCCAAAACGAGTCCAGTAAGGAAGCGTAACTCATCATTGAGCGAACCATGTCTAACAAGGTTCTATTTCTTCTTTCCGCTATACCATTCTGCTGAGGTGTTCCTGACGCTGAGAGTTGGGAAACGATTCCATGTTCTATTAAATAGTCCTGGAATGCCGAGTTCAAAAACTCTCCACCTCGATCTGATCGAAGTGTTTTAATCCGTCTATCCAATGCATTTTCAACTTTAGCCTTGAACTCTTTGAACTTTTCAAAGGATTCAGACTTCTTTTGCAGAAGATAAACATACCCGTATCTTGAGTAATCATCAGTAAAACTGATAAAATACTCATAGCCACCTCGGGCTCGCACATTCATAGGACCACAAAGGTCAGAATGTACTAACTCAAGATGCTTCTTGGCTCTAGAACCTTTTCCAGTAAAAGTTCATTTAGTCATCTTACCCTCAAGGCGAGATTCTCACACAGGTAAAGAATTTTCTTCTAACTCACTTAGAAATCCATTCTTCACCAGTCTCTCAATTCTATTGAGATTGATTGGTCCTAAACGTAGATGCCAAAGTTGGGCATTTTCTTTTGGAGAAATTCGTCGACGTTTTGATTGAGTTACGACAGCACTGAACATTTCAGTATTATTGAGGGAATTAATGGCTAAAGGCCTTAGCACATATAAACTTGATTCCAGATTTGCTGTGTAAATAAAAACACCATTTTTATGAATAAACGCTTTATTCAAATCAAAAGAAAAAGTGTATTTACATTGTAATAAACACTTTACAGAAATTAGGTTCCTTTTTAGTTCAGGAACAATATATACATCATTTAAAACAAGAAACCTATTCTGTAAAGTTAACTGGAGTCCTCCCACTGCCATAGTTGAGATGACATGCACGGTGCCTACTCGCATCGTCATTTCACCAGCCTCCAGCTGTCATCAAGATCTAATTCCCTGAAAAGAAGAACAAACATAGTTGGTGGCGCTTGAATCAATAATCTAGGCAAAATCATCATTCTCCACTGAACAAGTTTCAAGTACAAGTAAATCATATTTACCTTTATCGGCCTTGGCCTTAGCCTTGGCTGCTTTCTTCTCTCTTAGATACCAAGGACAGTTCCTCTTTCAGTGTCCATCTCGGTTGCAATGGAAACACTTTTTTTAGCAACTTGTGGACGCCTCCTTGGGGCGACAGGCGGTGGGTTAACAATTGCCTTCCCTTTTCCCTTACCACCCTTCTTCTTCTTCCCCTTTGCAGAGTTAGAAGTAGAAGGTGCAGGCTTCATTCCTGAGTTCGAACCTCTCTGGAACGTCTTGGAGAATGAAGCAACATTTGCCTCACCCTTCTGCCTCTCCTTACTTTTCAGTAAAGATTGGTACGTCTGCAACTCGTTGAGGAAAGTTGTAAGGTTGTACTTCACTTGTTAAGAATCACATTACTAACAAAGTGCAGGAAGCTCTCCGACAAAGAATGCAGGATGTTAACCTGGCTGCCTTCATTGATGGTAGACCCATTCAACTCCGCCACATTGAACTAGACCATCATGTTTAGCACATGTTCACGATAGAGGTGCCTTCTTGCATTTTGGAGTTTAATATGTATTTAAGAGCCTTATGCATAAGCTGCTCAGACGGTTGTCCAAACATCTCCCGTAGGGACTCCATGATTTCACGAGCTGAGACCATAGGTTCATGCTTCCTGGCCAAGACGTCAGAAAGACTTGGTAAGATGTAGGCTCGGGCCTTCTCATTCGCCCTTGTCCATCGCTCGTATGTTTCCCGAACATTTCGAGCGGCATTTGGAGCTGAAATAGGAGGACAAGCCTTCGTGAGAGCAAACATGAGATCCTCAATGATTAGGATCGTCATGATCATGTGTTTCCATGTTGAAAAATTATCGCCAGTTAGTTTTTCGGCACTTAACAACGATAAGGTGGCTGTTGCCCTTTGAAAAAGTTGCTGAAATTACGAACTTTATTAGATTTTGCTAAACCACTTTTAAACCAATCAGTTTTGCAAAATAGTTTCAAGTACCCTAAGTTATAAACTTCTATTTTGCAATAATGCCCCAGTGAGTCAGGACAAACGCCACCGGTGGGGTGATCAGTTTCACCTTTGTTGGGATGAGAGATTCTCAATCATTAGGCAGAACCAACTCTTGGAACTGAACCTAACAACCACCATTTTTTGGTCTAGAATCGTTAACCTTTAACTATTCTGCGTAAGTGTAACCTATCGTTTTCGGTGCCAGAGTCCCGCCTTAATGCGTTTACCGTAGAGAAAAGACAGATTAGAACAAGAGTAAGTTACCTTATCCTCTTATAAGTGATCAAATATAGAAACGCGCAAAACTGCCATCCTTTAGGGGGACACTCCCAGGGTGCCTTGAGGCGATGCGTAGTAACTTTATTCAACCTAACGAGGGAGATCGAGAGATATGCTGTCGTACTTCCCGCTCCCACTTACTATGAACATTCTCTCCATCCACCTTGATATTGACCTACCCAAACACCATCTGTTGAGGGGACACGCCAAAGGTGCCGCGAGGACGAGGATAAATCTCATGATGTGGACTATAGGAGAAAAGTGAAAGGTTTAAGTGAAGCATCTTACGCCCCAAGTACCTCCACTGAATGTTCTACTTAGGGATTCATTAACCTAAACAATTCGGCTACTGATTTTAGTCTAAGTCGTTTGTTTAAACTCTGCTCATAAACAACGTTTGTTTATGATATATGAACAAGTTTAAGTAGTCATATTTAAACACTTTAATGGATTGTCCTTAACTTGCTTGCATGCATCAAATCTATCTAATTCACCTTTCCAAGTAAGTTCCCAAATGGGTGTTACGTTTCCGTCAACTTAAATACCCCAGCCTAGACAGAATCAGCAAAAAGGTCCCTTATAGATAGATTTGCTACACTTTAAACTTTTATTAGCCAATTTAATCCTTTTAAACTGATTAAAAGATTAAAGCCTTAGGGTTGCTAATCATATTAGAACCGTGACCTTAGGTCTATGTGATCCAAGTTTTAAACATTTTAAAACCATGAATTGAAACTTAAGTTAGCATGCATGTCTTTCTTATTTCTTTCAGTTCTAATTTCTCTTTAACTCTTAAAAAGAAACAACTAAAAGATTGTGCACAACGAGGCGTTTATAACATTTATAAAATAAACTATGTGTCGTGCTTCATTCAATGTCCGGTCATTACTATATAACGCATAACAACCAAGTAGACATGCAGACGCATTATAGGAATCTCACGGTGCGACCTAATGGAAGAGACCGTGGGATATGTTGTTATATACCCCTCACCCACTTACTATGAACTACTTCCCCTATTCACCTTGATATTGATCCATGCAAACACTCTCTGAAGGGAGTCCGCTCCTAAGCACAGCCCAAAGCCCTGCATGGACCTCACGATGTGAACTCTTAGGGACGCTAAAGCTAAAAATACGATACTTCTCTCTAGCTGAAGTGTTCTATAACGGTTTAAGGTATATAAAAAAATACTTAAAGATTTATTTAAGCTAAATTAAACATATCCTAAGTCTAGGTGATAGATCCATGTATAACTCTTATACTGGATTTTAACCTATGATGTCTAGGTGATAAACAAATTTTATTACCTCACATCTCTCACGCATGCTCATTAAAACTAGGGTTATTTGACTTAGACGCCAGTTTGATCTCTAGGTAGGAGGTGTTTCATAAACTGTCATCTTAAGAACCCCCAACCTTAGACAAGATCTCCCCGAGTAAGTAAATAACTCTTTGTTTAACAAGTAATCGACCTATTCTAACTCTTTAGAAAAGTCGATTGAAATTGTACCAATTTAATCCTAGGTGAGCATGCGACATTTACCTTTATTATAGATTCTAAAGTCTAGGTTATTTTATAACAATTATAAAATAAAATTACAACCATTATAACCCTAGAATCATATATCTATAACATACATTCATACTTGATTATCAAGCTTTAATATAACACTTTATATTAAAAAAAACTCAACATGCATACTATATACATTATAACAATTATAACACACATCAAATGCATGTACATGTTTACCTATGGTGGGATTTTAAATAACACACATATGGCATACTATATGCACAACAAGGTTCAAAATTTAATTAAAACATACATCAACATGCATAATTAATTAAACACCCTAAAATGGATTGGTTTTGGCTCTTAAATTAAGCTAACTAAATTATTACAATAATAATTTGGTGTAGTACAAAAAACCGCTCTCAAACCAGCTTCAAACACTCGAACCAGCCTAAAAACTCTAAAATTTAGGTTGAACCGGTCAAACTGACTCAACTGGACCAGTTTAGATTGTCTGAACCGACTGGTCAACGGAAGTCGCGGGGCGCGGGTCGGGTCGACGGAGTTGGAGCGGGCACGAACTAGGTCGGTGCACGGCGTGGGGCTCGCGTTAGCCGGATCCGGGCGAGGCAGCATGCGAACAATCCGAGTCGGAGCCTTTTCTCGAGTCGGGTCTGGGGCCAAAACCGGGTCTGTCAGCTTTGTTCCTTCATTTTGAAGTTGTACTTTTTCCCGGAAACGAGCAATTACATCTTAATTTCAACTCTAATGACTCTAGCAAATTTACAGACCATTTTTTACACATTAATGCTCATAAACATGTGAGCAATTACAAATTAATACTACAAAAAAAAAAACTTAATTTAATTGCCAAAACCTAAAAACCATTTTAGTTTCCAATCTCAAATTTATTTAATAAATTGATACCCACCACATGAAATTGAGAAAAATTATAACATTCTCTGATACCACATGATGGAAAAATTGACATGCACAGCGGAAATAAGAATCAGTTTTACTCTAATTGCCCAAAATAAACATGTAGCCCTAAAAGAATTAATTAGGGTTATTTTGAAATAATACCTTTGAAGCTTCTGAAACTCGTCTATCTCCACCCGAACACGAACGGACCACCACTAGAGCTGACCTACTATTCTCTGGACTGAGAACCGGGTTGTGGGACCCGATGGAAGAAGAACCCGAGAGAGAGAAAAGAGGGAAATAGAAGAAGGGATTTTTGATTGGGTTTGGGTTTTTCTTTTTAGCCTAATTTTAGAAAACTATTTTGGCAAAAATCCAAAAGTTTTTAATCTAAAAGCACAAGCTCATATTTATAGAAAAGGGCTATGCAAAATTGCATGAAATAATTTTATAAAATCCCAACACCTAGAATCCACGATCTTAGTGGGCTTAATGTCTCCACTATAAGCCAACACCTAGCACACTATTTTGTTAGTGGAATTATCCAACAAAAGTTTGGATTTTCCCACTAACTTTAGTCAAAGAGCAAAATAGTCATTTGGTCAAAGTCAAACTTTGACAAAAAAGTTAACATTTTGACTTTTTATGATTTTTTTCGTGTTGACTAATTTTGACCTCCCGAGCATGAATCCGCATTCATTTTCTTGGAATTCAAATCACATTTGAATATAAGGTCGGTCAAACTCTTTGACCATTTCCATTATTTTCGAGCTTTCAAATATGAACGTATTCATATTCTTGATATTTAAATCACATTTAAATATTAAAACTGTATCTCTAAACTAAAAAACCAACCACTATATCACATATACTTGTCGGTTTCTCTCTCTTCACTTGATTAGAACAATTCGAATTATTCTATCATACTGTTCTAAGTTTATTCCATATGAGCTAGTAGGAGAACCTAATAGACCTATAGATCATGGGCTCTAACGATCCGAGATTAGCTGGCTAAACTCTTTAGACGGAGCTAATCAACATTCGTTAACTAACGGGTCATTCCACTATAGTCCCGTAGTTGCACTCCCCTCACTATAGATATGTTTGTGTCCATTTGATATAACCATGATTAGTAAGTTAATCCTTCACAGGTTGTTCGTAATCTCGGTTGGGTCATAAAAATCGTTTTACCCCCGAGACTACATCTTATTCCTTAAGTTTCACTGATCCTCTAATGAACAATTGGTTTAAGGTCCAACCTATAAACCGAACCCCTCTCGGGCCAATGAGAGAGTGGGGCCCTTTGTTCAAGACCTGGATTCAGTACTAAAGGAAACAACCTATCTACTATCCCTATAACGGGTAGAAGTGAATTCCGTCTTGCACCCTATATTCCCAGCAATCCACTTGATCTTACCCCTGAAATGGGAGGCTTATTGGGTCAGCGATAATGAGCTGCTCTTACCTATGCAGATGTAAGGATAATTTCGAGTTAACATGAGTTCATAGTTAGCTCAGAATTAAGATTAAGTTACCTAGGTCATCAATTAACGAAATAGTCAATTTTATACATTACACGACATTTAGAACGTAAAAGTGACTATTTCATGGTTCAGTCTTATGTAAACTCTTTACATAGGATGCCCCCATTTTCATGTTTGCACATGAATGGTTTAAGATCACATCGTTTGTACTAACTACAAAATGGGTTGCATCCATAGTGTCCCCAAAATAAGGCGCCCAACCTTATTCATATACTATAGACCATTTTGGCTATATATATTTGAACTTGATCCACATTTATGTCACTACATAAAGTTGAAACTTAAACTTAATAGCCTCTGAACCTTAGTTTATTGGATTCATGAATATAGAATTTAAATTTACTAAAGATTTTCAATAACAGCTTTATTGAACAAGAATATGATATTACAAACTATGAGTTTTAGGACATAAAATCCAACAAACTCCCACTTGGACTAAAATTCCTAGTAGGATCAAACGATGTTAAATTCAGATGTGAGAAATTAATATTACATATGAGTATAATAAACATATGAATACAATAAACTAGGGCATTCACGCCCAACATAATCTCTCACTTGTCCTAGTTTAGAAACACTGTAGACCTAAACTCTATAGGTGACCCTAAAAAACTTTAGCCGTGAGGGTTTTTGTAATAGGATCAACAATGTTTTGCTCAGAAAGTATCTGGGTCACTACAATGTCACCACAGTGTACGATTTCCTAGATAAGGTGGTATTTGCGTTCGACGTGCTTTCCCCGTTTATGGCTTCAAGGTTCTTTTGAATTTGCAACTGTACCGTTGTTGTCATAATACAAGATGATAGGTAGATGCATATTTGGATCAACTTCCAAATCTATCAAGAATTTCCTCAACCATACTGATTCTTTTGCTGCTTCGCAAGCAGCTACGTATTCAACTTCCATTGTGGAGTCAGCTATACAGGTCTGTTTTATGCTTCTCCACACTATTGCTCCTCCGTTAAGAGTGAACACTGATCCAGATATAGACTTTCTAACATATTTATCAGTTTGGAAATCAAAGTCAGTGTATTCAGTAAAGATCAGATCCTTAGCACTATACACGAGCATGTAGTCCCTAGTTCTCCTAAGATACTTTAAGATGTTCTTAACGGCAACCCAATGATCACGTCCAAGATTAGACTGGTATCTACTGACGATCCCCACTGAGTAGCATATTTCAGGTCTAGTACATAACATTGCATACATCATGCTTCCAACTGCGGAGGCATAAGGAATATTTCTCATATCCTCAACTTCTTGAGGTGTCTTAGAACATTGTTCTTTTGACAGATGAATTCCATGTCTGAAAGGCAACAGACTCTTTTTGAAATTCTGCATTTTATATCTAGACAACATTTTGTCTGTATAAGATGCTTGAGACATGGTTAGTGTCCTATTCTTGCGATTCCGAATAATTTGGATCCCAAGAATATACTGTGCATTTCCTAAATCTTTCATTTGGAATTGTGTATCTAGCCATTGCTTGACGTCAGTAAGATATCTTACATTATTCCCAATGAGTAGAATATCATCGACATATAAAACTAAGAATGCTATAGTAGAATTGACAATCTTTTTGTAAACACAAGCCTCTTCAACACTTTATTCAAAGCCATAAGATTTGATCGCATTATTAAACCTTATATTCTAGGATCTAGAAGCTTGTTTCAACCCATAAATAGATTTTTGAAGCTTACAAACCTTTTATTCTTGACCCTGTGCAATAAACCCCTCTAGTTGAGCCATATAGATACTCTCTTCAAGATCGCCATTTAGAAAGGTTGTCTTGACATCCATCTGCCAAATTTCATAGTCATAAAAGGTGGCAATGGATAAGAGTATTCTAATCGACTCAAGCATGGCAACGGGAGAGAAAGTTTCTTCATAGTCCACTCCCTCTCTCTGGGTATAACCCTTTGCCACAAGTCGAGCTTAAAAGTTTGTACTTTACCGGCTTGGTTTCATTTTCTCTTGTAGATCCACTTACAACCAATTGGTTTTACATCATTTGGTTGATCTACAAGTTTTCAGATAGAATTGAAGTACATAGACTCTATTTCAAGGTCTATAGCTTTGACCCATTGATTACGGTTCAATCTTTCATCGCCTGTTTATAGGTCGATGGATCCTTTATGTCGTCATCAGGTATGACGACTTGTGTTTTTGTTAAACCCAAGTAACATTAGGCTGATGAATAACCCTTCCACTACGTAGAGGCATTCTCAACTCTTTATTAGATGAACTAGCTCTATCTGTAGCGTCTTTTGAAATTTCTTTCAACATTATTTTACTGTTTGGTTGATGATTTCTAATATGGTATTCCTCTAGGAATGTGGCATTTGTTGATACAAATACCTTATTTTCTTGAGGATGATAAAACAAACCATCCTTTGTTTTCTTTGGATAACCTACAAATAGGCATAACTTTGAACGATGTTCCAATTTCTTGGGATTTTGTACCAACACATGTGCTGGGCAACCCCAAATTCTAAAGTGACGTAAACTACTTTTACGCCCTTTCCATAGCTCATAAGGTGTTTTTGAAACACTTTTAGAGGGAACGTTGTTCAAAATATGGACAGTAGATTCAAGTGTATATCCCCAAAAGGAATCAGGCAATTGAGCATAGCTCATCATAGAGCGAACCATATCTAATAAGGTTCGATTTCTTCTTTCTGATACACCGTTCTGCTGAAGCGTACTATGTGCAGAGAGTTGTGACTGGATCCCGTTTTCTATCAAATAGTCTTGGAATCGTATGTCCAGATACTCTTCACCTCGATCTGATCAAAGTGTCTTTATTGTTTTACCTAATTCATTCTCAACTTCAGCCTTATATTTTTTAAACTTTCAAGAGAATCAGACTTGTGATGAAGCAGGTAAACATGACCATACCTTGAATAATCATCAATAAAACTGATGAAATATTCATAACCACCTCGAGCCTTGACATTTATTGGTCCACAAAGGTCCGAATGTACGAGCTCTAAGGGTACTTCGGCGCTGAGACCTTTTCCAGTAAAAGATCTCTTGGTCATCTTTCCTTCAAGACAGGATTCACATGGAGGTAAAGAGTTATCTTCTAATTGACTTAAAAGTCCACTCTTGACCAATCTCCCAATCCTATTGAGATTTATGTGATCAAGTCTAAGGTGCCACAGATAGGCGTTGGAAGAAACCTTTTGTTTTTTATTCTGAGTTTCTAATGTTCTAAACATTTCAGTATTTAAAATTTTTTTTGCTTTAGTTGGTCTTAACTTATATAAGTTGTCTTCAAGTGTAGCAGAACAAATTTGAATACCTTTACAAAAAATGAACGATTCATTTATATTAAACGATATTGTATATAATTGTTCTATAATACAAACGATAGATATCAAATTCCTCTTCATAAGAGGTGCATACAAAACATTGTTAAGTTCTAGCTATCTATCTTCAACAAACAACTTTAGATCTCCCACTGCTTCAGTTGAGACAACCTTTCCTGTTCCAACTTTGAGGGTTATCTCACCTTCTTCAAGCTTTTTCCAAGAACTAGTTTCCTGAAACGAGAAACAAATATGATTAGTGGCTCCTGAATCTAGTATCTAGGTTGAAGTATCATATTCCACTAAACATGTTTCAACGACCAGTAAATATGATTAGGATCTCATATTCGTCCTTATGGAGGAACATCCTCCTATTCCACCTCCTAATACCGCTCGAAATGTTCAGGAGGCTTATGAGCATTGGATACGCGCAAACGAGAAACCCCGAGCCTATATCTTGGTCAGTATTAACGATGTTTTGGTCAAGAAGCATGAGCTCATGGTCTCAGCGTGGGAGATCATAAAGTCCCTGCGGGGGATGTTCGGACAACCCTCTGGACAGCTCAAGCACGAGGCTCTGAAATGCATCTTCAACTTCAAAATGGAGGAAGGTACCTCTGTTCGAGAACATGTGCTTAATATGATGGTCCACTTCAATGTGGCGGAGATGAATGAGTCTAGGATCGATGAGGGCAACCAGGTTAGCATTATCCTGCATTCGTTGCCGGATAGCTTCCTACACTTTGTTAGCAATGCGATTTTTAAGAATGTGGAATATACCCTTACAACTCTCCTTAACGAGTTGCAGACATTCCAATCCTAACTGGAAAGTAAGGAGAGGAAGGGAGAAGAGGCAAATGTTGCCTCATCTTCAAAGACGTTCCATCGAGGTTCGACCTCAGGGACAAAGTCTACATCTTCAACTTCTAACACTGGAAAGTGGAAGAAGAAGATGGGTAGTAAAGGGAAGGGGAAGATGCCTGTTAACCCACCACCTGTCGCCTAGTGGAATACGCGTCCGGCGCTGGTTGACAAGGGAAAGTGTTTTCACTACAGCCAAGACGGACACTGGAAGAGGAATTGTCCTTGCTGGCTTAAGGAGAAGAAGGTGGCCAAGGCTAAGGTCAAGGCTAAGTAAAAAAAAAAAGGTAAATGTGATTTACTAATTTTGGAAACTTGCTTGGTAGAGAATGATGATTCTGCCTAGATTATTAATTTGGGCACCACTAATCAGGCTTGTTCTTCTTTTTAGAGGATTAGATCCTGACGGCAACTAGAGGCTGGTGAGATGACGATGTGAGTAGGCATCGGGCGTGTCATCTCATTTATGGCAGTGGGAGGGATCTGGTTGACTTTATAGAAGAAATTTCTTATTTTACAAGATGTATTTGCAGTTCCTAAGTTGAAAAGGAACTTAATTTCTATGAAGTGCTTGTTGCAGTGAAAATATACTCTTGAGTTTAATGTGAATAAAGTGTTTATTCATAAAGATGGAGTAGAAATCTGTAAGCAAAACTGAAAAATAACTTGTATGTGCTAAGACCGCTAGCAACTAGTTCCCTCCATAACATAGAGATGTTTAAAACTGTCATTACTCAAACTAATGAGTTTCTCTAAAAGAAAATGTCCAACTTTGGTACCTTCGATTTGGGCACATCAATCTCAATAGGATTGAGAGGTTGGTGAAAAATAACCTTCTAAGTGAGTTAAAAGAAAATTCTTTACTAGTGTCAAATCTTGCCTTGAGGGTAAGGTGAATAAAAGACATTATTGGAAAAGGTTACCGGTGTGCGAATCTTGTCCCACCCTCTCATTGGTCCGAGAGGGACTCAATTTAATGATTGGATCACAAACCAATTGTTCATTAGAGGATCAGTGGGACTTAAGGAACAAGATGTAATCTTGGGGGCAAAACAACTTTTGACCCAGCCGTTATTACGAACAACCTGTGAAGGTGTGACTTACTAATCAAGGTTATATCGAGTGTACATAATATATCTACAGTGAGGGGAGTACAACTACTGGGATTTAGTGGACTGACCCGGTAGTTAACGAATGGTGGTTAATTAGGTTAAAAAGTTTAGTCGGTTAGTCGCAGATTGTTGGAGCCCATGATCTAAAGGTCCATGAGGTCCCCCTACTAGCTCATATCGGACTAAACCTTAGAACAGTATGATGAACGAATTTGAAGTGTTCAAATTCTGTTTTTGGAGCAACACATTAAATATATACGATATATCTAACCTAATATTTAATTGTGAATTAAACATAAAGAGAGAGAAAATAATGGATATTTAAATAAGATTTAAATATCAAGACTATGAATAGTGATACATACGAATTGGGATTAGTGTTGGATTTAATATTAAATTAAATTAATTAATTAATACTAATTTAATTTTAAAATTGATTATTAGACTTAATTTTTGAAATTAAATGGATTTGGTCAAAATTGCATTAAAAGTCAATTTGTTGACTAGGTAAAAAATACAATGGAAGTCGAATTGTTGACTTTTGATTTTTGAAAGTTAAAATGTAAAATTTATTGACTTTGGACTTTGAGAGTCAAAGTTTGACCAAGTTAGTGGAAAGATCTAACATTTGTGAGTGGAAAATGTCAACTTTTGCATGGGTAAGTGTTGTCTTCATTTGAAAACACTTGTCCCACTATATCCCATATTTTGAGTTAGTGAAATTTTGAGTGTCAAATTCTCATTAAACTCAAAGTTGTAAATTTTCATATAATGGTCCTTAAAAGGAGTGTTTAATGCTTTGAAGACCTCTTGGCCATAGTGGGTTTATATGAGATTATGGGATAATCTCATCTCTTTTTCTCTCAAAGCTTTAGCTTTTTCCTCTCCAAATCAGTCACTCACCGGATTCCACAATCTTGTTCTAAGGCTGGAAAATAGTCGGGAAGACTCTCGTGGTGGTCTACGAACAGTTCGTGAGGAGATTAGAGCTAATTTAAAGAAGATTTAAAGACTATAAAGGTTGTATTTTTTTCCATTCTAGTTGTTTGAATGTATGCATGCTTATCTTTATAATTAATTTAATTAGAGTACTTTAAATCCATTTTTCTTCCGCTGCGCATATGTTCGTTCTATGAATTCCAAGTCTTGAACAATGTAACGTCACACCCTCTCCTGGCCTGAGAGGGGTTTAGTCATAGTAGGACTATGATCTATTGTTCATTAGAGGGATCAATTGTACTTAAGAAGTTAGATGTAACTACAGGGGTAAAACGGTAGTTTAGTCTAGCTGTACTTACGAGAAATTTATGAATAGTCATCGTACTGCTGATTGGTTATATCCAATGGACACAGAAATATATCTGTTTTGCGAAGAGTACAGCTGACGATCTTTAGTAGAGTGTCCGACAGCTAATAGATGGTGAATAATGTAATTAAAGAGTTTAATTAATTATTCATGTATCATTGGAGCTTTAAGCTACAGGTCCATGAGGTCCCCTTGGTAGCTCAAAAGGATTTAATTAAGAATCAGTTTTTGGATTAATTTGAATTGTTCAAATTAATAGAGAGATTTAATTATATATGATATGATTAAGTTGTTTCAATTATATGTGATATAATTGTCATAATGTATTTGATACGTTATAACTTAATGGGAGGAAACAAATATTTGAATGAGATTCAAATATATTTTCTATGAATGAGATTCATAGTTGTTAAATTTAATATAAATATGATTTATATTAAATGTCATAATAGAGAAAAGAAACTATAGTTTATATTGCATGTGATACAATATTAAAACTATATGTTATATGTTATATTCAATATAACATAATATATATATATATATATATATATATATATATATATGATAATTTAGTTATCATATTTGTATTATTATTATTATTATTTTGATTATAAGGAAGGGAGTTGTAACTCTTTTGGAGATTAAGACACAGGCGAAGAGTTCATGATCAGAAGGAGGGATCTCACGATGAATTGGTTCTTTAAGGGTAAGTTGTTTTTCTTCCCCAATTCTAATTCTTCCTTAGCATGTGAAAGTTGTAAATTGAGACGATCTTGCTTTCGCTGCGAACTTCACCGTTCTTTTATAGTGCACTTCTCTAAATCCTAAGTGAAGAAGGAAAAGAATTAGATAATTAAATATATCAAATATCAATTGTAATTAGGTTTAAGATTTAAGGCATTCCAACAAATCCCAATTCTAATTAGTTTAGGATTCAAGACATTCCAAAAAATCTTCATCTTGACTTGAAATCTCCTAAACCAATTCTGATTAGGATTTAAGGCCCAACAAATCTCTACCTTGATTTGAAATCTCCTAAAACAATTTTGATTAGAACTGAAGGCATTCCAACAAATGTCCAACTTGACTTGAATTATCTAACATATAACAGATGTACCAGATGTAACATAAAACACATTGTTAGACGTACTCAGACTTTTCCCTTATGCCTCAAAGTGTCCCATAAGAAACCACAAATAATTCAAAATATTCAACAAGTTCAAACAATGATGTACTAGATGTATTCAAATTTCTCCCTCAAAATCAAGATGGTTGAATGACGAACAACTTGAGTTTACGAAGAAATGACTTACGAATCAAAACAACAAATTATAGAAACATAATAGATGAACCGAATGCAACAAAAATAGATTGCCAAACGTACTCAGACTTCTCTCTCAAACTCAAGGTGGTAGAATGACGAACAATTTGAGTTTGCGAAGAAAAACTTCTGAATCAAATAAGCAGATCTGGACTAGAAACAAAAAACCCATAGAGGTACCAAATGCAATATAAATATATTGCCAAACGTATTCATAATTGTCCCTCAAACTAGAGGTGCTAGAATGACAAGAAACTTAATTTTGCGAAGAAAAGACTTTTGAATCCAATCAACAGATCCAATGGTTGAAACTTCAACAATTGACAACTTTGTAGAAGTTGTCCCTGAAAAACAGAACTACATTGCAATTTTATAGATTCTATTCAGCAGCAACTACGTACAAACTCAGAGCTCAAAATTACGATCCAATCGTTCAAAGGGAGACTCTATGTGTTCTCAATAGGTGTGCCAAAATGCAGCACGATCCAATTGTTGAAACTCCAGAAATTGACAACTTTGTGGAAGCATTCTCGAAAAAACCGAATTATACTACAATTTTACAAATTCTTTTCAATAGTGACTATGGACAAAACACAAAATTCAAAACGACAATCCAACTGTTAGAAATGAGACATGTATGTGTCTTCAAGAGGCTGACCAAATTCAGCACGATCAAATGGTGGAAACTTTATAAATTGACAACTTTGTGCAAGCTGTTCATGAAATACTGAACTGCACTACAATTTTACAGATTTTGTTCAGCAGCGACTATGGATAGATCTAGAGCTTAAAGCTACGATCAAAATTTTCAAAGCTATACCCTATGTGTCATCAATAGGCAGGCAAAAATGCAGCATGATTCAATGGTTAAAACTCCGAAAATCGACAACTTTGTGAAAGTCGTCCCTGAAATAATTGAACTACATTACAGTTTTACAGATTCTATTCAGCAGCAATGACAGACAAATCAGAGCTCAAAATGAAGATCCACCATTCAAATGAGACTTAATAAGTCTCGAAAAGGCTGACCAAAATTCAGTACGATCTAACAGTTGAAACTCCACAAATCGACAACTTTGTGAAAGTTGTTCCTGCAAAACCGAACTACACTTAATTTTATAGATTCCGTTCACCAGCAATGATGCATAAAACCAGAGCTCAAAAAAATTATCCAACCGTTTAAAACGAGACCCTACGTGTCCCCAAAAATCTAGACGAAAGTTGGCACGATCCAATGGTTGAAACTCCCACAATCGATAACTATGTGGAAGTTGTCCTTGAAAAAATCGAACTACACTGCAGTTTTATAGATTCTGTTCAGTAGTGCCTACGGAAAAAATCAGAGTTTAAAACAACGATCTAACCGTTAAAAATGAGACCCTACATATTTTTCAAAAGACTGATAAAAAATTAGCACAATACAACGATTGAAACTTTGACAATCGATAGTTTTGTGAAAGTTGTCCATGAAAAATCGAAGTACACTACCCTCCTAGTGAATTTGTTACGTTAACGCCATACATCTTTAATTTTCAAACATATGTGAAATTTCAAAATCCTAATGAATAGGCTTTGATATGAGTTTATTATAAAATCAACAATTAAAGAATACAAAATAACTTAAAAGAATAGAGAAGATCGACACACAGATTTACATGGTTGACTAACAATGTGTTGGCTATGTCTACAGAACAGAGGGAGAACAATATTATTAGAGAATATTATCGAAAATATAGAACTTGCCTAATAATGCCTATACGATTAGAGTGTTTATATAGTGCACTTCTCTAAACCCTAAGTGGATAAGGAAAATAATTAAATAATTAGATATATCAAATACCAGTTCTGATTAGGTTTAAGATTCAACACATTCCAACAAATCTCAATTCTAATTAGGTTTAGGATTTAAGGCATTCCAAAAAATCTCCATCTTGACTTGAAATCTCCTAAACCAATTATGATTAGGATTCAAGGCATTCCAACAAATTTACACCTTGATTTGAAATCTCTTAAACCAATTATGATTGGAATATAAGGCATTCCAACAACAACCTCTAGCCCAAAACAAAATTTAAGACAAAAAGATGCAAACCTTAAGTTTTTTCCGAAGATCCAACACAATAGCAACATACAATGATAGATTATTTTTTTCATTGTTCCCCCAATAGTTCTCAAATTTAGACTTCATGCTATTGGTCATTCCAGCTAGCATGGCATTTGCATTACCAGCATTCAAATGTATACAATTTTAAACCATTGTAATATGATGATAAACCGTATTCGAAGTGATGTACAAGCCTTAAATTTTGAACGTTACATCATAAAGACTTTTAAAAACCTAATCAACATTTTAGCATTTTTCCAATCTTCCTTATTTGATGACAAATCGTGTCTATAAGGAGTGTCTTCATCTTCTAGTCTATCAAAAACCTTTTCAAACTTAACAGTTGCCTGAAGCATCATAAATGTGGAGTTCCATCTAGTGGGAACATCAGACACACATAACTTTTATAAGATTTTTTTTTTTTTTTTTTATCGATTTCAATGCACTTTTTAAATTTC
This sequence comes from Benincasa hispida, assembly GCF_027475165.1. Taxonomy (NCBI): domain Eukaryota; kingdom Viridiplantae; phylum Streptophyta; class Magnoliopsida; order Cucurbitales; family Cucurbitaceae; genus Benincasa; species Benincasa hispida. Next base: position 69,717,975 of record NC_143486.1, read on the forward strand.
AAAAAATGTGCAGGAGAAGATCTTATATATTGTACTACATATCGAATCCAATTAGTGAAATCATTATATTCCTTTAAAGCACCACATACCACAAGCTTTAATATATGGGCATAACAATGAACATGCAGGAATTCTCCACCAAACAATAATCCTTTTATTGAATATCTTCAGAAGATAAGCAATTGTAGTATCATTTCAACTTGCATTTGAAGAAACTGATTGTCCATGAGCGAAAGCGGGAATTAGACCCAAATCCCAATTATAGAAACATACAATTTTACAGAATCATTATGCAACAAAAGAAAAAATTAATAGCATGCTTAAATGAAAATTGAGAAGAGAAAGATAAGGATGACTCATCCTTGAAGATCCAATCTTCACGTATGATTCATTCTCCTTGGACACGAACTCAAAACCCTAATTTGGACACTGCCATGAAAGCTTTCTTTGTATTCTCATATTATCTAGGATGAGAATCCAAGGAGTTGTGGGCAGTTGGTATTTTGTAAGGGAAAGGAGAATTGAGAGAGGAGAAGAGAGATTGGGAATTTGAAGAGAGATTGGGAATTTTTCTCACAACAAATTTTAACTATTTTTCTGTGTATCCTATTCTCTGTCAAACGAAGAAGGACAAGAAAACCAACCCCAATCACAACCACCCCTCCCATGTTAAAATAAATAAATAAATAAATAATTTTAATATAAAACATATACATACATATATAAAAACTAACTATATATATGTGTGTGTGTGTGTGTTATTATATGTTGTATCATATATAACATATAACCTATGGTTTAATATTGTATCATATACAATATAAATATAGTTTTAAATCCCTCATCAACGACATTTAATATAAATCTCATTTATATAAAATTTAATTATATGAATCCAGTTCATATAATTAATATTTGAATCATATTCAAATATTTATTTCCTCTCAAGTAAACTTTATATTATAATGTATTAAATGCATTATAGTAATTATATCAAATATAATTAAATTAAATTAAATATATCACATATAATTAATTTTCTCAATTAATTTGAATAATTTAAATTAATCCAAAATTGATTCTCATTTAATCCTATTGTAAAGGGGACCTCATGGACCTGTAGATTGAAGCTTCAATGATACTTGAGTAATTGAAAGAGTTTAATTAATCATTCAACATCCATTAATTGTCGGACACTCCATTAAAGACCGACAATCGCACTTTTCACACTATAAATATATTTCTATGTCTATTGGATATAACCAATTAACAGTGTGATGACCCTTCACAAATTGCTCGTAAGTACAACTATGTCAAAATTACATTTTTATCCTTGTAGTTACATCTAACTTCTTAAGTACCACCGATCCCTCTAATGAACAATATGTCATAGTCCAACTATGACCAAACCCTTATCAAGGTGGCGCCACATTGTTCAAGGCCTGAAATTAGCCCTCAAAGGAGCAATTTATCTACTTTCCACGACCTCGGGGAAGAAGTGAATTCCATCTTGTGTACCTGTGTTCCCAGCTCCTCAATCAGACGAATCCTTAAAATGGTAGGTTTGTTGAGTTGGTTATCTAGCCACTTTTACTCATACAAATCAAAGGACCGTCCTCATAGGCAAGAGTTCACAAATCACTTAGGATTCAAGTTATGTCACCTATGATCATCCTGATGAAATGAAAGTCTCAATTATAAATGGCGTTATATAATGAGACTAGTCATTTCGTGGTCCGGTCTTATACAAACTTCTTTGTATAGAATACCCCTGCTCACATGTCTCTACATGAGTGATCAAGATCAAATCATTTGTACAACTTTACAACAATTTTAACATCTACAAAGCGGGTCGTACTCGTAGTGTCACCAGGATAAGGTATCTAACCTTATCCATCTATTACAGACCATTTAGATTATCACTTAAACATGATCCACCTATATGTCTCTACATACATGTTTAAGCTATAAAAGATAACCGTGGATGTTAATTTATCTGTTTGTGGGTTTAATGCTACTAAATATCAAATTAAATATCTCATATTTTATTAAATAAATAAAATGTTTGTACAATACAATTACGAACTACAGGACCCTACGAGATTCAGGACATCAACCCCAACAACATTATCAACCAACAAAATCATTACCCTTTCAATGGCCCAACACTTCAAATTTTTTTAAATGGTTTTATATGAATGGAATCAATTTTCCGTAGCGGAACCGAATGATCGTTTGTGTCTAAGAATTCGTTTTTGGAACTTGTTAAAAACAAAGACAAATAGATAACTAAGAGGATAAACAACATTTAACCTTAGGCATGCTTACTATGTAATATACAGAGAAGAAATGAAAAGAGATATCACTTACCCTTGAAAAACTATTTCTTCTAGTGCTCATCTCCTTGAATCACGATCAGTGAAAAACTTCTTCGTCATGAAAAAATCCCATGAACACAACAAACACAATGTTCTTTGGACACTACCATAAAAGTTACCTTGCTATTCTCAATATGGGAATCGCAACAGAGTGGTGGGCTTGCCTCTGATTTCCTATGATTTTGGTGAGGGAATTGAGGTAGATCTTGAGAGGAAAATTTACAGGGGAAGAAGATGGAGTGAGATATCTTTTCTTTAGCATAGTACTTTCATGTTAACCACACATCTACCTCTGTATATCATATATGAGAGATGGGGGAGTTATCTGATAGCTCCTTCTCGACAATGGGAAATAACTCCTAAGGAGTTATTTTTCAACTTTTAATTATATTATAATTAATTTATTTAAAACCAACTATATATTATTTCATATATAATATATATTCTATAGTTTATATTATATCATATGTAATATAACCTATAGTTTATATTCTCTTATATAACCTACAGTTTTAATATGAATCACATTCATATTAATTTTAGCTTATAGTTTTTATATGAATCTCATTCATATAACTAATATTTGAATCATATTCAAATAACTCGCCTCTCTCATCAAACTATATAGTTTTAATATGAATCATATTCGTATTAATTTTAACATATAGTTTTTATATAAATCTCCTTTATATAATTAATATTTGAGTCAAATTCAAATATTTATTTATCTTATTAGACTTTATAATATAATGTATTCACATACATTTGTTGGGATTGGTGTCCTAATTCTCCCGGAGTCTCGTTGTTTTGTAAAGATACACATTGTTTAATGAATAAAATAAGTGTTATATAATTCTGACATTTACCCATATCTAATAAACAAAGCTTCTTGTGTATCTTATATGAACTTAAGCATGTATATGTGATATACAAGTGGATCATGCCTTAAGTAATAACCTAAATAGGTTTATAGTATAAGGATTAAGGTGTGATACCTGATCCTGGTGACACTATGGATATGGCCCGCTTTGTAGAATTTTGCAAGTGTTGTAAACTACTACAGATGGTAGATCCTAACCATTCATGTGGAAGCGTGCGAGCGGGGGTGTCCTATACAAAGAGTTTGTATAAGACCTGAACCACGAGAGGACTAGACTCTGTATATAACGTCGTTGATACTAGAGAACTACATCTCACCTAAACGACCATAGGTGACACGACCTCAATCCTGAGTGTTTTGGGAACTCCTGCCTTTGAGGCCGGTCCTTTGATTACTATGGGTGAAAGTAGCCAGATTGCCAACTCAACATGCCTACCTTTTCGGGGACTTGTCTAATCTGGGAGCTGGGAACTCAATCCACAAGATAGAATTCACTCCTTTCCCGAAGCAGGGATAAGTAGAGAGATTGCTCCCTTAAGGGCTGATTCCGGGGCTTAAACATAGTGGCCACAACTTCTCTTTGGAAGAGAAGACTCAGTCATAGTAGGACTATGACTTATGTTCATTAGAGGGATCAATGGTACTTAAGGGGACAGATGTAACTAAGGGGCATAACTATTATTGGCCCAGCTGTACTTACGAGCGATCTGTGAAGGGTTGCACTACTGATTGGTTAAGATGGATATATAATATATCTGTGGTAAGGGGAGTTCAACTGTCGGTCTTTAGTGGAGTGCCTGACAGTTAACGGATGGTGGATCTCGTGACTAAAGAGTTTAGTCAGTTATTCACGTACCGTTAGAGTTTCGAGCTACAGGTCCATGAGGTCCCCTTGGTAGCTCAATGGATTTAGTTGAGGATCAGTTCTTGGTGTTGATTTGAAATGTTCAAATTGACTAGAGGTATTTTGATTATATATGATATAATCGGTATGGTGTATGAGATACATCTAGTGGAGGATTGATGTAAATGAGATTTACATTAAGTACCATGGAATAGAAAAAGAACTATGGTTTATATGTTTCATGAGATGAAATAGTAAAACTATAGGTTATAGACATAGTATGATAAGTTGTTTATTATTTATATTTATAATAATATTAATTATTGGATAATTAATTCTTTTTCTTTAATAACCAATTGAGTGGGTGGTTATTGGATTCATGGTAACCGTGAGATAAAAGGAAAATGGTTTTCCTAATTTTAGTAAGTTTTTCATAAAAAGTTTTGGAGATTTCTCTCTCAGCAAAAAGGGATCTCATAGAGTTGTCAAGTAAATATAGATTTACTAAACGATAGCTTAGGCTAGCTAATCGATCGTGCAGTGGCGAGCTAAACGATCTTACAGTATTTACCAAACAATCGCATAGCTTTTGCTAGACGATTGCTTGCCCAAAGTAAACGATCGTGTAGTGTCTATAAGCGACAGGCCGAGCTAAACGATCGCATAGCTTTTGCTAGATGATCGATTAGCTTTAGCTAAACGATTGGGCATCGACCTATATGATAGGTCTCTATCATCTCCCACTTAACCAATCGTGTACACGATTAGTATTTCCTCCTTCGCCTACCTCATACCAAGTCCGAACAGAGCCCACACACTGGATTCTCATACCGAGAATACCAAGGTAGCCTTGTTGGTGGTGTCTTACTCAACTCTACACCGTCGAGGTACTATGGAGGTTGTTCGTGCTGTTGCTGAGGAATTCGTGGCCAAGGTGATCGTTGAGAACAAGCACGAAGTTCGTGCTCTGTTGCAGTCGTGTAGATCGAGCGTTCAAGGTTGCTGTTGTTCGAGCAGTCGTGCGCAAAGAAGCGTGGAGACGCATCTTCAAGTGTTCGTAGAGTTTTTCCTTTGTGCATTTGTAGTTATTCATGCTGTAGTTTCTGTATTAATTGTATAAACGCTTATTTGTGTTCAACTGTAAATGTAATGTTCATTCATGATTGTGATTTGGAATAATCTTGTTTCGCTGCTCATGGAAATCTTGAGTCCGATTTCCTTCAACATTTTATTAATTGTATCTCATATAATTAATTCATTTTAATAAATTAGTCCAAAATTGATTGATTCTCATTAAACCCTTATTGAGCTAGCAAGGTACCTTATGAACCTACAAATTAGAAGCTCCGATGATACAAGATTAATTAACTAAACTATTTGATTAAATTAATCAAGATTCATTAACCGTTGGTCATTCCACTAAAGACCGATAGCTGCACTATTCGCACTATAGATATATTTATGTATCCATTAGATATAATCAATCAACAGTGCGATGACCTTTCATAAATTGCTCTTAAGTATAGCTAAGTCAAAATTACCATTTTATTCCTATAATTACATCTAACTTCTTAAATACCACCGATCCCTTTAATGAACAATTAGTTATAGTCCCACTGTAACTATACCCCTCTCTAACCAATGAGAGGGTAAAAGCTCTCATTATTTAAGACTCAGAATCGACCTTTAAGGGAGCAATTCATCTACTTACCCTAACAACGGGAATGAGTGAATTTCATTTTATATAGTTGAGTTCCTAGCTCCTCATTCAGATGAATCCTCAAAATGGTAGACATATTGAGTCAGTGAATTTGGCTACTCTCACTCATGCAGATCAAAAGACCGCTCTCATAAGCAAGAGTTCAGAACTCACTCAAGATTAAGGTCAAGTCGCATACGGTAATCCCAGTGAAATGTAAGTCTCTTCAAGTAACGACATTATAAATAGAGACTATCATTCTATGGTCTGGTCTTATACAAATTCTTTGTATAGAATACCCCCACACACATGTCTCCACATGAATTATCAAGATCATATCATTTATAACACTTTAATAATTGTAAAAATTACAAAGTGAGTTGTATCCATAGTGTCACTAGGATAAGGCATCAGGCCAACCTTGTCCATATACTACAGACCATTTAGTTATTACTTAAACATAATCCATCTGTATGTCACCACATACATGTTTGAGCTACATAAAATAACCTAGGACTTAGTTTATTGGATTAAATGAATGCACATATAAAATAACGTTTATTTTATTATCAATAATTTGTTTATACAAGTTTACAAACTACTATAATAAAAAGATTTAGGACACCGATCCCAATATTATCAATAGTAACACCTTTATGATTCTCAAGTGGACAAAAACTAAGTATCCTCTTATGTAATCATCAATCAGAATCTTTGAAATGGGCAATTAGTACCATATAATTTATATTTTATCTTGAGGTCCAACAATCAGTAGTGAGGGACTCTATACTTCTTCTTCGCAGACATGTTTTTCAAATGTTTTTTCTCATTAACATACAACTTAAGTACATATCGAGGCACACTAAACCATTGTACTACAACCCATCAATTTAATGTTTAATTTTATACTTTCAAATGCAATTTTCATATTATTAATACTTATTCTAAATGATTAAAAGTACTTTTTGGAGTGTTTGAAAATAATAAAAGTGATTTTAACAAAGCTTAAAGTTCATGAATCAAACCTATAATTAATATAAGTTTCTTGTTCTAATTATATGTTTTACAAGTAATATGATTCAATAACCATTTCATTGCCAATATTAATAAAATATGGTATAATAACACATAGTATAATTTTTCTTTTTCTTTTGATAACCGTGAGTGTTCAAGTCAGCTTATGCACACCTCGACTAATCTCACAGGACAACATATCTAATCCTATAATATTTGAGTGTCAAGGAAACTCATAGAATATTAAATCTTAAGTAGGTGGCCACCATGGATTGAACTCATGACCCCTTATAATCCTCTGTCCTCTTATTTATTTATTTATTTATTTTGTATAATGTTTTAATTGGTGTAATGTCATCTACAAATGAGGCCATATATTCCTCTTTCTAACTCTTCTAGGTTCCACATGAGATTAAAATCATTCTTCAATGTTCTATTTTAATCATCATTGTACTGCAACCAATCAATGAATTCTCAATATATCATGTTGCACACTATTTCAACCATCACTTAAATTGCAATGGGAATACTTATTCCTATTTCTTCATCTACTTCAATTTCATTATAGAACAAGAAATTATAAAAAATTTGTACCCAAATACAAAAATAATTTGAATGACATTTACTTTTGACCAAAAGGTATCTTTGTGAATCCCTACCTCCATATTGTTGAATTAAAAAAAAAAAACTAAATTTGTAATTAAACAAAAACATTCTCCATAGTGTAAAGCGTTTATAGTCCAACGATTAGGATAATTACCTTCCAAGCAATAGACCTGGGTTTGACTCCCGACAAACACATTATTATTAAAGTCTCATCTTATTATGTACTTTGGTAACTATCTGGTTTTCTAAATAAATTTTAAATATTATTTTAATCCTATTTTCATCTTGCGTTTCGTTTAGGATAATTGCCTTCTAAGCAATAAGCTGGAGTTTGACTCCTGTATACACATTTTTTCATTTTTTCATTTTTTTTTTAAAAAATAATAAATTGTTTGTTTTTTAAACCCCCTCCCCTGAACCCATGTTCGATTCTTCGGGTGACGGTCGCTGTAACTTTAACATTTCCCATTACCGCTATCTATGTATACAACAATCGCCTCCTTCGTTTCACAGTTTCTTCGAGAAATAAAAATAAGAGGAAAATGGCTTTAAGAATCATCTGTTCATCTTCTTCAGTTTTTCTCCTTCCTCAAGCTCCCAATTCAAATTCCTTCGACTCTAACAAAATCGCTCGGTTATTTACATTTTTCTCAAGTATAATGGTTGCATTATTAGCCAAATTTCAAAAATAAAAACAAGTTTTTATAAGTTACTTTTTCGTTTTCAAATTTTGGTTTTTTTTTTTATATAATTGATAAAAAGTAGATAACAAAGGAAAAAAATTTGACAATAAAAGTAGTGTCTATAAACTTAATTTTCAAAGATTAAATGGTTATTAACGGAGCTTAAAAGATTTGTTTCCGTTCTTAGAAATTGGCTAAAAAATCAAATACTTGCATAGAAAATTATAAAATTCATGAATAAGAATTGTGGAAAAACAAGCATGATTTTCTTGTGACTTAGGAGCTTGATGGTTAATGGAGGTTTTGATGTCGTAGCCTATACGACCTGTCCTTTAGGGGTGTTTGGACCAAGAAGTTGGAAAGTAGAAGTTGAGAGAAGTGTCCCAAATGCCCCCTTACATATTTAATGAAAGTTTGTTTTCTTGTGTAAAAAAATTGTCTATTTTGGTCCATAAACTTTGAATATTGTTCTATTTTAACCCCTAAACTTTAAAAACATTCGTCTAGTCCCACAACTATTTAAAAGTATTTATTTTTTGTCCCTGCTATTAATATTTTGTTAACTCTTTAATGGTGAAATTGAATTGTATTTAGCATAGGTTGAACAAGATGAAGGTGAAGTGAAATATCAACCACCAACGCTAAAATAGTAAATGACCAAAATCTTGAATGCACATTGACTTTTGAGATCTCTAGAAAATCGCTTTATCACTTAATTCAAAATTGAAATCCTAGATTTTTTAATGTCGCTAACTTATTTGACTGCCTAATCATCAAATAAATACAAGTCATCTAACCATTTTGTTTAAAAGGCAATAGAATCTTAATAGCATGGATCAAAGTAAACATTGAACTAAAGTAGAAGTTTTTAAAATTTTAAAGACCAAAATAGGAGTTAAAAAAAATCAATAACTAAACACAAAAATCAAATATTACCCAAACCGGACCTAGATTTATTATAGGTCATTTTCTAAATAAAATATATAAATAATACTATTTAAACGCTCCTTACATCAAGCGTTTGTAGTCCAACGGTTAGGATAATTGCCTTCCAAGCAATAGACCCGGGTTCGACTCCCGGCAAACGCAAATTTTTCTAAATATATATATGTTTTTTTTGGTTTTGTTTTGTTTTTTTTTTTAATATATATATATATAAAAAAGCGCCTAATCCACGTGTTCAATTCTTCGGTGATAGTCACCGTAACCTTAACGTTTCTCGTAACCACTGTCTATATATAGTGTCCAACGATCACCCCTTGCGGCTCCTCTGTTTGACTGTTTCTTCGAGAAATAAAAATCAGAGCAAATGGCTTTAAGAATTAGCTGTTCATCTTCTTCAGTTTTTCTCCTTCCTCAAGCTCCCGATTCAAATTCCTTCGATTCTACAAAAACCGCTCGATTATCTGTGTAAGTCTCAACCAAATCAACTTCATCTCTATCGATTCTACGTTCAATGACGAATCGATCTGTTTGACTGTTTTTTCATCTTCGATTTCTCGATTAACTGCAGGAAGGAAGATGAAGGCTCATGGAGAAGCCGAAGCGTATGCGTTTTAGGTTTAGCGAGCTTGATTTTCGCAATCGAAGTCAGCGACATCTTCGTCGCTAGTGAATCTCTGGCTCTGGAATCGCCGCCGCAACTTGTGGATTATTCGAGGAAGCGTGTGAAGATCTCGAGATGGAGCGATAAGAGAAAATGCGCTCCATGGCGAGCCAATTCGCTGGAGTTCATCGTGCCTGAGAACCTTCCGAGGCCGTCGCATCGTCGGAAGTGGGAGGCAATTGCATATGAATCAATGGATGTGAAGAACGCTCCGGGAATTCGAGTAATTTCTTCTAAAACTAGCTCCAATTACTGTTTCTCTTTGTAAATATCTATCACTCTTGTTTTGTAAGTCATTAGATGAACCACATCAATGGCTGTAGTGTTAATATTGCTATTGATGTTCATCTTCTTCAGTCGTTGTATCACATCAATCACATCCGCTGATCGTTATTGATGAACATGAATAATTTTCGGTATAGGAAAAATTGAAGAAAAAACTAGTTGAATTGAAATGTAATGCAGTACAGATTGGGATCGTTGTAGTACATGTAGTACAGTACAAAATGTGCATTAGAAAAGTTTTGTTGATCTTTCACCTTAGATTGTTTGTTCTCGCAATACCGTTCAGGCTTAGGCGGCCCGGTAATGTTTGGGCCGCTGCTCTTAATTATAATAGCCCAGTGAATATATAACAAATATGTTCTAACCTCGAATCATTTAGGTTGAGGTTGATAATACAAGTTGAATTGGTCTTTAAAAATATCATCTTTGATTATCCGCATTAATTTATTTTTTTAAGAGAGAAAAGAGTTTGAATTAAGACACTTTAGTTAGGGGCATTTTTAAATATTAAAAAAAATTAATTTTTTTTTTGAACTTTTTACTATAAAATATATATTTTTTGAGATTTTTCTATTTAGAAAATTTCCCTCAAAAAAAAGAAAAAGAAAAAAAACACGCTTATTGAGAAAAGAAATACAATATTTTGTGTTAGTAGTCATAATCACATGATTTAAACTCATTCTCTCTAAACTCTTCAAATATATTAGTTCTCAAGACTATTTTATGGGCTCCACGATTAAAAAAAATATCAACTAATAACTTATTAACTCTTTATTCTACAACTATGAGGTTGTTTGGTTTAATCTTTTGAGTGTTTAATTTAAAAAAAATGGAGGTGTCTAATAATCACTCAAAATAGATTTTGAAAAAAGGAATTTACGAGATAAATTGATTTGAGAAAAATACTTGAAATCAATTTTTAGAAAAATGATTTTTTTTTTTAGTGTTTAATACTTAATCTTTTTTTTGTAAGTTATCCCACATTGTATTTAATTAGAGTAAGAATTAGCAGAGTGAAATCAAAGATAGACTCCCCATCCAAAGACGCTGACAAGTTTTTTTTTCCTCTCTATCAAATTCCTAATTTGTTTTAAATGAAAACTTTCTTCTCTTCCTGAAAGTGGAGATGTTAGAATTTTCATTATTTTCGCATGGTCGAGGAGAAAAGTGGAGATTATCTGATTTGCATGCACATACCATAGCATCATCTTACATTATCATGTAATGTAACATGTACATATACCACTAATATGTTTTGAATTTTTAGTTAAATTTTAAAAACAAAGGAACTTAGGAGCTGTTTGAAAGGTTGGAATATAATCAAGATTATTAGAAATCAAAGAAGTGTTGAAATGCGTGAGGAATCAACGAAATGGGATAAAGTTGGGTTTGTTTGTAAATTATATATACAAATTATTTATTTAATGAATAAGAAAATTATTTTATTTGACATTTAAATTGCATTCACTCAATTTAATAAACTAAGATTCAAGGTTATTTTACGTAATTTGAATAGTATGCGGTAGACACTACGGATACTACCCACTAAAAAAACTCATGCCTGGCCATCATTTTGTTCGCTTCTTCTCGATTTTCTCAAATTAAAAGCTATCACCGATAGCTGCTATCGCTAATAGCTTCTATCAATCGCTATCGTTGATAGCAAATCTTGAAATATTAACTTTTAATTTGCTATCAATTATTAGTAGTTATCATTGATTCGCTTTCACCAATTGGAATCAACATTGAAATATTACTACTTAAGGCTATCAGTGGCTATCAATGATAGATTTATAAATAATGATCAACTTTGAAAGAAGACCAACACCTTTGATTACCATAGTAGTTATCATTAATAATCTTTTATCATGGTTATCACTGATAGCAGCTATCAGTCATTATCACTAATAGACTTTCATCAATTAGAATCAACCTTGAAATATTAACACTTAAGTCTATCAATGATAGACTTCTATAACTGGTTATCACCTCTGAAAGAAACTCGATATATAGATATCACCTAAGTTTTATCACCAATATCACTAACATCACTCATATTGTAGTTATCAATGATAGCTTCTTTCACTGATAATATCAATAATAAGATGCTATCAATGATCTCACTGATATCATGCTATCAGTGGTAATTCTCTACACCGATAATGTGCTATCAATGGTAGCTTCTATCATTGATAACGTGCTATCGGATAACTTCTATCATCGATAACATGCTATTAGTATTAGCTTCTATCATTGGTAACATGCTATCAGTAGTAACTTCTATCAATCATAGCCACTGAACACCTTTTTGCCCCTTTCTTGTCCTTCCCAAACATTTATAAGTCTCTTTTCTTTTTTATGATAGCTTCCATCACTGATAAACATGCTATTAGTGATAACTTCTAGGCATTCCACTTACATTTTAGTTTGAGATTCAACTTTATTAATTAAATTCACTAAGTTGGCTATCAATGATAGATTTCTATAAGTGGCTATTAACTACGAAAATATAATCAAAGATTAAGCTATCAATGATTGAAAATATTAGTGGCTATCACTGATAGACATTCATTTTCTATTTATATTTATTATTTGTTATAATAATCAAACTTGATGATTGACTTGTTGATGTTAAGCGAGTACTTTCAAATCCTGCGTATGGAATTCAGTCTCATGATTCTTGTGGGAAAAAATGGGAAAAAGAAAAAAAATTCAAATAAAGGAAAGAAAAATTTTAAAAATAAAAGAAAGAGAAGAAGCAAAAACTAGAAAAAAAGAAAGAAAGAAAGAAAATTAAATAGAAAAAAAGGAAGCAAAAATTGGACAAATGAAAGAAAAACTAAAAAAAGAAAAAGAAAGGAAAGAAGCAAAAATTGGAGAAAGGGGAGAAAATAAAAATAAAAAAAAGGAATAAGCAAGAGTTGAGGAAAATTAAAAAAAGGAATAAGCAAAAACCGAAGAAAGAAAAGAATTTTTTTTTAAAAAAATAAAAAAATAAAGAAAAGAAAATTTAAAAAAAGAAAGAAATGAAAGAAAAAAAATATAGGAAAGAAAAAGAAAGGGAAAAAGAAGGAAATGAAATAAAATAAAAAATAAAGGAAAGAAGCAAAAATCGGATAAAAGAAAGAATAAAAAAAAGAGAGAGAAGAAGCAAAAACTGAGAAAGAAAATAAAATAAAAAATGAAAATAGGGAGGGAAGAAGCAAAAATCGAAGAAGAGAAAAAAAATAAAAAGATTGAAAAAAAAGATGCACAACAAGATAAGACAAGGGAGGGCGAAATTGGAAATTAAAAAAAATCAAAGATTGACTAGTCAACTCATTCATATTTGCAAATATTTTAATGATGTAATATATTCTTAAATTTTTTTCTCTTATTCTACTATGTATTACAAATATCCTATTCTATATAAAGAGTTTGTATAAGATCGGATTGAGAAATGATTAATCTTTCTTTATAACACTCAAAGAGATTAATATTTCATAGGATGACCATAAGTAACTCGACCCCAATCATGAGTGAGTTATGAACTTCTGTTTACAAGGGCAACCATTTGATTTGTATGAGTGAGATGGACCGTTTCACCAACTTAATAAGCTTACCATTTTGGAGATTTGTTCAAATAGGGAACATAGCTACATGAAATTTTAGGGTAAGTAGATGAATTACTCTTTAAGGGTTGATTCTAAGTCTTGAACAATGAGATTTTACCTCTCATTGGCTCAAGAGAAATTTGGTTTATAGTTTGACTATAAATTGATCGATTGTTATTAGAGGGATCGATGATACTTAAAGAGTAAGAGGTAATTACAGGGATAAAATGATAATTTGACTCAACTATAATTATAAGCAATTCGTGAATAGTTGACTTACTAGTAATGACTATATTTGTGGACATAGAAATATATATACAGTGCGAAGAGTGCAGTTATGAGTTTTAATGGAGTGTCTCACAATTAATGAATGTTGATTAATATAATTACAGAGCTTAATTAATTAATTTCATATAATTGAAACTTCTAGTCTGTAGGTCCATTTAGGCCCCTTTGCTATCTCGTTGAGTATAAAAAGAATCAATGAGTTTTTGGATTAATTTAAATTGTTCAAATTAAATAATAAAAAGAATCAATGAGTTTTCGATTAATTTGAATTGTTCAAATTAAATAAGGGAGTGTAAATTAATTGTATGAGATGCAATTCATATAATGTATATGGATATATTTTAATATAAATTTAATTTTGAATGAGATTCAAAAATTAAACTTTATATAATGAGAAAGATATTTGTATATATTTGAATGTGATTCCAATATTAATTTTATGAATGAGATTCATAAAAAATTATAGGTTATATATACTAGAGACCCTCTATGTAGTTGTCGAGATAGGGCGATCGATAAAATCAATATAAATGAGATTCATGTTTAAACTATAAGTTATGAGAGAAATATACATTTTAATATGATTCAAGTGCATATTTTAAATATATGATGACTAGATTAATTAATTATTAATTTAATTATATTATATTAAATATGATTTAATATAATATAACTTAACTTAAATAACTCCCCACTAGAAGAGTTATTTTAGTGAAGAAAGTGATTGAACGTATTAGGAGGAGGAGGAAGAAGAAGAAGAAGAAGAAGGAAAAAAAAAAAAAAAAAAAAAAAAAAAGAAAAGGAAAACTCTCTCACAGGAACTCTTTCTCACTCACAAATTTTAGAACTTGTTTGTAAAATCAATTCTCTTGTCCAAGAGGTTTTACATCCCACAATCCAATTCTTGCCTACGAATAACTAAGAAGACACTAGTGATAGTGTTTTGTTGATTCTTGTTCAAGAAAGAGATTTGCATTTGTAAGATGAACAGGAAAGGAAATACATTGAAGGCAATCTTCAAGAGTAGGATCATTTTCTTTGTAAAAGCATGTTTTAATTTTTAGTTTTTTCTGTTTTTAAAGTTTTTCAAAATTAAATTCAATAGCACTAGCATACACTTTTGCATTGGAATTTGATTCCTTCAAAGTTAAAAAAGATCGAAACGGAATGAGTTTAATATTACAAATTGGATTCAAAACGCTCAATCCAAACATAGGTGTTGAATTACATTACAATCCAAAATCCATTCAATTACACAAACACTCAAACAACCCTTATAGGTGTAAATAGTGTTTAAAATTTTAGCTTACAAAAATAAAAAACAAAATGGATTTTTTTTTTTAAATAAAAAAAAATCAAAGTAGTCATTTACCAAAGTGGCATGAAAGGAAAAAACTACCAATTTTAACCTCAAAATAAAAATGACCAAAATACCCTTGAAAGAAAGAATCTACCCATGATATGACATTGTATCTTATTAGGGGCAAGAAAAGTATAAACATAATTTTCCACTACACTTCACAATAGATAAAATGGAAAATTTTATAGCAAGCTTTGAAGGCAACCGACTTTTCTGCATCAAACAAATATTAGAGAAACCCGTCCCCTTAAGCAAGCAATTGACTGTTGTATTTGCTAAAAGGAAAATAATGACAATGCTAATGAAATTGGACTAACAACAATACTTTCTACCATAAATCTCTTTACCCTTCAGTTTTGATCAATGACCTCTTGCTGCGAACAAAAGGCACGAGAATGGGGATGGCGGGATGGGGATGGAAAGAAAGCCATCGTCGTCACCTTAAGAGAGTAATTGACTGTTATTTGCAGAAACACAAGACTGATAGACGAAAACGGCGATGAGATTGGTTCTAACAGTAATCTTACAACTTAACTCTCCTTGTACTGTTCAGCATTGGGCTCTGCTGAATGAACAGGTTCTCGGGTCTCTTTCGCTGCAACGCCGTGTCGATGATCACCAACAGCTACAGCCAGAACGTTGGTTTGGTTTGTCAATTATTATGTATAAAAGCCTATAAATTAACCTAAATGAAAGATTGCACCAACAAACTTGCAAACAACTTTTAACAAAGTAAAATCTTACTATCGAGTCTTGAAAAGCTGATAGATAGCTGCAAAAATCTGTGACCGCATATACTAACATATTTTGTTGTTAATCATACTTAATTAGTTAATCCAATCTTGTTTAAGTTAGAATCACCTGCTTGCGTCGAGGTAGGAATATCGCCAACTCCTCGACTGGTGGATATCAAACTATGATATAACTTTCCATGATGCTCTTTAGCTGATTCCTGGTCACTAGGTATCCCAGTTACATTTAATTTAGGTGCTAAGGTTGTTGACCAAGAGCCTCCATTTGATCCAGCTAAGGCCATGATAATATCAGCCTGAAAAATATGCAGCAGCTACTACTGAGATTAACGGATAATCAACAACAAAACAGAAATTCTACTTGAGTGAAGTCCTAAAATTTTAACTAAAACGTCCTCATTTAGAAGATCAAACATACACATACGCTTCTTCCTTCTAAAGCTGGTCAGGTGCTCAATATACGAACTCCAAAACGAAATTTTTCTCCAACAAAAATATGGAACAAAATTTATACATCCCTCTTGACTTGTAATTAAATGATACTACTGATGTATGTTGCAATTTTCTCATTGCATTCAAGATTTTATTATAGCTAGGTCTTGATGAAGTATGTTGGATAGTATATTGCGAATTGCCCATCCGATACAAACTTTTAACATAGCCAAAGTCGATAAATCTTTATGAAGCATGTATAGTGAGCTTATCAGTTAAAAAATCCAAGCAAAAAATGAAAACAGTATAATGAATTACTTATGGACCAAGATGGTTTCAGATGAAGCATTTGCCAGACAGGAAAAATACCTTGTTTGGATGGACATCATCAAAAACATGAGCTTGACCGCCATAGAAAATAGTCATCTGTCTGTTGTTTGAATCAAGATCCTGCTGACTGTCACAATATATTTAAACACACAACACTCTAATGCTCCGTCAGATCGTCATTTGATTTCTGAAAAATAAACTTTAAACACTACTGACTACTCCCCCTTATAGGTTCTTTGTTCTGTTATATACCCTTTTCAAATGTTCTCAAAATCCAAGCTAAGTTTTGGGGGGAAAAGAGTTTTTAAACCATGTATTTGTTTATGGAAATTGACTAAAAATTCAAACGAACCCTAAATTGTTGTAGGACAATTGAGAATGTTAGCTATTCAAAATGATGAGCGGTCTGGAATTTACCTGGGAGGGTTAGAAGATTTGTATGCTAAACCTTCAGTATTGGTCTTCTGCTTGTCACAACCTAGCAACATTTGAGAAGAGCGTCTCCCATCATGTCGAGCATTAAAGTTATTTAAAACTCCAGGGCTTTTCATCCCAGTTCTAGATCCTTCATCAGCAGCAGACTGAGAAATACTGGAGGGAGCAACATTAAATTCTCTGGAAAAATTGGAAGCTACTTGATGAACACGAGGCACAAACTGACTCCCGAGTGGAGAATTCGGTGCAGAACTCATGTTCGACGAAATGGGTCTCTCCCATTTGGAAATACTCGGATTGAATCTAGTACCAAGAGAATGTTGTGTGACGGAAGAAGCAGCAATTCTTGGTGGCTGCATACTGTAAAGTGCCTCATTATCGTTGTATCTTGGTCGATCTCCACCAGCTCCATTTTGTAGTATCTAATACAAGATTAAAGAAAATTATATCAAATTATCCATAGAAGTCCTTTTCACTTCCATGTGAATATGACTAAAGAAACTAAAAGCTGTCAAAACCTTCACTGCGTGCGACTCTCAAGAGAGTCAGAGGCTTACATGAGGAATTTGGGTTCTATATGACCCCATGAAAGCAGAATCTGGATTACTGCGTTTAATCCCTGCTATTCGGTTACCATTTTCAGGTCCGGATATATCATTCCTTGGACTGTAGAATGGAACCCCTTCAAGGTAATCTCCAACCTGGTTTTCTATAAAAAGTGAGGAAAGAACAGAGTAAATTTTACGTCAGATAAGAATTCAATGCTCAAATCAGACAGATGATACTTGAAAATAAAGCAAACAGCCACAATAAGGATTCAAAATCACATACATCAATAAGTTCAGTTCAAACTTCATAGATAAATCAAAGGAAAAGTTGCACGTCACAACACTCAGTTCAGGGAGAGATATACAAGCTGAATGAAATTTCTAGCCTGAGTAGGAAGAAATTAACAATGGGAAAGGAAGATTCTAGAAAAATTAATTGTAGTTTCCATTTCAGAATACATAAGTTTAAAAAAACTGAACGAAAAGAGATAGTCAAATGGAAAAGAGGTCTTTCGGAAAGCTTCTAACCAATGGCGACCTCAAAGACACCAATCCTTTACACTTTACAGTGACATAAAGAGCAAAGGGAATGAGGGTTGCAGACAGAAATTCTACGTTGCAGGAAGAAAATTTGCATAAAACCACGGAAGTCAACTTTCTACAGAAAAGACGAGTTCACACATGAAAATCAATATTTTATAATCAAAAGCTGCTTGATCAAAGAATATAACAAAAAAGAAAAATAAACAATCACGCTCAGTGAGGATCGAAAAACCATCAGATGACGATAATGATCGGAATATTCTTCAAAACAAAAGGAAAACCAAAAAATATCGAAGTCATTCAGGCAAAGGAGAAGCAATTCAACAAAATCATTAACACGAAAGCAAATAGACATTAAATAACCTAGAAAAATGCAAATTCAAGACAACGAATGTTAACAAACGGACCAGAAGCAAGATCGGAGGCGGCGGAGTGGAGTCCACGGCCACCGCTAGAAGAAGCCAAAGCCGACGGCGGCGTCGATGCCTCCGAGAAGCTTACATCCGGCGTCTTCGCGGCCAAGAGTACGGAAGCATCTTTGGTCCTAATGCCAAGAAAATCATGGAAGATCGCGTTACCCAACTGTTGAACCTGGCTCGTACTCTTCTTCTCACCATTGCTGCAGTAGCCAGCATTGGAATAAGCGCCTTGACGAGCCATTAGAGACAGAACCACAAGCAATGCCTCTTTACGGAAGCATCCATTTCACTCTGCATAAAGAGCAAGAGTGTAGAGAACAACAAAAGACAAGAAACTCGGTTTTTGAAAAGAAACATACAGAGAACCAACAAAAAAAAGGCAAAAAGAATCAGAAGAGAGAGGAAACTGAAAGAATCAGGCTCTTTTCTCGAGATAAACCGCAGAGAAAAGCATCTTGAGAAACTTCCCAATCCCGACGCCGGCGCCGGTGAGGGATTCTGTTTCTTCAGTTCATCGGATTTTGATTAAATCGTGAGAAATTCAGTGAGTTCGTCAACAAATTTAGTTGCGCATGGACGAAAAATCGAACAGGTGACAAGCTCATCAAAATCAAAATCACATGGAAAAAGAAATTGTTGAGAGAAATATGAATGATGAAGATTTTGAAGGATGAGGACAGATAGCTTCTTCAGTTCATTGGAAAGAAAATCGAACTGGGTTATTTGTAATTAAAATATAATAATTTTGTACTTAAAACTATTGTAGATTCTCTCTTCATTACTTTACATAAAATTGCCTAGACTTTTGTTTAGTTCAACTATTACTTGATAACCCGAACTAGAACATAGCTCAATTATTGTAAATTTATATTAACAACCGACACCGGTTAGAAATTAGTAAAAAAATTAATATAAAATCAAGCAATTAGGCTCATATACAACTTATTCTTAAGTTTCGACTTGAGCTCTCTATAAGTTTGAGCTCCCTCATTCCCACAATAAAGCTTCTCTAAGCTTTACATGAGATCCCATCAGAACAAACTACTTAAGCTCCCCTAAGTATGAGATTCACTCACCTTCATAAGCAAAATTTTTTCCAGTTCAATACAACATTAAAAAGAAAAAAGAAAAAAGAAAAACCGAGTTCTTACTTACTCCCCAAGCTCACAACAATCTAGCTAGGCCTAATTGACCACTGGAACAAACCCTCAACAAAGAAAAAAAAGTTTTTGAACACAATACATGAAGATCGAGACTTACACAATCACTGAGTTCAAAACTTTCAATACTCACTTTTTTAATAAATGGGCTAAACCTAAAATTAAACAAGACCACAACATATATATGGTTGAACCTTTAAGAAGATTTTCAAGGAGGGAAGAAATAATTTTTGTAAGAAAAGGAAGACAGATCATTGAATATGCAATATAACTATAAGAAAAAATATTTGGTAGAATATGTCTGTCACGTAGCATATTGTTGAAACATGTTGCTTGCATAATTCAAAGCATGTTACCCAAGTTTTGTCTATAATAAAACAAATCAATCATATTACAGTAAGATTTCAAATCTCCGATACTCCAGACATTGTCAAGAAGAAAAAAAATATTATGACGGGATTGAAGATCGAACCATCAACTTAATGATAAGGATAATTGGTGTCTTGTTCGTTAGGTTCAAATTAACAAAATGCTTAGGCTTATACTTTATTACTCTTAAAATTAATACCTTGGTTTAAATGTGTTTATATTTTTTTACTTTTGTTCATTTTGGTTTCTATACTTTCGGAACAATCATTTTGATTTATATATTGTCACTTTTATCCATTTTATTCTATATATGCTCAAAACATATGTTTTGGATTCTACACTTTTAAAAAGTTGTTATTTTGGTCCATTCAATGCATGATACTTAATCCGCTCCATTTTTATAGACATCAATTTGAATGAAGTGTTTCTATCGTGTACAAATTTTATGCTAAAGTCTTGAAAATATGGACAAATTAGCAACTTTTTTTAAAAAAGAGGACAAAACAAATGTTCTAAAAATACATAGATTAGAATGAATTAAAGTTGAAAATATGGCATCAAACTAAATATTTTTAAAATATAATAATCAAAACGAAGAAATAAAGTATATAGAACAAAATAGTATTCACAATCAATACATCAATAAATTAGACATCAATATCAAAGATCAATTATGTTTTCAATCGCAAAAGTGAACTTAGAAGTCGGAGTTTGATCCCCATCTCTTGCTAAAAAAAAATCAATATCTATCCTCTATTTTTTTTTTTAAATTATCTTTTTCAATATTTTAACACCAGTATACATATGTTTATATATATGAAATATTAAAAGTTTTCATTATTTATAAATTCCCATAATTTTGTTGGGTTTTAGGATTATGTGACCATCGTTTGGTCACTGAACTTGTAAAAAGTGTTTATTTTGGTCTATACTATTCAGATTTTGTTAAATATTTGATGAAATAGAAACCCTAATCAATTATTCTACCACATAATTCAAAATTGAAACCCTAAATTTTTTAGTATGACTAACTTATTTGGCAGCACAGTCATCTAAAAATACAAATCATTTCATCATTTTATTTAAGAGTTAACATAAATTTAATAGGAGATACTAAAGTAAGCGTTTTTTAAAAGTTGAGGACTAAAATAGACGTGTTTAAAAATTTAGAAACGAAAACATAATAAGATTCAAAGTTCAACTATGAAAATAAGATTTATATGCATAAAAATGAGACATATTTGTTGATATTTTATTTCTGGATATCAAATTTCCTTCTCCCTGATTTTTATTGGCCTTTATTATTTTTTATTATTTTTTCATATTTTTTTTTATAATAAGTGTTATTTCGATTTGGACCTCATGAAAGAAGATATTTTTCATGATTATTTAATAATGCTCAAGTTTGAAATTAATATCAAACTTTCTATAATGCTTTGTATTTGTCTATTATTTTAAGATTTTTTTTAAAAAAAAAATTAATTCGATCTTTGAACTTAAAATTAAAAATTAAAAAAAAAAAAGGGAAAAGAAAAAATCCATCGAAATCCTTATGTCTTGAAAATGTCTAATTTAATTTTTTACGATGTATATTTTTTAAAAAAAAAAAGAAAAAGAAAAATTGATATCTACTATTATTTTTCTTGTCATCCAGAAACCACACTGCATAATAACAATGGTCAAAATAATTTATTTATGAAAGTTCAAGAAACCAAAACTGAAATAGTTTTTTAAGTTTTTACAAACTGTGCTTTCTGTAAAATCAGTTGAAGCGTATTAGTGTTTGATAAACTTTTTTGCCAATTGTGCTTTCTATAAAATCAGTTGAAGCGGTTACACGTGTTTGATAAATAAATACTAAATTATTGTTAATTATTTAAAATAGATATATAAAATAAATTTTAATTTTAAATGATAAAAATAAAAGTAAAAAATTATTAAAAATTGCATCTCCTTTAAGAAAATCTAAAAGCTAGTAAATAGCTTATTTAAAAAAGTGTGATTTTCCATTAAATTGTAATTTATTTTACCGAATACAAAAAACGGTTAACTTCTATTTCTTTCAAAATCAATCCCAAATGCAGCCAGTTCATGGATAAAAAGAAAAATGGAATACAGTTAGTTATAGGTCTAAAATAAGATATCAACCCTTCTATTTTTTTTTTTTTTTTTGGTTAAATAAATTTTCAAGATTATAGCGATTGATGGTAATAATTACATACCCAAACAAGATAATAAATGGTTTTAAATTATTTTTACTTCCATTTTTCTGTGTTCTTTAAGAGTACTAATACTATCCAATCTACAATTACAAAGTCAAAATAACTAGGATTAGCAACTAATTTAATTTGATTATATATATCTGGTAAGAAACCAAGCTTCTATTGAAGAAATCTACCAACTCACTACAACTTGGATTCAACACAATCAAATCAATATCAAAACTACAAAAAGGTCTATGAAGCTCACAAAGAAGTATTAAACCCGTCCCGTTCATAAAACTATGGAAGATAAAGAAAGTTATAATACCATGATACATAGAGATAAAACTATCTTTCAACATAGAGTGTTTCGTGGTGAGGAGAGACTCTAATGAGGTCTAGTCTTTAGTGAGGTTTCATGTTTCTCTTTCAATTTCGATTTCGAAGACTTCTTACCGAGTTGGAAACTCTTTCTTTAGTAGGGCTTTTTGTAGGTTTGGTTTTTTGTATGCGCTTGTATTCTTTTATTTTCCCCAATGATAACAATTGTTTCAATCAAAAAATACTTCTAACAACTCATAGCTTCAAATCCCACTCCATAAATGCGATATGGTATTTAAAACAATATGATGAGAACAATGGTTCAAAAAAAGCAATTATATAATCAAAAGCAAAGCATGCTTGAATGAACAATATTAAAGCTGATAATTATCCATACAACCAAACTTAGAATATTATAAACCCTTTTAAAAAGTAGGTAAATTGTGATTTTTTCCCCAATCAAATTAGTTGATGTGTGTGATGCTCGAGTGGCAAAGAACTTAAAATGGTGATCTTACGAGGAGGTGGAGTGGATTCCACTAGCCAGCCGTTCCTGAAGAAATGTCATCGGCTGCAATCTGAAACCAATTGCTATGATGGAGAAAATTATTCAATGAAACGGTCACAACGTAGCTATTTTTTAATAATAGTTGAATGTAGATAAAAATTTACTCGACTCATAATAACTCCAAGATACAAATTCTATATATTTTGTATTTCATCTAACGTTATAAAATTGTCAACGACATTGTGATAGCCTCCTCGAATAATTTCACCCGCATTCACAAAGCTCCCCGTGACATTGTTAATGGACAATGATGCAATTCAACTGAGTTTGGTTGCAAAAGCACTTCCCAACAATTGTGCGTTTCATCATCATTCTGTTGGAAAACCTTGCTTTTCAGCAACATTCACATACGTCGTGTCCTTGAATTCAACACTCCCATCCTTGTTTTTCTCCCTGCTATGTAATTTTGGTCGCATGTTCTGACTTCAAAGTTGAAATTCAGCAAATGGTTTCTGATCCCTGGGGGAAAAAGCTTTTGCACATATGAGAGAATATTCAGATTGAGCAAAATGAAATGGGAAAATCAAAGTAGGGGATTTGATTTGGATTACAGTGATATTCTTGAACAGCTAAAGTCAATCGCCAACCTTCAAAGAGGCCTAATAATAATAATGTTACTCTGGATAAAGAAAGATTAAATCAAATGGACTTACGTTCTGTTCTACATTCAAATGAATAAAACAATTCTGAATCCAACTGAATTCTTGCGAGCTCTCCATTCGATATACGAGCGCCCCCGTTCACCTTAAAAACACTCGATCCGCACAAAGTGTGTTCGCCCCCTTGCCAAGTAACTGTACATGCCAGTGAAACTGATCCATTTGTTGGAGTTTCTCCACTGATTTCTATGTATAAATTATGTGGCGCAAGTCATTTTGTGTTGAGCTAACGAGAAGTTATTTACCAGCAACAGCAAAATTTAAGTAGATGGGTTCAAACAGTCAAAGGCTGGCTTTCTTTTTGATATCATCCATCAACCTATTTGCACTAAATACAGCATTTTCGGATGGACTTCTGCGTTTGACAAGCTCTCTAGGGTCTTTACAGACCTTCAACATTTCGGACATTGCCTCGGCTTTACGCATAATAGATTTTCTTCTAGCACGGATAGAATCAGGAGTTTGATTATACGTATCGGGTAACTTCTCTGAATGAGGAACCGAAGACATCATTTCTTGCAGCTTAGATGCCATTTTTGTCCATCCACGTTTCATGAATTCATCATGCAATCTAAAGAAAGTAAGATATTGAGGAACAATTCCTCGATGAATCATGTGTTCAAATTCTGTAAAAGCTTCTTCAAATTTATGCATCTTGCAAAGCAAATGAATTAACATGGTGCTTGTAGCTAAGTCCATGTCAAACCCTCTAGCCTTCATTTCATTGCAAACTTGAACTGCAAGGTTTAATCTCTCCTCTTCACATAACATCTTCAGCAACAGGTGATATGTAAGTTTATCTGGCGCATATCCTGATTCAATCATTTTATTGTAAAGGTTCATACCCTCCTCAATTTTACCATGCTTCGAGAAGAATCTGAAGAAGTAGTTATAGGTAGTTGGGGTTGGAGTGAATCCTCTACTTATCATCGACTTAAGGATCTTGCTAGCCCCAGAAAGATCTCCTGTCTTGCAATACCCCTTGACAAGAGAATTATACGTCGAGATAGTAGGGCCTTGTTCCAAAACCATGAACCGCTCCATCATTCCCAGTGCCTCCTTAAACCTCCCAGCTTCCCCAAGTGCATCAACTATTGGGTTATATATGATTGCATTTGGCTCAATACCTTCTCCCCTCATCTCATCCACCAATTCAATGGCTCTTTCGACACGATGCATTCGACAGTAGCCTTCTATAAGGGTGCCATAGGTAACAACAGTTGGAGATATTTTGTTCTTCTTCATCTCAAACCAGAGCCTCTCAGCATGTTTGAGCTTTCTTGATCGAAACCATCCATTTAAAAGTATATTATATGCTCGAATTGACAGTCCAAAACTTGAATCCATTTCCCTTTTCCTATTGAAATACTCGGAAGCTACCCTGACATGACCTTCTTTGCAGAGTGAATCCAGTAAAATCTCAAACAAGCCCTCTGAGTTGGTCCCTGAAATTGTTTCTAGGTTGCAAGCAAATTCAAAAGTTCGAATTGCAGGTTGAAGCATGCCTGAAGAAATTATTATCCATAAGAACAAAAACGAAAATATAAACCAAACCATTATCTCAAACAAGAACACGAGCTAAAAAATTTCTCTGTTCATTTTCAAGTTTCAATCGAGCGCACTCAACAGTACAGAATGACAATATAAGATGAATATAACCCTTAAATTGGAATGGTGAAGGAAGGTGATTTCCAAATATGAATTTTCATATACAGGGACGGTTAAAATAAATGGAAAATCAATCAAATCCATACAGAAGTACCGACATTGTAGCCTAATTAAAAATATACCTGCACGAGCATACCGCCTGATCAATATCACGAAGACGTCTACCGAAACCAAAGAGGGCTTTTCATCTCCACGGAGACGAGAAATAATCAAAGACCAAGTAGAATCAAACTCCCTCGATTTCGCAAGAACGTTGATCAGACGGTTGAATAATACTGCAGAGGGACAAAATCCGGGTTTCTTCGCAGCCCAGAGAAACAGCGAGTGCAAGAACTTGGGAGACGAATCGAAATGATCGAACACAGCTTCCAACAAACTCGAACTCGGCACGATTCCAGTCCGGTCCAGAGCATCCTCGAGCTCTGCACCGGGCCGGACACCGTGATCGGAAAGGATGCCAGAAATGGTAGACAAGTCATTCGGCGCATAACTTGCTTCGAGTTTCGGGTCAATGGCAGGATTAGGGTTTGAAATCACGGCAGAATCCGATTGCAACGGATTGCCGAACTCGTCAGGCAGTGAAGGCCACTTTATGAGGGGCTTTCCTGGCGTGGACAGCCATGAATGGGCAGACAAAGAGGAGAGTTGCAGAGCTGAAACTCGAAACTTAGAACGATGATTGTGCTCGACGGCGTGGAAGATTCCGTATACCAAAAGGCGAGGTTTCTGAATGAGCATTAGGGATTAGGGTTTAGGGTTTATACAGAGAAACCGACGACCATAATCCGGCGACAATTCTCCGACAAACTATTCCGGTAGTGCCACACGAAATTCCGGTCTGTCTCTCTTAAATATGTCTTCCGAAAATTTTATGCCTTGGCTTCCTCGCGCGCTTATGTTGAGCTAATCCAATTATCAAAGCTATAACACTCACCTTAATTGCTTAGGAGCCTTTCTAATAGTTCCCTTTTCTACCTCGGGCTCCCTTTTTACCCCTAGAATCCAGATCCAACTTACAGCTTAGATTACTCATAGTTCTAAACCTTATTTTGAGATACTTCCTTCTACAAAACTATTCTAAAATGTCTCAAGAAGCTTACCATAAAACCTTAGCTCATAACTCTTCATGGTTTAGCCGGAATCATCCAAACATCAAGACTGGCCCAGCTTACCCGATAGCTCGACCCTTCTCGCTCTCTCCCACTTTCTCGCTTACAATCTCGCTCTCTCCACTCTCGCTTACAATCTCGCTCTCTCCACTCTCGCTTACACTCTCGCTCTCTCCAACTATCTCGCTCAAACTGAGAAAGTTGATATTAGAGTAGCGCAGTGGAAGCGTGGTAATAGACGAGGGTATAGGAGGTTACAACAGTGGTTGTTATGAAACTTAAACCAGAGTTAGTTAGTTTGAGTAAATTTCGAGGACGAAATTTCTTAAGGGGGAAGTAATTGTGAAACCCGGATCTCCATTTTCCTACTTAAGTAAGTGATTAAGGGGTTAATTAGGAGAAAGTTAAATCCTATGTTATGTAAATAATCTAATAATTTTACAATTGTCATAATAACTGTAATAATTGTCACCAACAATTAGTAAGAGTGAATGTAAACTATAATGGTTAGGTATTATAGTTACGATAACCATATTTGATTCTGGAGTACGAGTAGAGAGGACCCTAAAAGGATAAAAAGAAGAGAAAACCTTGAAGACTTAAATCCTGAATAGTGAAGAAAGGATTGAAGAACTGAGGAAAATATAGAAAATTATTTGGGAAAATTCGTGTGGAAGTTGCACGGAGATTAACTATATTCACGGTAGCTAACGAGATTGGAAAGAATGAGAGCGGAGAGAGCGATACCAGCGAGAGTGGAGGCAGCGAGAGAATGGGAGAGAGCGAAGTTGGAGAGAGGGTGGAGAGAAAGGAGAGAGCGAAGCTGGCGAGATTGGAGAGAGCGAGATCCTTAGCGAGAAACCTGGAGAGAGCAACACTGCCGAGATCCAAGCTAGCGAGAAGGCTGGAGAGAGCGAGATCCTTAGCGAGAAACATGAAGAGAGCGACACTACCGAGAGCCAAATGAGCGAGAAGGCTGAGAAAGCGAGATCCTTAGCGAGAGTTTGATCGAGAAAGTTGGAGAGAGCGAGACCAGCGAGGTGGGAGAGAGCGAGAGCGAGAGCGGCGAGATTGGAGAGAGCAAGAAACCTGGAATGAGCGACACTGCCGAGATCCAAGCTAGCGAGAAGGCTGAAGAGAGCGACACTACCGAGAGCCAAATGAGCGAGAAGGCTCGAGAAAGCGATATCCTTATCGAGAGTGGAGAAAACGAGAGTTTGAGCGAGAAAGTTGGAGAGAGCGAGAGTGGAAAGAGCGAGACCAGCGAGAAAGTGGGAGAGAGCGAGAGCGGGGATCATCTAAGCACTCAAATACACTAATTTTGGCAAAATATAAAGCATGCTCTTGCTGTAAACAAGTAAGTTTCAAGACATACCTCTTGTAGAACTTCTTCAAATCTCATTCTCCAGCTGCTATCTTCTCCAAATCTTGTTGCAGACCACCTCAAGATATGGTAAATACGTAGAATTGATTGCACAATTTATCTACCCGTATCGCAATCAGGTTAATTTTCTTGAGGGGATTTCTAGCTTTCACTTGTTAGAATTGTTAGTGTGAATATGTGCAGTCTTGATGCGAAGTGATTGCCATTTGAATGCAATTCTTGATTTAAATGCATTTTTGTTTTACCAGGGTGGTTTTGATATGATATGCAGTGGGAGGGATAAGATTGAAACTCCAGATCAGGTGAAACTCTTCCTTCCCAGAATTTTCATTTTTTTTTTAATTTAGTCAAACATTATGACTTAATGGCTTTGACTGTGTCCTATAGGCTCGGTTATCTCATATACAACCAGTTGTCATGGCTGCTTTAGTTGCCCTCGGATGCCCATATATCCCCTGCTCGTCTGGGTATTGGACAATAGTTGTTTTATAGTGAAGGAGGACCTGCAATGATTCCTTCCCAATTAGGCTCAGTTATCTCATAAACAAGTTAATTTCATATTTTCTCTTTCATTCTTGTTGCACTGAATCAGTAGTCAATTCTATTGATGTTCTTATTTATTCATGCTCCGTGACTCAATCCTTGTATCTTGGCTTCAGGGTGCGATGTGCATATAATTAGCCATCGTTGGGTTGCTCTTGCTCTTATTTTTATTCTTTTTTGTAGGGATTCTTCTGCTACAAATATGCTTCACGTAAGTACATATATAGTTATAATTTTATGTTGGGTTTGATGTCCTAAAACTCGTGGTTTGTAAATAGTAGAACTTATTCTGAAAATTCAATAAGTTGTTATTGAATATATTGTTTTTTCAAATTCTAATAAACCTAAAAGTCCCTTAACTATTACATGAGTACTTGAACTTTTTTCATGGTTCTTAACCCCTGGGTCCCTTTTTGTGCATTTCCCTGATTTTTGTTGGCCTTTATTATTTTTTATTTTTTTTTCATTTTTTTTTTATAATAAGTGTTATTTCGATTTGGACCTCATGAAAGAAGATATTTTTCATGATTATTTAATAATGCTCAAGTTTGAAATTAATATCAAACTTTCTATAATGCTTTGTATTTGTCTATTATTTTAAGATTTTTTTTTAAAAAAAATTAATTCGATCTTTGAACTTAAAATTAAAAATTAAAAAAAAAAAAAAAAGGGAAAAGAAAAAATCCATCGAAATCCTTATGTCTTGAAAATGTCTAATTTAATTTTTTACGATGTATATTTTTTAAAAAAAAAAAGAAAAAGAAAAATTGATATCTACTATTATTTTTCTTGTCATCCAGAAACCACACTGCATAATAACAATGGTCAAAATAATTTATTTATGAAAGTTCAAGAAACCAAAACTGAAATAGTTTTTTAAGTTTTTACAAACTGTGCTTTCTGTAAAATCAGTTGAAGCGTATTAGTGTTTGATAAACTTTTTTGCCAATTGTGCTTTCTATAAAATCAGTTGAAACAAATAAATACTTAAACCAGAGTTAGTTAGTTTGAGTAAATTTCGAGGACGAAATTTCTTAAGGGGGAAGTAATTGTGAAACCCGGATCTCCATTTTCCTACTTAAGTAAGTGATTAAGGGGTTAATTAGGAGAGTTAGTCAATTTACGTTGATAAAGGGAGGATTAAACATTTGGCCATGCAGCCAAGTAGGTGGTGTCAACACTATAGGAGGTTTGGACGCCTATAAATAGAGCCTTTGGGATTTCATTTTCAAATCACAAATCATAAAATTCGTAAAAAGAGGGGAAAAGTAGAGTGCATTGGACAGTGAGGGTGTAGGAGAATGCATCAACTTGAGACGAGGAGATCTCCCAATCTACTCGAGCGTTTGATGTAATTCCAAAGCCATTTGAAAGATAAGAGAGTCTAATTTTCATGGTGAGGCTGCCGGAGAAGAAGCTCTAAGGAATTGGGCTGGATAATGAGAAAAAGCTCTAAGGAATTGGGCTGGTATCGGGTAAGCTGGGCCAGTCTTGTTTTTGGATGATTCCGGCTAAACCATGAAGAGTTATAAGCTAATATTTTACGGTAAGCTTCTTGAGACATTTTAGAATAGTTTTGTAGAAGAAAGTATCTCAAAATAAGGTTTAGAACTATGAGTAATCTAAGCTGTAAGTTGGATCTGGATTCTAGGGGTAAAAAGGGAGCCCGAGGTAGAAAAGGGAACTATTAGAAAGGCTCCTAAGTAATTAAGGTGAGTGTTATAGTTTTGATAGTTAACATATGTTGTGAGTGTTATAGTTTTGATAGTTAACATATGTCGTGAGTGTTATAGCTTTGATAATTAACACATAGTGTGAGTGTTATAGCGTTATAGTTTCGATATATCGTGAGTGTTATAGCGTTGATAATTAACACATGGTTTGTTTGGAGGAAAATTTGTACGGATGACCCCAAAATTGATCTATTTTTAAAAAATAATGTCAATTGACCCATCATCGTCATACCATATCATGTAAATTGTCCTCACTTCTTCATCTTCTTATTTTTTTATTGAGAACCCACCAAAACAAAACTATTCTTCAGGGAAATTTGTACGAATGACCCAAAAATTGGGCCCAAAATGTCAAATGACCCATTTTTTAAAAAAATGCCAATTGACCCTCTGCTGACAACATCGCCATACCAAATTACGTATATTGCCCTTACTTCTTCGTCTTCTTACCTTTTACTGAGAACCCACCAAAACTAAACTATTCTTCATTCAAATTTTCCAAGGCTAACGGCTTCGTATCGCTCATAAACGAAAAAACTATTTCCGGTTTGCAAACGATTCTATTGTCGTCGACAAATCGAATCTTATCAGAAAATCTTTCAATATGGTTTTTTTTGTTTGTTTTTTTGGTTTTCGATATGTTTTGTGGTTGAAGACGAGTAGAAAGAGTTTGTGAGCGAGATAAGTGAGAGTAAAATCGGTAGAGCGACATCGGAGAGAGCGAATGTGAGCGAGATAAGTGAACCTATGGTTTTTTTGTTTGTTTTTCTGGTTTTCGATGTGTTATGTGGTTGAAGACGAGTAAAAAGAGAGAATCTGAGGGGGATAAGTGAGAGTGACACCGGAGAGAGCGATACTGGAGAGAGCGATACCGAAGAGAGCGATGCCAGCGAGAGCGAGTCTAGCGAGGCGAATCCAATGGGATTTAAACAGAATGTTGTTTTACATTTTTTTCTGAAGGAGTTTACTGATTGAATTTTTTTAATAAATGCAGGAGTGATATAAGATGGCTACACGTTTCAGAATAGCCAAAGCCGACCGATTGCCCGATCAAGTAACCAGTTTGGCCCACATTGTTAATGCAAACAAGATTGTCAAAGAGAAGCTCACGCCAATGTGTTATGTGCAATTGGTTTTCGCTGTGTTATGTGCAATTGGCCATGTTCAAGAGAACAGTTTTTGGGTGATTTGTAGACGTTGACATGGTGTTTAACAGCCCAATTGTCCATCACATGTTGCTTAAAGAAGTGAAGAGGACAAAATCATACTCAATGTCATTCTCTGTCTGTGGGAAGGTTGTCACCTTTTCGAATGATGACTGGTTTGTGGATTTCCCCATCATGAGTTGATCGGAACCAGCAGTCCTCATATGAACTTGCTATCAAGTATTTTGGTAATCGAGTGACAAAGGACACTTTACACCTCCGTCAACTTGAAGAAAAATACAAGGACTTAGAGTCTGAAAATGATGATGATGCTGTGAATATTAGCCTAGTTTACTATATTGAGGTCGCAATAATGGGGAAAAACAAACAGAAAAATGCAGTCAACCTCAAACATTTCAAGGACGTTCAAAACTTGGAGTACTACAATAGTCTTGATTGGGATACCATTATTTGGGAGAGGACATTGGATGCCCTAAAGACTGCGTTGAATGATAAGAGCAGTCTATACAAGACGAGGGTCAAAGAAAATAAAAACTACGTTGTGAAGTACTCCTTATGTGGATTTCCACAAGCGTTCCAGGTAAATTTGATTAACATAATAATCGTGTTGTTTGATCTAACATTATTATTTTTCTTAATATATTTTAAATTTTATTTAGGTATGGACGTACGAGATCTTAGCTTCATCGACAGTTGGGAACATTGCGGAGCGAAGGAGCAAGGTGGCTTTGCCCCGCATATTATGATGGTCATGCTCCCACTCAATGTCCTTCAAAGTACTCGAGAGAGAGATATTCGAGTCTAATAATGTAGTTTACTCTATGCATAATATGTTTATTTGGTTGTTAAATTGACACTATCCAGTTTACTGGGTTGTTAATGCATATAAAGGTCAAAGAGGGCACTATGATGTCAAATGCTAAAAGGGAGTTTCGAGATACCCCAGTGGAACGACGACCTATATTTCAGCTAGGTGCGGATGATGATAGTTCTAAAAGTGGCAATAGGTCGACGAGTGAGGTGGTAGTCCTGAAAGTGAAAGTGACGGTGATGACCATTGTGGAGATGACAATGATGAGGTTGTAGGGGTGGAGGGAAGGGATGAACCCAAGCATTCTAAGTACGAGGATGCTGAATATAGAAGGGTGGAAGGAGAGACATACACATGTAGTGATGATATGTTCCATGATATGATAGAGGACGTACGCGAGGAGGACGAGTTGAACCAAGTTGATGTCTTTCTTGCGAACTCCGATACAGAGCGACTTGTGGATGAGGAGTGTCCTGAGTGTGCTGCCCACCGCAGGGAGGGAGTCAATCCTGACGAGTCTCTTATTTGTACCTGCGGTCCATTGACAACTCACTATCGAGGTTGGATGGCCGTATATTGGGTTTAGATAGTCGTGTATCCAGTATGGAGGAAAACATGACTGACATGAAAGGGCAATTGTCAGCCATCTTGTCATCGTTGTAGTCTATGTGCAAGGTTTGCATCATTTTATGTCTTTATGTGTTTAGCTTTTACGTGTTCGTGAACTCACCATTTTACTTTACTAATTGAAGGGTTCCACGGTGAATGAGGAGACGATCAGGTCACTCATCCCATCTTGGGATCCCGATACGACTGCGACTGCCTCTAACACTCCCATCCCCATCCCCCCTTTACAGCCCGATACCACCACTGCCACGACATCACCAATTGACGTTGAACCTATACAGGTCGACATCCCACAAACAGAGCCTGACATGTCTGCCTTACTCACCATGCCATATACAGAGGCTGACATGTTTGGCATCCCAGAGGCAGACACTTCTGGGATTGTTACGACCACAGAAGGAGTTCCACTGGTGAGTAATTTATTGATCGGTAATCTTTGTTTATATTTTTATATTTCTTGATTAGTAACGTTTTGTTATCTGTTTATGTAGGAATCTCGAAGAATTAGTCGTAAAAGAAAACCGGTTGATAAATATACACCCCCAGCCCAAGTAAAGAAGAAAAATATGGCTAAATATCCTCTCCCAGGTGTAGCTACATCAATATCTGGATTGAT
Source organism: Benincasa hispida (assembly GCF_027475165.1). Taxonomy (NCBI): domain Eukaryota; kingdom Viridiplantae; phylum Streptophyta; class Magnoliopsida; order Cucurbitales; family Cucurbitaceae; genus Benincasa; species Benincasa hispida. The sequence goes on from NC_143486.1 coordinate 69,751,605, forward strand.
CGTCAATATAACGTAGCATATGATGTTCCACACAATATCCTGACAGAAATGATGGGCTGGATCTCGGATGACAATACAGACAACGAGGTTCGAGAGAACTCCTTTAAACCACTCGCCAAGAAATTCTTCAAGGAATTGATTACCTCGAATTCGTTGGTCGAGTGCGATGTAAGTGTCCTAGTCTTTACGTATTTACATGTTGGCTATCTTATACTTTTACTGACATATTATTTTTTCGTGCAGACCATAAATACTTTATTTTATTTTATGAAAGATAAATTTTATACCCAACCTGACATGTGCATGCACAAGTTCACCATCTTGCCAATTGGTGTAACGGTAAATTTTGATATTTCGTTTCTTAACTTCTCATTTCATTAAGTTTCCTGGTCTTTACTTCTCTACTTAACTTCTCATTTTATTTGATAGAGTCACCTTAATTCTCGTGGTGGGGTATTTAAACGAATAAAGAATAAGTCACTTCTAGAGGCTGCCCTAGCTTGAGAAGATGAAAACACGTATAAGGACTACGACACTTACTGATGTCAAATGGGCAAATGTGGATTTCGTTTATACGGCAATGAATATCAGTGACCACTGGATGGTCCTTGCAATGGGCATTAACAGAGGCCACATATTCTTGTTCGACTCACTTCCGTCATACACACCAATGACAAAGCTGGTGAAATGGCTAGAGCCATTGACGGTCACAGTACCATCCCTACTTCACTATTGTGACGTGGATCGATCGAAGCCGAACCTATCCACAGCCCGTTGGAAAATCTCGCGACCTATGAACGTCGACATACAACACGGGTCGTTCGATTGGGGCATATTCACAATAAAACTACTGGAACACCTGGTGATTGATGCTGATCCATCCGTAACCACTCAAGAGAAGATGAGTGAATATAGGATGCAATTAGCGTGTCAACTATGGGCAAACACTCCAGATTTTTTATAAGTATAGAACATGTACTTTTTATTGTATTTTTTATATATGTAAAAACATTCATTTATTTTGTATGTATGTAAAAACATTCATTGTATAATTGAACATATATTTTTTTTATGAAAGTTCAAAGTTCAATATTAGAATTTTATCAGAACATGCATTTTTTATGTATAATGGAGCTACTGCTCTTTTCATTGTATAATTGAACATGTATTTTTTTTATGTAAGTTCAAAGTTCAAAGTTCAATATCAGAATTTTATCAGAACATGCATAATTGAGCTTAGAACATGGTTCAAGATTCAAAGTTCAAAGATTGAGAGAGAGAGAGATATTGAGAGAGAACGAGATTGAGAGAGAGAGATATTGTAAGAGAGAGCGAGTTGTTCAAAGAGAGCGAGATTGAGAGAGAACAAGATCGTGAGAGAAAGCGAGATTGAGAGACTATTTATTGTCCATTTTTGTTACAAGTATGAAGATTGAGAGAGTATGAAGTTATTATTTTTTGTTACAAGTATGAAGATTGAGAGAGTATTTGTTATCCACTTTTGTTGCAAGTATGAAGATTGAGAGAGTATGAAGTTATTGCTTTTTGTATTCAGTATGAAGATTGAAAGAGTATGAAGTTATCTATTTTTGTTACAAGTATGAAGACTGAGAGAGTATGAAGATTGAGAGAGTATGAATATTGCTATTATATAAATACTCCAGCTTGTTATTGTTTTTTGTGTTGAAAATATGAAGTATGAAGTGTCACAAGTATGAAGTATGAAAAACAATGAAGTATGTTACAAGTATGAAAAAGTATGAAGTATGTTACAAGTATGACGTATGAAAAAATGATCAATGGTATTTATAACTAAACTAGATGAGGGGTGTTTGTGTCTCGGTCTCTTGCATTTTCGGCACTTCGCACGGTTGTAAGCGGTTCAGTACAATTTTGGCAGTTATGTCCATAATTCCCACACCGACCACATTTCATTTGTCTGCGAAATTCTCCTCTGGATGGTATTCTTCTCACTCTCCGTCGCCCAGCTTGTGGCACAAACTTCAGGGGAAGGATAATCTTTTCTACGTATCCAGAAGGACTTTTCCATTCAGATATGTGGCCAAGTGGATTTATAGGCTCTGCATACGCAGTCATTAGAGAATCCACTGTATAAAATCGACTACAAAGACTGTGGATGGGTATATTTCTTTCCTTGGCAGCAACAATTGCATGGGAACACGGGATACCAAGTGAGTCCAATTCGTTACACGTACATTCCTTCGTGTGAAGATTGACAATACTGTCTAATCGATTGTCTCGCATGTGTACCCGATAACAATCAATAGGCTTCACTCGATATCGTCTGCCCTTATCAACTTCACTTACCAATTGGGTTTCAAAGTAGTCAGAGTGTAATGTCGTTCGAGATGTCCAGTAATTCCCCCATTTGTAGAACCACGATTGGATCATTCCACTAACATGTTCAATCAAGCATATTATGAGCATTAGTTGATACTCTTTAGTTAAGGAATTGAAACACTCTGCACTATTGGATGTCATGTTATAATGTCTTCGTTCTATTTGGTAAACCCATGCCCACCTTTGAAGACCGATGTCTTCAAATATTTCGTGACAACACAGTCTCTAAAACTATGGAGTTCGTCCCATTTTGTCTGGAACTCTGTCATGCGAAATGTCTTGCTGCATCTCTAAATATCCCAACAACCGTGTTATCCTTAAAGTTTGTAACCAGATTCTATTCTATATGCCATGTGCACAATCCATGAAATGTTGTGGAAAAAAACGCACGAATAGCATTGCCGATAGATACCATCCGATAAGACACAAACACCAGATTATCGGGTTTTTCGATACTACATTTCAAGTTTGAGATAAACCATTTCCATGATCGATCGATTTCATTGTCCACTATTTCATATGCTAGTGGGTATAATTGATTGTTCCCATCCATAGAAATCGTAACCAACATGGTGCGTTTGTATTTTCCTTTCAAGTGCGACACATCAACAATAATACAAGGCCGATAGCTTTCAAAACCTCTAATACAAGACCCTAATGCCATAAACATATACTTGAAATGCACCTCATCTTCAAGTTTGATCTCAAAGACTGTACCCGGATTCTCTATTTTTAGCGCTTCTCCATAAGCATGTAGTATGGAGTATGAGTATTCTAGAGTACCTCTAGTGAGATTATACGTAGCTTCCCTTGCACGCCACGCTTTATCATAACTTATATTCACGCCATAATCTCTCATCATATCCTCAACGATATGACAAGGTTTATAAATACGTCCTATGCCCATGAACTTATCTTTGATGAGTTGACCAACAACCGTAGCAGTTTTTTGTCTATGGTCGTGATTCAAAATTCCTATGGAACATGTGTGCGAACTGCAGTACTTTGTGATCTTAAATATATCAGACCCTTCTATTTTGACTGCACGAAGGCTCCACTTACATGTCTCCCCAATGCATTTGAAAGTGAACAGAGATTTGGTTGATTTCCTGACCTTAAATTCAAAATTTCTGTTGATGGACAGAATAGATAATCTCATTTTCAAGTTCTTTTTGCTCAAAATAGTTGTCCAACTTTAACGTCCTCTGTCCCAGATGAAGAGGTGCCAGGCATAATCAACTCTGTCCTATGACTTGAAGACACAGATGGTGGAACCACTGAAGCTGCTGTAGAACGACGCACATCTCCATGATCACAATCTATTTCATTCAATCCTGTTGGTTGCTCATTCACATCCACATCCACTGAAGGACCACAATCCATATAATCGAATGTTGATGGTATAGTGTTGGTAGACAATGGAATAACAGTGTTGGTAAACAATGGAATATCATCCTCTTCCCGACAAAACTGATATGATTCCTCGTATTGTCTGTCCACAGCCGTATCATCATAACTCACATTTCTAAACTCCATTCCAACCCTTTCGTCCTGTTTAGACTTCAACGTTACAGCTATCTGAAGTCTACTAAGCTCTTCTCGCAAAAGAAGGAAGTGAAGATCATCATCATCCGTTATGCATTGTAGAGGGGCTTCAAATTCAAGATTATATTTAACTTTCAGGATAAGATCAAACTCTGAAGAACTGACTTTTGTAGCCCTGTAAATGCGAGATTTAAGTTCTTCATAATTCACTGTAGGGGGCACAACGATTCCTTTCAACTGTCCTTTAATATACCAACTTTCATTTTCATCCCAATCACCTCCAAATCGAATAAATAGACACTTTTCTGACATTCTATAATGCAAGAGAACATTTGTCATTAAGTTATACAAGTAATTGAAGTGTACTCTTGCTCTCTCTCAAAATCTCGCTTTCTCAATCTCGCTCTCTCTTAAAATCTCGCTCTCGCTCTCTAAATCTCGCTCTCTCTCTTACTCTTCCTCTTTCTTACTCTATCCCAATACAAAATTTCGTAATACTACCTTTCCAGAAATAACACATAAAAAATAATTAAACATACTCAAAATAATTCACCTTTATGAAAAAGCTGTTCCTTTATAAGAGCCTAGTCATGGAAATCCCCGTTTGAAAAATCTCCATTCAACAAAACACCGTCGAAAACTAGAGAAGTAATCACCTTTGAAATGGAGTTTAGAGTTTAAAGAAATCACCATTGTATTGTGTTTAGGTATTATTGATTTGATTTGAGGCTTTCATCATGACATTTTGTCAAATCAACAGTACACTGACGAGCAATCACATCAAATCAAGAAATTTCAAGCGAGAGCGAGAGCGAGAGCGTTTAATCAGACAAGAACGAGATTTATCTCATGAGGCCAGTGTAAGGGCAATTCACGTAATTTGGTATGGCGATGATGTCAGCAAAGGGTCAATTGACATTATTTTTTAAAAAATGGGCCATTTGACATTTTTGGCCCAATTTTTGGGTCATCTGTACAAATTTCCCTTGTTTAGATTCAGATTAGTCAGATTGTTTGGTTTATATTAAAATTTTATGTTTTTAGATTTACTGATATGTGTTTGGTAACTCCGTAAATTCTGAAAACAATATTTTTATATTATCTAAATTTTAAATTTTAAATTTTAAAATGCATAATTATTTTAAAGAATATTAAAAAAAATTAGAAATATAGTATATCAAGTTATAAACTTAATTCAATTTTTAAAAAATTAAAATATTTATTATGTAATATATTATAAATTAAGTTAAATTTCAAATTTGGTCCCTATGGATAGGATAAATTTAAAAGTTAGTCCATGTGGTTTTAAAATTTAGATTTTAGTTCCTATAGTATGATAGAATTTCACATATAGTCTCTGTGGTTTGTTAAATCATTTTAAATAATCTCTAACTATTTATGAAGCTTTAGTCAAACTATAGGGGTAAGTTCAAATTAACATAAGACCTAAATTTTAAATTCTTCCAAATCATAGGGACAAAAGTTTCAATTTATCCTATAAGTTATATATTATTACAAAATAATAATTTTACAATTTTTTTAAACATATAACATGTTCATAAATAAATTAATAATAGTTTATTATCTACTAATTTTTAGTAGGTAAGTACAACTAGTCTGCTATTATTTAAATTAAAATTCAATTTCTAAATTCTGCTACCAAACACATATTTGAAAACATGAAATACAACACTGTTTTCATTTAATCATTTGTTTTCAAATTTCTGTTTTCAAATTTTCTACCAAACAGGCCCTTAAGATTTGATTAGGATGGGTTTGTTGTCTGTAATATGAATTATCAAGGGAGTATTTGGTAATCCAACTAGCTGGGTTTAAATTACCCGATCACTGTTTGGATTATCGATAAGCATTAAACAGTGGACTTTTGGTAATCCACCATTTTACCATCCTCAACTCTCCGATTATTATGACGTGTTTTCATTATTCTCCCCTTTACACACTCATTTCTCTCCCTCTTCTCATCTTCCCTCTTCTTTCGTTGTTCAATTCGTTTTCCTTCATCTTGTCTCTTCTTCCTCCCTCTGGCTTGTATGAGTTATATTCTCCTCAGATTCATTCTATATTTGCATCTTCTTGCTGAACCCTGCGTTTTTCCTCTTCGGTTCTCTTTGTATAACTATTTTTTTAAGATCTAGTAGATATGAACGATTTTTTTTTGTAGATCTAACTATTTTTTTTATTGTTCTACTGCGTCTTTTTGTTCATATCTAAAATCTTTTGGAATATGTAGTTTATGAATTTGGATTTGTACGTTCTCGGCTCGATTCCCTCATGTTTTTATTCGTCCTTGCATGTTATTTTTTAAAGATCCCTTTGAAGGGTCCTTGATCGGAAGCGATAGATCTTCCCAATTTTACATAATATAAAAATTTACAAAGACATACAAAATCATGCATTTAATTCAAAAACATAACATGCTCAATAAAATAGAAGAGAAAAAAAGGGAATACAAGGCTTACCCTTGAAGACTCTAAACTTCACGTTTCCTCTTCCTTGTGAATCACGAACAAAATTGAAATGGCCAATTTGACATCACCACTTGGAAACCACGGTATTCTTAGGTAGAGAACCCAGAGGTGCGAGATCTTGCTATTTTGTTAAGGGAATAGTAAATCTTTTGAGATTAGAGAGAAAGAGATCAGAGATTAAGAAGAAACTCAGAACCTTTTTATATTTCTTTTTCCCTTTTTTGCAAGTTCTCTGACCAAAAAGGAATAAGAGGAAAATCATCCATCTCTCTTTGTCAATCACCCACATAATACGTGTGTTGAGAGAAAATTGAGGAGGGAAGTTATTTCTCTCTCAATAATTCAAAAACAATTACTTTTAAAAAAATAAAATTAATTAAAATTAATTAATATAATATATATATAACTATATGTTATATCACATATAACATATAACCGATAGTTTCTATATTGTATCAAATACAATATAGCCTATAGTTTAAATTTTCTCTCACTAATCACTTTAATATAAATCACATTTACATTAAATTTAATTATATGACTCTAATTCACATAATTAATATTTGAATGATATTCAAGCATTTATTTCCTTACTAATAAACTTGATATTATAATGTATCAAATACATTATAGTAATTATATCATATATAATTGATTTCCTCAATTAATTTGAACAATTTAAATTAATCCAAAAACTGACTCTCATTAAATCTCGTTGAGCTACCGAGAGGACCTCATGGACCTGTAGCTTGAAGCTCTAACAATACGTGAATAATTAATTAAACTTTTTAATTAAATTATTCACCATCTGTTAACTATCGGGCACTCCACTAAAGACCGACAGTTGCACTCTTCGTACTACATATATATTTCCGTATCCATTGGATATAACCAATCAATAGTACGATGATCCTTCACAAATTGCTCATAAGTATAGTTGGGCCAAAATTACCATTTTGTCTCTAAAGTTACATCTAACTTCTTAAGTACCACTAATCCTTCTAATGAACAATAAATCATAGTCCAACTATGATCAAACCCCTTTCGGGCCAGTAGAGGGTATGACGCCACATTGTTCAAGCCCCAGAATCAGCCTTTAAGGGAGCAATTTATCTACTTGCCCAGACATTGGGGAAGGAGTGAATTTCTCCTTGTGTAGCTATGTTCCCAACTTCCCAATCAAACGAATCACCAAAATGGTAGGTTTGTTGAGTCAGCGATCTGGTCATTCTCACCCATACAAATTAAAGAACTGCTTTCATAGACAGAAGTTCACAACTCACTCAGGATTCAAGTCATGTTACTTATGGTCATCCTGGTGAAATATAAGTCTTTATTATGAACGGTGTTATCTAATGAGACTAAACATTTCGTGATCCGATCTTATACAGACTTCTTTATATAGAATATCCCCTCTCACATATCTCCATATAAATGATCAGGATCAGATCATTTGTAGTACTTTACAACGATTGTAACATCTACAAAGCAGGTCATTCTTGTAGTGTCACCAAGATAAGGTATCCAGCCTTATCCATCTGCTACAGATCATTGAGGTAATCACTTAAACATGATCCACCCATATGCTTCTATATACATGTTGAAGCTACAAAATAACATTGGATGTTAGTTTATTGGTTTGTGGTTAATGCAAATAATTTTGAAATAAAACATCACATATGTTATTACATAAATAAAATGTTTGTACATTACAACTACAAACTATGGGATTTTATGAGATTTAGGGCATCAACCCCAACAACTTTTCCATTTTTTCAATGATATGGGCTTGATTTCACAAAAACGGTTCGCATGAAAGATCTATTGTGTGAGGTTTTTTTGTATTCGGATCTTTTGGTTTCCATTTTATGACTAGGATTTACGGTTTTTCTTCATGTCTGCTACTTTTTTCATTTGTTATATGTTTTTCCTCTTCGTCCCTAATATTTCTTGTTTTTACTTCTATTGCGTTTTTTTCATCGTTTCTAGGATAGCTTTTTCCCACTTGTATTATATTTACCCTGTTATTTTTTCTTCTATTGATATCTTATTCTTCTTCATGTGTGCTACCTCTTTCGATCATTATATGTGTTTATTCTTCGCCTCTTATAATTTTTTTCTAGTTCTATTATGTCATTACAACCAAGTCTCTGTTATTTTTTTTCCATTTAATTCTGTTTACTTCTTCGTCTATGTTTTTTTTTTTGTTGGGATTGGTGTCCACTCCCGGAATCTCATAGTTTTTTGTACACATTGTTATGAATAAGATACTCATATCCAATAAACAAAAATCTATGGTTATTGTATGTAAACTTAAGCATGCATATGAGATATACAAGTGGATCATGGCTTAAGTAATAACCCAAAAGATCTGTAGTATAAGGATAAATGAGGGATACCTTATCCTGATGACACTACTGATATGATCCGCTTTGTAGAGGTTTACTTGTGAACTACTACAGATGGTCTGATCCTGACCATTCACGTGGAGACATGCGAGCGGGGGTGTCCTATACAAAGAGCTTGTATAAGACCAGACCACGAGATGATTCGTCTCTTTATATAACGTCGTTGATACTTGAGACTTACATCTCACTTAAACTACCATAGGTGACATGACCTTAATCCTGAGTGTTTTGGGAACTCCTGCATTTGAGGGCGGTTCTTTGATTAGTATGGGTGAGAGTGGCCAGATTGCCAACTCAATAAGCCTACCTTTTCGGAGATTTGTCTGATTGGGGAGCTGGGAACTCAGTTACACAAGATGAAATTCAATCCTTCCCCAAAGTAAGGGTAAGTAGATAGATTGCTCCCTTAAGGGCTGATTTCGGGTCTTGAACATAGTGACCACATCCTATCTTTGGAAGAGAGAACTCAGTCATAGTAGCACTATGACTTATGTTCATTAGAGAAATCAGTGGTACTTAAGGAATTAGATGTAATATAGGGGTAAAATGGCAAATTTGGCCTAATGTACTTGCAAGCAATCTGTGAAGGGTTATCGCACTATTGATTGGTTGATATGGACATAGAAATATATCTGTAGTTAGGAGAGTGCACCTGTCGGTCTTTAGTGAAGTGCCCGACAGTTGACGAATGGTGGATCCCGTGACTAAAGAGTTTAGTCAGTTATTCACATACCGTTGGAGCTTCAAGCTACAGGTCCATAAGGTCCCCTTGGTAGCTCAATGGATTCAAGTTGAGAATCAGTTCTTGGAGTTAGTTTGAAGTGTTCAAATTAACAAGAGAAAATTCAGTTATATATGATATAATTGGTGTGATGTATGAGATACATCAAGTGGAGGATTAATGTAAATATGATTTACATTAAGTACCATAAAATAGAAAAAGAACTGTAGTTTATATGTTTCATGAGATAAAATATTAAAACTATAGGTTATAAATATAATATGGTAAGTTGGTTATCATATTTATTTATAATAATATTAATTATTTGATAATTAAAATTTTTTCTCTAATAACCGATTGAGTGGGAAGTTATTGGTGGTTTTATGATAACCGTGAGATAAAAGGAAAAATATTTTTCTAATTTTAGAGGGTTGCCACTTTCGGAAATAACTCACGGAAAAAGCTATCAAGTGAAAGAGTTTCATTAAGTGATAGCTATAGAGAGACTAAACGGTCGTGGAGTTTGACTATACAATAGTTCATTCATCTGATCGTAGCTAAACGATCGCGTGGCATTGTCTAACGATAGGCTGCCATTTACTACACAATCGAGCATTCGTCTATACGATAAACAGTTTCCTTTCTCCTACTTGCTCGATCGTCTACATGATGTCCTCTAGTCTCTTCCTCTAACCAAGTTCATATAGAGCTCACAACTCCTGGATTCTCACACCGAGAATACCAAGGTAATCATTATGGTAGTGTCCTCACTCAACTCGATTGATTTCGAGGATTTGAAGGCCATTTGTTGGGTGCATGTTGCACCGATCGTTGTGTTCGAGCATTATTGTTCTTGGATGCTTGAAGTCTGTTCGAGAGAGTTTGAAGAATGGTTCTTCAAAGGTACGCATACTCTATCCTTTGATTCCTACTAAAGCATGCTGCAATTTTGTTTTGTGCATGACCTATTAGTTTCCGTTCTTGTACTGTAATTGTTGTTGTTCAATTTCGAATGGAATTTGGAACGATCCTTCTGCTGCTCATGGAAATCCTCATGTCTGATTTCCTTCATTTTCTTCCCTTACTGATATCTGTTTTGGTTTGTCTTTGTCTTCCCTACTTTTTTTTTTTTTAATTTTTTATATAGATCTCTTTTTATTGCTTCAATAATAAATCACATGTCCTTCCTTTGTCATTTTTTTTCCTACTTTACCATCAAAATTGGACGACGACTAAATTCTTGGTAGGGGCTACTGACCATGTTATTGGAGCGTGGTAAGGAGGGAGGGGGGGTGTTCGATCCACCCCACAATAGGTTTATTTTCTATTATTTTTCTCTGAGGTCGATGATGATTAGTTCCAAATTCTACACTTTAATCTTTTAGTATGATTTTAGATTCGATTTTACTTCATTCTAGTATTTAGATTCAAAATTCGCGTTCTTATTCTGGTTTCAAATTATTGAATCTCCGTTTTTCCTTATGTTTTGTGGACTGTTTTATAATTTCTTCCTCCATACATAGTCAATTTATTTGGTATTTTTCATCTGATCAATGGGCTTTTCTTTTTTTGTTCCATTGAAAATGTTTTCAATATTCAACTAAATTCAATTTCTATACATTGAAATTGAGCTTCAAGTTTACAAATGTTGCAAATGTTAATTTTGTTTATTTGGAATTGGATTTCTTCTAACTAAAGAGATACCAAATCCCGAGGCCTTCAGATCTTTATTCTTATGTCCATTTACGTGTGAGATATTGTGTTGTATTTAATTTGGTTGCCCATTATTGTTTAGCAGTCTTATTTTATGGTCAACCACCCAATTAATATTAACCTGACCATTACTTACTTTGTTTATGTTTGAGTTGACTCTCTTTCTTATGGGTTTAATGAAGTTACTATTTGAACTTATTGAGGTTAGGTACACTTAAGTGTACCAAACTCTTCCCACCCCATACCTTATTGTATCTTCTATTTTTACCTGACTTCACATATTTTCTAGAATTCTCTACTGCCTCCTCTGATATACTGTGTTGGTACGTCCTTATTCCCAACTTTCCTCTTATAACTTTCTTTTTTCAACTTGTTCTTAAACCATTTTACATTCTCATATGTGTGTTTTGGCTGTTACAATATATTTTATTTCCTTATTCCACCTCTGACTTCAAAATTTTTCCATTCATATAAGATAGCTAATAAAAGAATGATTGCCCTACACAAGGTATGCTTCCTTCCTTCCTTCATTCTATTCCAAGTAAGATTTGTCCTTCCTTCATTTTATTCCAAGTAAGATCTATCATCAATGTTTTCATGTTTTTGTTAGACAACATCTCTGTTCTGCCTCCCTACGTATGGACTGTCTCGACCTCCGTTCATTCTGAACATAATCAAAAGGTATGTATTAGTCTATTTTCTTTGTATTTTAGTCATATTGACCCACCCTCTGATCTAACTATACTTCTTTTTCTTCCTTGTACGATCCAAACTAATCAAACATATATTTTGTAACTAGTTTGAGATTCGTAAGTTTTACGTTTAGAATAATCTTTGTTATAGTCTAATGTTTATTACTTGACTTGGTGAAGAATGTAATGTACCGTGGTTTTGTATTTTTACACATGTATATTGACATTGTTGAGGGATATTTTTCTTTGTGGACATTTCTGACTTGTTACCTGTCAATGATTTGTGATTTGTTGTAAATAGTTTGAGGTTTGTAAGTTTTATGTTCGGAGTAACCCTTTTTTGTAGTTAGACATTTGTTGCTTAATTTGGTGAAGATTTTTAATGTACTATTATAATTTTATTTTCTTCCACTTTCAATATGAGGCATCCTTCATTTGTTGTGGTTGTCTCAAGCATCCTTCTTTGTTTTTGTTGAAAAATACTCATAGTTGCAACATTTTTATTAAACATATCCCTAAAGTGCATTTCGTTTAGTTTGATAAAAAACAAAAAAATTCAAGGGTGTTCTTTTTTCTTTTTTTGTGTACAAATTACTCATAATTGTAATACTGTTTTGAAAATAGTTCTTTAGTATGTTTTTTTTTTAAGAAAAATACTCATAATTTTAACACTCTTCCTACAAACATTTAATAAAAGTTAGAATAATAAGAATACCAATAGTTTCTCAAAACAATATTTGAGCAATGTGTTTTGCATAATCATTATTTTCATAAATTACATAACGTTATTTAAATAATGAAGCTTAGAATTATGGCTAAAGTTTTACAAAAAAAAAAATGTTATATTTAAAAAATTATTAGTAATAGACTTGCATAGTTTTCATCCTTAGTACATTGTTTTTTAAAGTCAAATTGAAAGTTAATTTAAAAGTGCTAAAAGATCGATAGACTGATTTTCGTGTATTATATAATTGACTCTCAAAATTTGACAACTATAATATCTAGTTGCACAATTTTTTTTTTTTTTTTATAGGCAGTAGAGGGTTGCATGAGAACCTCTAACCCATAACCATTGGAAGTTGGAACCTCTAAATCCTAAACCCGAAAAAATCCTTCACATCACCACTTATCACTGGTATTGACTACCCCTATTTTGAAATTATAGGTAGATGGGAAAATCGAAATTCTATATGGTATTCATTGGTCATAACCCAGGGATCTACTGTTGAGGTTGATGGCCTAAATTTCAGTGGGTTCTGTAGTTTGTAATTGTAATGTACAAACAATTTCTTTTTTTCTTTCTTTTTTTTTTTAACAAAATCTTAGGCATTTTATTTGACATTTTGTAGCGTTAACCCACAAAACCAATAAACGAAGATCCAAGGTTTTCTTTGTAACTTAAGCATGTATGTGGAGACATACAAGTGGATCATGTTCAAGCGATAACCTAAACGGCTGTAGTATATGGATAAGGTTGGGTACCTTATCCTGGTGACACTACGAATACAACCCACTTTGTAGTTGTTACAACCGTTGTAAAATGCTACAAATGATATGATCTTAATCATTCATGTGGAGGCATGTGGGTGAATGTGTTATATACAAAGAGTTTGTATAAGATCAGACCACAAAATAAATAGTATCATTATATAACACAATTGATAGAAGAAACTCATATTTCATCAGGACGACTATAGGTGACTTGACTTGAATTTTGAGTGAGTCGTGAACTCCTGCCTTTAAAGGTGGTCCTTTGATTTGCATGGGTGAGAATGGCTAGTTCGCCAACTCAATATGCCTATCATTTTAGGGAATCATCTGATTGGGGAGTTGGGAACGCGACTACACAAGAAGGAATTCACTCATTCTCTATAGTTAAAGAAAGTAGAGAAATTGCTCTTTGAAGGGTTGATTCCGAGGCTTGAGCAATGTGACACTACACCCTCTCTTGGCTGGAGAGGGGTTTGGTCATAGTTAGACTATGACTTATTATTCATTAGAGAAATCAGTGGTACTTAAGAAGTTAAATGTAACTATGGAGGCAAAACAGTCATTTTGACCTAGTTGTACTTACGAGCAATTTATGAAGGGTCATCGTACTGTTGATTAGTTATATCCAATGGACACATAAATATATCTGTAGCACAAAGAGTGCAAATGTCGGTCTTTAATGGAGTCACCAACAATTAATGGAAGTGGGTAATTTAATTAAAGAGTTTAATTAATTATCCAAGTACCATTGAAGCTTCAATCTATAGGTCCCTAAAATCCTCTCGGTAACTCAACTGAGATTATTGAGAATCAAATTAATTTTGGATTAATTTGAATTGTTCAAATTAATTGAGATAATTAATTATATATGATATAATTAATATAAAATAATTATATATGATACGATTAATATAATGTATTTTGAGATAAAATAAATATTTGAATATGATTCAAATATTAATTATATGAATTGAATTCATATAATTATTTAATATAAATTCGATTTATATTAAATACCATAGATTGTTGAGAGAATTTCAAACTATAGGTCATATTATATTTGAAATAATATAAACTACATGTTGTAGTTGATATAACATATAGTATAATATATATATTATATATATATATATTAATTAAATTAAAATTTGAATTAATGGGAGGGAATTATGAAAATAACATCTTTCCCTTATTATCTCTAAAAAATCGTGGGATGAGGGGAGTTGGAGGAGAGGCTATCATCTTCTTTCAAAAAACACAGAACGTCGGTGTGAATGATCCAAATGCTATCCTAAAGTTTATTCAAATTTTTTTCCTCTCAAAAGAAAAAAAAAACTCTTTCCCTTTTTCAAATTTAGAGAAGCCCACAACTCTCTCTAATATTCTCATCCTATAGAGAATATCGTGGTTTTCAATGTGGTGGTGTTCCAATTGGCTTTTGAAGTGTTGTGTTTTTGGAGCTCTGATCCAAAGGTGATTGGTGCATTCGTGACTGATTGGAAAAGATCACATGAAATTTTTAGTTTCTTCAAGGGTATGTAATCACCAAACCCTAATTCCTCTTTAATCTTGTTAAAGCATGCTGTAAATTTTGTAGAATGCATATTTTTTTGCTTCTCTATATTTTTCATATTTTGGAAAAATCAAATTAAAGGGCCTGCAACGGAAGTGTCTCGTGTGAGAATGCCTTGCATCCCGCGATTCGATTTTTACAATAAACAAAATTGTTATACTAAACTGAATGAATAAACACGTAAATTAGCATACTATTTGGGAAAAGATTTAGAACAGTTCTTACCTCTGTAGATTCCCCAAGTGCCACGAACAATCCACTCTAAGGTTCCAATGAACGAATCTCCAAACGGTCTTGATCACAAACAACTTCTTGAGCGATCTCGAACACTACCACGAGAGTTACCTCATTTTTCTCTGAGATTCCAATAGAGGGATAAGTGGTATCCAATTATTGGGAGATGGAGAGGAGAATAAGGTTTTGGAGAATAGAGAAGATTTATGGCTTAGAGAAAATTCTGCACAATAACACTAAAGAGTTGTGTATTGTCAGAGTTTTTCTACAATGAGAATTGTGTATTTAGTGCATTCTCAAATGACCATGGGGAGGTCTTTATATAGAGAAGAGTCAAGCCCTTTTCCCAATGTATTTTTCTTTTCTATAATTAATTAAATAACATTTATTTAATTAATTAACTCATATAATTAAATAACGCTTATTTAATCAATTAGCCAATTAAATAACACTTATTTAATTTTAATTTGCACAATTATTAAATAAAATTAAACCCAATTTAATGTATATATTTAATTATCATATACATTCATCATATACATTCTATGTATATATGCAAAAATTCTTTATTAATTAATTCTTTGTAAATCTAATTCACTTGAATTAAAATCTTATTCAAATATTACTCTCTAATTTAATTATAGATCGTATCCATAATTAATTATATATTAAATACATTAATATATAGTTTCCTCAAATTAATTTGAACAATTCAAATTATCTCTTTTAAGTATCCTATAGTGAGCTAATAAGGAGACCTGTGAAGGATCTCTTAACGAAGAGCATCCATGAGCGCGTTCGGATCTTTCCGATTTCACCGTGACCGAAATACAACATATACATTCTAACATACAGTTATGCAAACAAACAATAATTAATGGCATGCTTTGAGCACTAAAGAATAAGGGAAAAAGTTCTCATATCAGTTGAAGACCCTCTTCAAGCTTTAGAACTCAGATGCAGCGGAAGAACCTCCACCCGTACTCTATCGCCCAGCAAACGCGTCGTCTGCAGCAGCACGATCAATCACAAACAAGTGAAACGCAACGGGGAAAACCCCACCAAAATAGAGCCCTTGGTATTCTCAGAGTGAGAATCTAAAGTGTGGTCTTTGGTGAGTTTGGTAGAGGTTGGAGAATGAACTAATCGTGTAGACGATAAGCAAGTGGGAGAGAAAAGAAAGCTATCGTATAGCTAACTGCTTATCATTTAGAAGAAGCTACACAATAGTGTAGGTTTTACTAAACGATCGTTTAGTAAAAGGTAGACGATCATTTAGAAAACACGACACACTATGCGACCGTTTAGGAAAGCTGAGTAATCGTTTAAGGACTAGCGTGCGATCGTTTAAGCGCTAAGCAACTATCATATAGGCTCTCGACTTATGCGATCGTTTACGTTTCCATACCGATGCCAATTTTTTTCTAACCTTTGTAAAATGAAACCAATTTTCATTCTATCTTTCGGTTACCATAACCGAAACGGCTGCTCCCACTAACGCATGTCCGAGAGAAATTTTATGTCAATTATCATATAATTAACCAATTCAATAATTAATAAATATAATCATATTATATTCTTCCCTATAGTTTAATATCACATATCTACAATAGTAATTTATCCTCTACTTGATATAAATCATATTTATATCTAAGTTTCTTCAAAATAATGTATCTCATATATTTAGTCAATTATATCATATATAATTAACCAGTCCAATTATATCATATATAATCAAACTCCCTCTTGTCAATTTGAACATTTCAAATTAAACCAAACATTGTTTCTCGACTTTATCCAAGCTACCAAGGGGACCTAATGGACCGTGGCTCAAAGCTTCAATAGTCCATGAATAACTGACTAAACTCTTTAGACACGAGATCCACCATCCGTTAACTGTCAGGCATTCCCCTAAAGACCAACAACTGAACTCTTCTTACCACATATATATTTCTGTGTCCATCAGATATAACCAATCATGAGTACGATGACCCTTCACAAATGCTCATAAGTACAATTGGGCCAATTTACTGTTTTGCCTCTGTAGTTACATCTCACTCCTTAAGTACCACTGATTTCTCTAATGAACAATACAACATAGTCCAACTATGTGTGAACACCCCTCGGGCCAAGATAAGGTGTGTAGCGCCACATCGTTCAAGCCCCGAAATCAGCCCTTAAGGCAGCTATCTATCTACTTCCCCTTGCCTCTAGGAAGGAGTGAATTCCATCTTGTGTAATTGAGTTCTCTGCTCCCAAATCAGATGAATCCCCAAAATGGTAGGTTTGAATCGGCGACCTGGCCACTCACACCTATACAAATTAAAGAACCGCTCTCAATGGCAGGACTTTCCAACTCATTTAGGATTGAGGTCATGTTACCTATGGTCATCCTAGTGAAGTGAAGTCTTTGTCATGAACGATGTTATATAACAAGACGTTAACACTTCGTGGTCAGGTCTTATACAAACTATTTGTATAGGAAACCTTCGCTCGTATGTCCCCAATATGAATGATCAGGATCAGACCATTTGTGACAAGTCACAACATTTGTGACCATTCCATAAAGCGGGTCGCATCCGTAGCGTTACCAGGATAAGGTTTCTCTCATATATCTATATACTACAGACTATTTTGGTTATCTCTCAAGACATGATCCACTTGTATGTCACTATATACATACTTGAGTTACATACAGATAACTAGGGATTTTATGTTTATTGGTTTGTGGTAAAGCAAATAAAACATGCAACTGAGCATAAAACCAGATGTGAAGTAAATATCATATATTATACAACGGAAGCGTTCGTACAAACTATTTACAAACTACATGACACGAGACTTTAGGGCATCAACCCCAACAACCTGGTGGATCTATAGATCAAAAGCTCCAACGATATGAGATTAATTGATTAAACTCATTAACCAAGTTAATCAATATTCGTTAATTGCAGGTACACTCCACTAAAGACCCACAACTGCACTCTTCTCACTGCAGATATATTTCTTGTCCATGAATATAGACAAATACCAGCAAATTAATCCTTCACGAGTGTTTGTAACTCCATCTTGATTAAATTACCGTTTTATCTTTGGGTTACCTTTGGCTTCTTAAGTACTAATGCTTCTCTAATGAATAATTATTTATGGTCCAACCAATAAACAGAAACCCACTCAGACCAATGAGAGGGTAGGGCTCTTTGTTCAAATCCCAGAGACACCACTTAAGGGAACACTCATCTAATTATGCTCAATGAGGGAATGAGTGAATTTCATCTTGTATTATTATGTTCCCAACTCCCCACTTGGTCTTGTCCCCAAAATGATATACATATTAGATTGGCGATTTGGTCACACTCACCCATACAAATCAAAAGTCAATCCCTCGTGAACATGAGTTCATAATATACTTAGGATTAAGACTAAGTCGCTTAGGTCATCATATTGAAATAGAAACCTAACTAGTCAACAGTGTTACATCTAGTGGTTATTATTTTTCAGTTCAGTCTTATGTAAGCTCATTGCATAGGATACCCCACTTGCGTGTCACCTACACGAACGCATTGGATCATTACGTTTGTATCAAATACAAAGTAAGTCATATCCATTGTAACACCTCAAAATTTTGTTGTAGTGTAATTTCATTAATTTATATTAATTGGGGAAATTTTTAGAATTTTGGACATTTAAGAGTAATTACTGGAATTTGATTATTGATGTTGAAAATTTATGTTGGAAATTGATGGCAGGAATTAATTCCAAATTGGAAAATGAGGGAATTTAAGAAAATAATGGGGATTAGGAGAAGAATAAACTAAATAAAATAAAATATATTATTTTATTTAATCCTTCCCTTTTCTTTCTTTTCTTTTTTTTTTCTCTCTCTTTTCTTTCTCTTTTTCTTTTCTTTCTCTCCCCCTTTCTTCTAGTAGCCACCGAGACCCCCTCCTCGTCCTCCATCACTCCGTCGCCGCCTCAGTCACCCAGCCTCGTCAGCCGCCAAATCTAAGTCGAAACTCTCCCAGCCACACCGCCCAGCCTTCAGTCGCCGCCAAGATTGGAAATCAGACGTTTACCGTGCGCCGCGTTTCTGCATAAACCCAGTCGCTCACGTCTGTGCCATCTTCGTCCCATTCTCCTCAGTCGCGTCTCCGACCGTCGAACCCTGATTGTACTGCTCGTCGGCCCGTGCTGGTCTCCATGGGTTGCAGGTCGTCGCCTAGAGTCTCGAGTTTCGCTGTCATTCACGCCCAGATCCGAAGACCCACACCCAGGTGGCCACCACTACGCCTCACTTTTGGGTCGCTCGTCGTCAGGCACGCAAGGGTGCTTCAAATCCGTCGTTTCTCGTCGTTTGTGCTGCCAACAATAAGGGTCGTCGAAACTCTTGGATTTGGGGTAAGTTTGTGATATTTTATTTTGATTTATTGGCTAATGGTGTTCTACTTCAATCTATTGACACATATTTGTTTCGGCCATAGATTCAAGCATTGAAGGAATTTTAAGGTCGAAGTGTGTTGTCAGACATTGGCAGGATTAAGTTGGATTCGCAAACGGATTTGAGTTTGAAACTAATTTTGGACCAAGCAACATTTTGGTAAGTATATTAAGCCTTGGAAGGATTGAATTAAAATGTTGTTGCTGGAATTTGTTTGAGGTTCTAACCATTATTATTGAATTGCTTAGATTAAGGCATTTATTTGAGAGACTGAAGACAATTTGGAACAAACTACACTTTAGGCTTTAGATTCAAGTTTTGGAGAAGTTTTGAATTTAGACGCGAATGACTTGAGTTTGATTCCAACAAAATTTTGGTGTTAGAACTTTGAGACGAACTTGGTCAAACCACTTTTGGGTAAGTCGTGCTGGTAATTTAGGAATGATTTAATGTTTAAAAATTGGGCTCAAAGGTTAATCGATTTTTTTTCCATGTTCTAGGATCTCATTCAAAAGTTGTGGAAATTTAGAAAGGAGTTTGTTCGCTTGAATTAACTTTTGGACTTTATTTGAGGTAAGTAATCTTACCATTGGAACTACCCACGGGCCAGGTTTTATTTGTATGCTCACGTGATAAGTGTAAGTTATAGTAAATATTAGCATGTTGACTGATAGTATGACCTAAATCAAGTATGTTCTGGCACGGGTTCTGTTTTGTTTAAAGATACACCTAGGTACTCGATCGTTAGTATGTGATGGTATGTGTTTTCATATGTTGATATCTGATCTGCTGGTGTTGAGGTATACTTGCATGCTGTGGAATTATGATGTAAGGTATACATGAATGTAGTATGATATGTTGTTAATAATCATGTGTATGTGATGGAGCTATAGTATCAAGGATTTTCATGTATGTTCTAGAATTTTACAATGTTGATTCTTAGAACGTTGAGACCGTGTGAATATCCTCATTGATTAGTTAGATGCTCACCAGTTTGTGTTTCCTTCGGGATTCACACGTTTGTGTTTCCTTTGGGATTCACCAGTTTTGTGTTTTCTTCGAGATTCACCAGTTTGTGTTTCCTTCGGGATTCACCAGTTTGTGTTTCTTTCGGGATTCACCAGTTTTGTGTTCCCTTCAGGGTTCACCAGTTTTTTGGGCATACTTAACTACAATAGGATAGGACCCAGTTTCTTGTTTGTTCCATTTGTTTATGTGCCATAGGTGGGTATCTAGAGGACATATATGTCTAGCCTGACCCCAGTGGTGGGGTTACTTACTAAGTATTTCATGCTCATTCTTTCTTATGTTGATGTTTCAGGTAAGGGTAGAGATACACCGGCGATGGCGCAGCGGAATTCGTGATCGTGCCACTGGGACTAGTTTTTACGCTTCTGCATCATAACATTTAGAGTCCTTATATTTTTCCCTTAATGTTTAGTTTTACTGTCTTAAACTTATTATTAAGGATTATGTCTTTTGTATACTTTTAATAGTCTTTACGAATTATGGGTACCCTATTAACTGTTTTAACAATTGCATTTAATAAACGCCTTATGAAATTCTCTTATTTAATTAGCATTTATTTCAAATAACTAAGCGTCGTTTTAAACTCTGTGCATGCATTTATCTTAGTAACAGTCTTACCTAAGTCCTAGGGGGTCGGGTCGTTACAGTTGGTATCAGAGCCCATGTTTTGGGTTCTGTAGACTAACTTACTATGTAAGTCTAGATTGTCCCGGTGGCCCATGAACGGATTCCTCGTTATCGCCAGGTATGTCCTATCAATTACAAGTTTATGATAGTTGTGCATTAAAATATTTGTTTAGCTTAAATGCACCAGGTTCTAATGCTAGGTCAGTGACTCGTTAGAAGTTATTATAAGAGGACTATCAGGTACGACACTACAAAAGGAGAAAAATAAAATAAAATAAATTATGAGGTCACTTGGCACTAGTTTATCTCATGGAAATTATGTTAGAAACAAATAAATACATATACCTCAGTTCAGAGATCTTAAAGTTTGATGAAACTATGTAGAGTTATGACAGTTTAGAAATAAAGGTATGTATATGTTTAAGCCCAGGAATAAAATTGTCTTGATAAGAATTCATTAAGGACTAGTGTTATGTTTTGTGGTGCAATTGGAGACAGTATAAATAAATTTTTTTCACATGGCACCTTCTCGAAAATAAGGTTAAAAAATTTTTTTATGGATATGAAGGACAAGAAGAAGAGACGATGGATTTATTAAAGGTTTTAAGATATTAAAAACCCAGCATTTTGAGAAGAAATTTAGAAAGGATTCATAAGTCATAATCACTTGGATAATACTACGACTTGATGGAGTAGATAAAATATATGTGATGGTATGAAGAATTATTTTGGAATATTTAGCTAAGTTGATGTCATTAAAGGAAGCTAAAATGGTTGGACATGACCTTGGACTTAAAGGGGATAAAGTAAGATGTTATTTGTTTAGGTTGAAGGATTATTCTAGTATACCTAGACAAAAACCAGAGCCTTATTATGATGAGGAGATCTAAGTTAGGCAAATTTGAAGAAATAAAAGTCTTTTGGAGTTTAAAAGTATGCAAATTTGCAAAGAAGAATTCTACAAGATGGAAATTCTTAGTGAGAGAGATAAGATTTATGAAGGAGTTAAATAAAATATAATTTAGTAAAGAGATTATGTTCCACATGGAAAGTGGGAAAAAAAAAAAAACAAAAAAAGGTGTCTTGAATTTAGTGGTTTTATCAGAGATAAGTGTGAATGAGAGAAAAGTATTCAAGAAAGTTTACTCTTTTGCGAAAGAGAAAGAAATTTAATGTGTTCGAAACTCCTAGTTAAGTATGGTTTGAAGGCTTGATAAGAGCGGTTACAAGGTATTTGTTTTGGTGTAAAAGAAAAATATCTAATGATCATGTGGGACTTTGGGACAATATGTATTAGATGGAAAGATAGCTTACATAGATGATTTGGTATGGAACTTTGTTTTAACACAAGAATCTGTTGTCGAAATAGAAGGTCGAGAAGGGATAAACTAAATGGAGTTACTAGTAACAGTAGATGTTCGAGAGCTATTGATATGGTATGTTGAGGCTTCATTAGTTAAGAGATAAATCATTGAAGGCATTAGTAGGATTTAAGGGATTTTGACTTTGTGTGCAAGTTGGAAACATGAACTAGCAAGACCATTAATTTGATTGAAAAAGGAAATTAATCCAGCTCAAGATAGGCAAAAGGAAGTAAGTTGGATCTTCCAATATCACCGTTGACATGAGGGATAGACTGGTAATAAAGTTGAGTTGATAGCAAGAAGTAGTTATAGGTGGGTTTGGAGCAGTACCAAATAATATGTTTTCCCTTGCATTGACAATGAGTTAACTAGCTCTAGGGAGTACGAGTAATTCAAGCTACGACTTATGAGATAAGAAGGTTTTATCGTTAAAAAAAAAAAAAAAAAAAAAAAAAAAAAGGAACTTCAGGGGAAAATTTCGGCTATTACAAGGTTATAGAAATTTTTTTATCAATTGACTAATGCTTTAGCATCTAGGGACTTCAAAACCTCGTTTTTAGAGAGAATTTTAGACTCATCCGCAGCAGGGTCTAAGCAATGATATATGATTGTTTTAAGACTGAGGAATAATATGAGGATTGGCTAAAGCAAGTTTTATAGCCCATGGCAGTATAGAGCCTCATGATGAGTTTCTGCTGAATATGAGACTTAATTAGACCTAGTTATTCTCAGACATGTAGACCCTAAGAAAGACATCACAATCGGCGCTTATAGAGTAGAAGCAGTTTTCATTTGACTAGATTTGTACTGGTACATATCTTCAGATGACACATTATATAGCATGACCAGTTTCTTCACTGCTCATATGAAGTTTTCCCTGTGACATGGTAGGCTCAGATATATGTTTTTAGTATATAAGACTTTCTTAATTTCATGACTGTTTTCACAGTTCTCAGCTCGGACATGTAAAAGTGTTGTTGATTTTAACATCTTAAGTTTCATAGTTATTTATGGAAGGGGTTACACCACTTTTGGTACTAGTTTTAGCTATGTCAAACGATGACCCTTGTTTTGCATCTAGTTTTTTTATGAGTCTCCATTTAGCATTGGGTACTCGATTGAATTTTGGTACAATTTTCACCCATAGACTGATGGTCAAATAGAATGTCTGAACCAGATATTAGGAGATATGTTATGCGCTTGTGCACTAGAGTTTTCAGGAAGTTGGGACTCTCACTTACATTTAATGGAATTCGCATATAATAATAGCTATCAGACTGCCGCTGGCACTTCGCCATTGAGGCCCTATATGGAAGTGCAGGTCTTCAGTATGCTGGGATGAGGTTGGCGAGAGGAAGTTGCTAGGACATGAGCTAGTACAAACCACAAAGAGGGCAATGCAGAAGATCAGGGCTCGTATGCAAACAACTCAAAGCGGACAGAAGAGCTATGCTGATTTGAGACGTAAGGACCTGAGATTTGTGATTAATGATAAAGTGTTTTTAAAGGTGGCACCTATGAAAGGTATTCTGAGGTTTGGTAGGAAAGGGAAGCTGATTCTGAGGTTCATTAGGCCTTTCGAGGTCTTAGAGCAAATTGGCCCCGTAGCTTACCGATTGGCATTACCTCCAGCACTGTCTTCATTCCATAATGTCTTCCATGTTTCGATGCTGAGAAAGTATTGACAGATCCATTCTATATAGTGAATTTTGAATCTTTTCAGTTGAACGACAACTTGAGCTACGAGGAGAAGCCTGTAGAAATTCTCGCCATAAAGTTAAAGACATTGCACCATAGGGAGATAACTTTTGTAAAAGTGTTATGGCAGAATCGTCAGTTCAAGGAAGCCACCTGGGAGCGGGAGGATGAGATGAGAACCCAGTACCCAGAGCTGTTCCAACAGTAACTTTCGGGGACGAAAGTTCTGTAAGTGGGGAAGAATGTAACACCTCAAAATTTTGTTGTAGTGTAATTTCATTAATTTATATTAATTGGGGAAATTTTTGGAATTTTGGACATTTAAGAGTAATTACTAGAATTTGATTATTGAAGTTGGAAATTTATGTTAGAAATTGATGGCAGGAATTAATTCCAAATTAGAAAATGAGAGAATTTAAGAAAATAATGGGGATTAGGAGAAGAATAAAATAAATAAAATAAAATAAAATATTTTATTTTTATTTTATTTAATCCTTCCCTTTTCTTTCTTTTTTTTTCTCTCTCTTTTCTTTTTCTTTTTCTTTTCTTTCTCTCCCCCTTTCTTCTAGCAGCCACCGAGACCCCCCTCCCCGTCCTCCATTGCTCCGCCGCCGCCTTAGTCACTCAGCCTCGTCAGCCGCCAAATCTGAGTCGAAACTCTCCCAGCTACACCGCCCAGCCTTCAGTCACCGCCAAGATCGAAAATCAGACGTTTACCGTGCGCCGCGCTTCTGCATAAACCCAGTCGCTCACGTCTGTGCCATCTTCGTCCGATTCTCCTCAGCCGCGTCTCCGACCGTCGAACCCCGATGGTACCGCTCTCCGGCCCCTGCTGGTCTCCATGGGTTGCAGGTCGTCGCCTAGAGTCTCGAGTTTCGCTGTCATTCACGCCCAGATTCGAAGACCCACACCCAGGTGGCCACCACTACGCCTCACTTTTGGGTCGCTCGTCGTCAGTCACGCAAGGGTGCTTCAAATCCGTCGTTTCTCGTCGTTTTTGCTGCCAACAATAAGGGTCGTCGAAACTCTTGGATTTGGGGTAAGTTTGTGCTATTTTATTTTGATTTATTGGCTAATGGTGTTCTACTTCAATCTATTGACACATATTTGTTTCGGCCATAGATTCAAGCATTGAAGGAATTTTAAGGTCGAAGTGTGTTGTCAGACATTGGCAGGATTAAGTTGGATTCGCAAACGGATTTGAGTTTGAAACTAATTTTGGACCAAGCAACATTTTGGTAAGTATATTAAGCCTTGGAAGGATTGAATTAAAATGTTGTTGCTGGAATTTGTTTGAGGTTCTAACCATTATTATTGAATTGCTTAGATTAAGGCATTTATTTGAGAGACGACAATTTGGAACAAACTACACTTTGGGCTTTAGATTCAAGTTTTGGAGAAGTTTTGAATTTAGACGCGAATGACTTGAGTTTGATTCCAACAAAATTTTGGTGTTAGAACTTTTGAGGTGATCTTGGTCAAACCACTTTTGGGTAAGTTGTGCTGGTAATTTGGGAATGATTTAATGTTTAAAAATTGGGCTCAAAGGTTAATCGATTTTTTTCCATGTTCTAGGATCTCATTCAAAAATTGTGGAAAGTTAGAAAGGAGTTTGTTCGCTTGACTTAACTTTTGGACTTTATTTGAGGTAAGTAATCTTACCATTGAAACTACCCACGGGCCAGGTTTTATTTGTATGCTCACGTGATAAATGTAAGTTATAGTAAATATTAGCATGTTGACTGATAGTATGACCTGAATCAAGTATGTTCTGGCACGGGTTCTGTTTTGTTTAAAGATACACCTAGGTATTCGATCGTTAGTATGTGATGGTATGTGTTTTCATATGTTGATATCTGATCTGCTGGTGTTGAGGCATACTTGCATGCTGTGGAATTATGATGTAAGGTATACATGAATGTAGTATGATATGTTGTTAATAATCATGTGTATGTGATGGAGCTATAGTATCAAGGATTTTCATGTATGTTCTAGAATTTTACAATGTTGATTCTTAGAACGTTGAGACTGTGTGAGCTATAGTATCAAGGATTTTCATGCTCATTCTTTCTTATGTTGATGTTTCAGGTAAGGGTAGAGATACACCGGCGATGGCGCAGCAGAATTCGTGATCATGCCACTGGGACTAGTTTTTACGCTTCCGCATCATGACATTTAGAGTCCTTATATTTTTCCCTTAATGTTTAGTTTTACTGTCTTAAACTTATTATTAAGGATTATGTCTTTTGTATACTTTTAATAGTCTTTACGAATTATGGGTACCCTATTAACTGTTTTAACAATTGCATTTAATAAATGCCTTATGAATTTCTCTTGTTTAATTAGCATTTATTTCAAATAACTAAGCGTCGTTTTAAACTTTGTGCATGCATTTATCTTAGTAACAGTCTTACCTAAGTCCTAGGGGGTCGGGTCATTACATCCATAGTGTTACCAGGATAAGGTCCCCAGCATTATCCCTATACTATAGATCTTTTAGGTTATATCTTGAACATTGATTCCTATATGTCTCCACATACAGTTCAAGACTCATAAGATAACCTTGGATGTTATTTTATTAGATTTAGGGTTATTAAGACAAATTAGACAACAATACAAACAATAACTTTTATTGAATTAATAAACTCTCACATAAACTAATACTCTAGTCAATGGGTTGTACACAATCCAAAAGGCGGGACAATGCTAAATACAATAGACTAGGGCATCCATATACCCATTACACATCTCCCACTTGCCCTAGATTATACTATATACATGTCACGTAGACCTAAACTTTCTAAATGACCCTAAAACATTTTTGTCAAGAGAGAGCTTTCGTAAATTTATCAACAATGGTTACTGCCCCACTGTTTCACAGTATTAGGTGATAGGCAAATCCATAATTGGAACCATTTTTAAATCACTTAGGAACTTTCTTAGCCAAACTTCTTCCTTTTTTGCTTTACAAGCAGCCATATACTCGGATTCCATAATGGAATTTGCAATGCATCCTTGCTTCGTACTACACCACACTATAGCTCCCCATTTAGGATAAATATTGATCCTGGCGTGGATTTCTCAGGATCCTTGTCAGTTTGAAATCATAATCGGTGTATCCTGTAAGGATCAAATCCTTAGTTCCATACACTAGCATGTAGTCCCTTATTCTCCTAAGAATTCGTCTCATATCCTCAACTCCTTGAGCTATCTTAGGACACTGTTCTTTTAGACTCAGTAAGGTACCTTACATCATCTCCAATGAGTAGGATATCATCCACATAAAGTATTAGAAAAGCTACTTTTTCTTCGATAATTTTCTTGTAGATACAAGTTCAATTAATGTTTTGATCGAAACCAAAAAAATAAGTGCTATTTGCAACGATACTATAATGAGTCAAAATAAGTGCTACCGGGGGTCAGCTAAATACTTCTTCACTAAAGCAAGGTATTCTTGACTAAATTCTATCTCCAGAATAAATCATATTTCGATAGTCATTTAGCTATCATTTTCGGTCAAGAACTTACTAACACTTAGTAATTATGTAAGTGTAACCCTCCATTTTCAAATCTCAAAGATTAGCGGCCTTAACAAGGCTACCGAATTAGAGAGTTAAAGTTGGGAAACGACCTAAGAAATCTTATCCATTTCTGGAGTTTGAGTTGTTCCGAATCTTATGTTACAACCCTCCAAGGGGATAGCCATGGTTAGCGAATAGCTAGTTCCAAATTAAAGACGAAAAATAAGCGCAATATAGGAATCTCATGGTCTAAGCTAATTGAAGAGACCGCAGGACACGTTGACACACATCCTTCACTCACTTACTATGAACTACTTCGCCTATTCACCTTGTTATTGACTCATGCAAACTCTTTCCGAATGGAGGTCACTTCAGGGTGACATGAAGCGTTGCATGAATCTCGTGATGTGAACTCTTAGGGATGTAAGAGCTAAGAACAACATATCCCATATGTTATTAATCTCCCACTGAAGCATTCTATTTTTTTTTTCTTTTTGGGTAAATCCTTACTTAGGAATATTTCGGCTAATTAAACAACCTAAGTCTATGTGGTTTATCCAAGTATATTGTTTATAATTGGATTCAATCTACGATGTCTAAGTGAAAAACCAATTTTAACACCTCACACCACTCACTGTGCTTATAAATCGATTAATAACGCTTAATTATTTGGCCATAATCCATAGGTAGGAGGTATTCCTTAGACCGTCAACTTAAGCACCCTTAGCTTTAGACAGGATTATATACTAGTTAAGTTTTTAACCGTATTTTACAAGATGTCGACCTATTTAACTATTAAAACAGACGGTTAACCTACATGAGCATGCTTTTATCTTTGCTATAGATTTTAATGTCTAATCTAATTTTATAACAACTTATAAAATAATATACATACTTTGCATCCATAACATGCTTTTATATAACAATTATATAAACATTAATTCCATGCGTTAATATAACAACTTATATAAAAAAAAAACATGGAATCCTGCACATGCATACTATACATTATAACACTTATAATATACTTGCAATGCATGCTACATGCTTATCCTATAATGGGATTTAAAATCTACATGGCATACAATATGCACACAATAGATAAATTATTTAATTCATACATTCACAATGTATAATTAAATAAATACACTAAAATAGACCAGTTTTGGCATCCTAAGCTAGCTAAAAGATATACTTATTATAATAACAAGTAAAAACTAGCCTCGAACCGCCTCCAAACACTTCGAACTAGCTCGAACCACTTGAAAAACGCTTGAACCGGCCTAAAAAACCCAAAAAACAGTAAATATCGTCCAAAACCGGTCAAAACTAATCAAACCAGTCGAACTGGACCGATCCAGACCTGAATCGGCTGAGCTACCAAACCGAACGTGCAAACTGGATAGAGGAGGTGCGAGTCGGAGCAATGCAGCTGGGCTGGATCAAATTGGGCTGGTGAGGCGGACGCGCTTGGGTCGCGCACATGCTGGGCTTCAACCAGAGCAGACTGAACGGGTCGAGACGGGTCGCCGGATCTGGACTTACACGAGTCTTCACTCCCTCCACGCGGGTTAGGCGCCAACCGGGTCGGGTCATCGGGTCGGCTATCAAGTATGGGAGTGCAACTCGGGTCTGTGATCAATTTTTCACCAAATTGGAGCTATCCTCTATGCCGAAATTGAGCAATTAAAGCCTAATTTCGACTTTAATGACTCTAACAAATTTACAGACCCTTCACGACATATTAAAGCCCATAAAACACCAGACAATTACAATAATTATTACAACCCAAGAGGAAAAACTGATGCCAAAACCGAAATTATCCATTTTAGAACACTCAACCATTCATCATATGAATCAATACCCACCATATGCATAAATTAACCAAAAATTGAGTACTTTAAGCATGCTCTGATACCAATAAATGGAACGAACACATATGCAGCGGAAGAAAAACGGATCTAAAGTACTCTAATTAGGTTAATCACAAAGGATAAGCATGCAATTGAAACAAATAAAAGGGGTCAACCTTCTTAGGCTTTTAATCTCCTCAAATATAGCTCCAATCTCCTCACGAAGGGTTCGAAGACCACCACAAGAGTTTTCTCGACTATTTTTTGACCTTAGAACGGGATTGTGGGATTCGATGAGTGATTAATTTGGAGAGGAAAAGGTTAAGTCTTTGAGAGAAAAATGTAATGAGATTATCACATAATCTCATCAAATTCCACTATGGTCAAGAGTTTTTAAAATTCATTACACATTCCCTTATAAAGACCATTACATGCCAAAACATGCAACTTTGAGTTTGATGAGAATTTGACACTCAAAATCCACTAACTTAAAGTGGGATTTAGTAGGATAAGTGTCTTCAAATAAAGACAACACTTAGCCATGCAAAAGATGACATTTCCTACTCACAAATGTTGGATCTTTCCACTAACTTGATCAAAGTTTGACTCTCAAAGTCTAAAGTAAACAAATTTGACTTTTAATGCAATTTTGACCAATTCCATTTAATTTCAAAATTAATTATAATAATCAATTTTAAAATTAAATTAAATTAAATAATTAATTCAATTTAATATTAAATCCAACAAAAATCCTAATGAATTTGAATCACTATTCATAATCTTGATATTTGAATATTATTTACATATCTCCTATTTTCTCTCTCTTTATGTTTAATTCACAATTAAACATTAGGTTAAATATATCGTATATATTTAACGCGTTGCTCCAAAAACTGAATTTAAATGCTTCAAATTCATTCATCACGTTGTTCTAAGGTTTAGTCTGATATGAGCTAGTAGGGGAACGTCATGGACCTACAGATCATGGGCTTTAACGATCCGCGATTAACTAACTAAACTCTTTAACCTAATTAACCACCATTCGTTAACTATTGGGTCACTCCACTAAAGCCCAGTAATTGCACTCCTCTCATTGTAGATATATTATGTCCACTCGATATAACCATGATTAATAAGTTAACCCTTCACAGGTTGTTCATATTAACGGCTGAGTCAAAAGCTATTTTACCTCTAAGATTACATTTTTCTCCTTTAAGTCCCACTAATCCTCTAATAAAGAATTGGTTTGTGATCCAATCACTAAACCGAGTCCTTCTCAGGCCAATGAGAGGGTGGGGCCTTTTGTTCAAGACTCGAAGTCAGCACTTAAGGAAATAACCTCTCTACTATCCCTAAAAGTGGGTAGGAGTGAACTCCGTCTTGCATCTTATGTCCCCAGCTATCTAACCGGTCCTTAGCCCTGAAATGGAAGGCTTATTGAGCCAGCGCTGTTAAGGCAACCCTCACCCATGTAAATCTAAGGATAATTCCAAATAAACAGGAGTTCATAGTTAGCTGAGGATTAAGGTCAGGTTACCTAGGTCATCGCTTTGAAATAGTCAATATTAAACAGTAAACAACATTATAAAGTAAGAATGACTTAACTCTTGGTCCGATCTTATGCAAGATCATTGCATAGGATGTCTCCGCTCCTCATGTCAATACATGAGCAAATCAGGACCACTTCATTTGTAGCACTTTACAACAAATTGTAATAATTACAAAGTGGGTCGCATCCAGTAGTGTTACCAGAATAAGGTACCCAGCCTTATTCGTATACTATAGACCATTTTGGCTATTTACTGAACTTGATCCACTCTTATGTCTCCACATAAAGTTTATGTATTCAAATAATAGCCATGGATCTTTAGTTTATTAGATTTAGACTTTACAAGTGCAATTCACATATTCAATAACAGTTTTATTGAATAAACGTCAATAACATCTTTATTGATAATAGAATATATTTAACATTTCAAACTGCGAGTTTTAGGACATACAATCCAACAAACTCCCACTTGGACTAAAACTACAATGGATTTTACATATATATACAAACATATATACAATTTTGAGTAACGAGAGAATAAATACAATAAACTAGGGCATCAGATACCCATTACTTTTCTTACTTGCCCTAGTTTTATCAATTTCGCAATCCTAATCCCACTAGGTGACCCTCGAACACTTTAGCCGAGAGGGCCTTAGTAAATGGATCAGCCAAGTTGTCTTCAGAGGCAATCTGCATGACAATCACGTCTCCTCGGTGTACGATCTCCCTGATGAGATGGTACTTGCACTCTATGTCTTTTCCGTGCTTGTGGCTTCTACGTTCCTTTAAATTAGTAATTGCACCATTATTATCACAATACAGAGTGATGGACATATGCATATTTATAACGACTTCAAATCGATAAAGAACTTTCTGAGCCATACCGCTTCTTAAGCTGCTTCACTAGTAGCTACATACTTAGCTTCCATAGTGGAGTCAGCAATACAACTTTGCTTAATACTCCTCCATATTATAGCTCCTCCGTTCAGAGTGAATACTGACCCCAAAGTAGATTTCCTAGAATCTATATCAGTCTGAAACTCAGAATCAGTGTATCTAGTAAGGATCAGATCCTTAGTACCATATACAAGCATATAGTCCCTCGTTCTTTGAAAATACTAGAGGATGTTTTTAACGACGCTTTAATGATCATATCCAGAATTGGATTGATATCTGCTAATAATTCCAACTACATAGCATATGTCGGGACGAGTACACAACATGACACATTAAACTCCCTACTACTAATGCATATGCAATTCGTTTCATAACCTCAACCTCTTGCGGTGTCTTAAGACATCGTTCCTTAAACAGAGGAATTTCATGCCTGAAAGGCAACATACCTTTATTGGAATCTTGCATTTTATATTGAGACAACATTTTGTCTATATAAGATACCTGAGACAAGGCTATCGTTCTGTTTTTGTGCTTCTGAACGATTCGGATCCCAAGAACATACTGTGCTTCTCTCAAATCCTTCATTTGGAATTGTGTTGCTAGCCATGTCTTAATGTCAGCTAGAAATTCTACTTCATTCCCAATAACCAGAATATCATCAACATATAGAACCAAAAAAGCTACAGTTAATCTTCTTGTAAACACAAGGTTCGTCAACTTATGTTCAAAGCCATAAGATTTGATCGCAGTATCAAATCTCATGTTCCAGGATCTAGACGCTTGTTTTAGCCCATAAATGAATCTATTAAGCTTGCAAACTTTTTGCTCTTGACCCTGTGCGATAAACCCCGCTAATTGAGACATATAGATATTCTCTTCAAGACAGTCATTCAAAAAAAGTTGTACTGACATTCATTTGCCAGATTTCATAATCATAAAAAGTGACAATGAATATGAGTATCTTAATAGACTTGATCATGACGTTCGGAGGGAATGTGACCCAAAGGTAATATTACCATTGGTTTATTACATTTTCACTAGTGTAAACGTAACCTTAATCACAAAGGGAATGTTCACTCTAAAGTGATGTGTAATCAAATTTTCATATTAATGATTACAATAATATCTTTTTTTATATTTTATTAATTAAAACGTGGCAGTTAAGTAATATGTTATAAGAATGAAACACCATTTATCATTTTTATTTACGTATTCTATTTTTTTATATTTTAAAAAATTTAAAAATACACAATTCTAGAAAAAAATCATTTTTCAAATATTAATTTAGAAAAACACATAATATTCTTTTTAGAAAAAAACACATAATCTTCATGTAAATACATTTCTAAAAAGTATATTTTTTTCAAACAAAATCTAAAAAGTATATTTTTTTCAAACAAAATCTACTGTTATTTGATTTAATAAGACCACATTATTTAATTTGTTTTTCAATTACATTTTTGTAACAAACTAATCCAAAAATTACATATAGTATATTGATATCGATACAGACCACTGATACTGATATTGATATGAATATGGGTATGAATTTAGAGGTAAAGGGTAAATGATGAAAAGTTAGTAAAAAGAAATCGTATGAGTTTCACACAATGATCAAACATAATCGGATAGATGATCTTCCCTTCCACAATTAAATTATGGATTTTGTTGTAGGGCCCACACTTCATTGTGATTACATAATTTTGATAAACAACAATAAATGCAATTTGACCCAACTTTTCATGTTACCACTGCTTGATTACGTTTATAGAAAAGTAAACGTAACTTGAAATTTAGGATAAATTGCAAAAGTCACCTTT
Source organism: Benincasa hispida (assembly GCF_027475165.1). Lineage (NCBI taxonomy): Eukaryota > Viridiplantae > Streptophyta > Magnoliopsida > Cucurbitales > Cucurbitaceae > Benincasa > Benincasa hispida. The sequence goes on from NC_143486.1 coordinate 69,785,631, forward strand.
AAAGTACAATGGTCATTGCAATTATACTCTCAAACTTTCAGTTATAAAAATTGAGCCCTCAAACTTATACAAACGTTAAAATTAGACTCAAAATGATAAAACTTGAATCTTCAAGCTTATATAATTCTTACAAATGCTACAAATATGTAAGTTTGAGGGCCTAATTTTAACACTTGAATAAATTTGATGGCTCAATTTTTATAATAGAACGCCTGAGGCTATAATTGCAACTACCACCGTACTTTAGGGGTGGCTTTTGCAATTCGCGCTAAATTTCAAAGGAAAATTCACCTGGTTAAAATACTATATTGGGCCTTGTACTTTAGGTTCCAATTTATTTTACTCTAGTATTTGTGCTTTCGATAAACCGATAATTTTAATAAATTTTAAATTTAGTTATTTAAAGTTAATTTTTATTAAATTTGGTTTAATAATAATAACAATAATTTATATACAAATTTATCCACAATACAATTTTTTTTTTTTTTTTTTTTTTTTTTTTGCAAAATATATGCACCTTCTTCCTTTCGGTTTTTGAAAACGAGCTTAGACACTACTTCAATAATAATTTTTCATGTTTTATCACCCAATTTCTATTGATGTTTTAACAAACCAAACCAATGAAAAAAAATATATAGATTTTGCTTTTAGATTTTGCCTATGAATTCATGTATTTATTAAGATATTTAAAAACCACAATATAAAAATTCAAAAGGAGATAAGATTTTAAAATACTATGTTCGAATCAACAAAATTACGAACAACTTTAATTTTTAAAATGAATATTTTCTAATGTTGTGAATGAAAAAGTGACTACTTATTTGACTAAGAGAGTCGGTCATCAAGCCATGTGTTTATTTGACTAAGTATGGAGATCGATTCATAGGATTGCCTTCAAGCCACAAGTTTATTTGGCTAAGTATCGAGATCGATCTATAAGGTTGACCATCAAGTCATACATTTGTTTGGCTAAATATGGAGATTAACCCGTAGGACCAGCCATAAGGGTGGAGGAGACCGACCCTCTGAAAGTAAATATTATGTATAAGTGTTGTAATATTGCACATGCTTGGGTCACTAATGTAATAAATCCAACGATCCACAAGGGTTATAACGACTTGATCAATGATCTGACAAGTTAATTAGCCAAATAATCGTTATAAAATCCATTTCTATATGATCGAGAGGGCTCGTGACATTTGAGTTATGCTGAAATAAATCCTAACTCCTATACCATATAGCTCTCTCTACATGTTAGAGACTTGATTGTTGGAGTGTTGATGGCCAAACACCACACCGTTGTCTATTTTATAGGGCGTTTGATTGATTGTCTCCCCAAAATTACGGTTGATATCAAACTTCGATATAAATATTTAATATTGATTTTTTTTCACTCGTGTAAGAGTAAAACATCGAACCATTAATTTGTGTTCAGATTGACCTATAAAGAATATATTATTTCAAAATTAATAATAATGAGTACATCTCCTACCCCGACATTTTCCCTCCCTCTTACGTACCTAAAGAATTTATTTTGGTCCCATCCAACTTGATTTTCACAGAACAGAGAATTGAATTCAATCACGAGCAAATTAATTTTTCTTCTTTTTTTTTTCCCTTCAAGTTGAATAGTTACCATTATTGTTAGTAAATACTCATTTAATATTTTTCTCTCCTTTTATTGAAAAATTATGACACAAAGACAAAGAATTGATTCCCATTTTTTTTTTTTAAATTTTCAATCACAATATTTTATTTTATTTCCGACATTATCTGCCACTTTGAATATTGTCATAAACACATTCACGACCATCGTCTCATTGGTTTTTATTTATTTATTTTATTTATAAAATTAGTTCAAACTAAGTGGTGAGGAATTAAGGTTTTATTTATTTATTTTTCTTTTTTTTTTTCAAGTTTGGCAAGTGTGAATGCGGATCCAACCTTCATTTTCTAGAAATGCAAAAAGTGCTTTTAAATCGACATAAAAATTTCTTTTTCTTTTCTTTTTTCTGCCAAATTAGAGAAAAAAAATTCGATCTGGTTCATACAAATATCACTTATTTTCGTTAAAACGATCTAATCACAAGTTTTAACATTTTAGTGGATGAAAGATTTTGGGTGTACGTTGATAGCTTTTATAGTCACATTGAGTTGAGAATACTTGATGTCTTATGAATTGTTAAGGTTTTGCGCTTAATTAATTAAGATTTAAGATAATTAATTTGACAATTTTGTTGTTCTCAATGCTACTAAATTGAATGAAAAATTATGTTGACATCAACTAAGTAGATATAGAAGTAGTCAACAAATTTTCATATAAATTAACATTATGTGTAGTTTGAATTAATGACATATATGATTATAGTTTAGTTGAGGTATTGCTTTTTTCGTATGAAATTGGACGTTAAACAAAAAAAAAGAAATGATATCTTTCCATAAAAAATAGAAGAGATACTTGAAACAGAGAAATTAAATTTGTTATCGAAGGAAAAAATTGTCGGGAAAGATGTTGCTATTAACGAAATTAAAAAAGAGAGAGAAGATACCTGATTGAAAATGAGAGATTGAAATTGGCGGTTTATAGAGAAAATTTAGATTTCAAATCATAATTTGATTTTATTTTTTTATTTTTTTTCCTTTATTTAATGTGAAGTAAGATTATTAGGGATAAATTGTGATTTTTTTTATTAAAAAAATCATGAATAGAAGATTAGGGAATAAAATGTTATTTGTTTTAAAATATTTTTACATTTATTTGATTGAAGTAGATATTAGAGATAAAAATATGATTATAAAAAAAATCATGGATAAGATATTAGAGGATAAAATAAGATTTAAAAATCATTTTATTTATAGTGAAGTAGAGATTACTAAAAATACAATATGATTTAAAAAATATATTTTTCGTGAATTAAAATTAGATAATAAAAGGTGATTTATTAAAAAAAAATTTCCATTTATTTGATGTGGAGAAGATATTAGAGATAAAAATGAGATATTTTAATGATTTAAGTGTGAAATTACATAAGACATCTTAATAACTATCAATTAAAATGAATAAAAGGAAAATCAAATGTTTTTCTCATAATCCTTTTAGATAATATATAAATATATAGATATGTAGATGATATGTACTAATACTTCATGTTTTTAGGACGCTTTTTAAATCATCCTTGTATATCTTACCATCTCAAAAAAATGGTTAACAGAAATGGTTAACAGAGAGGATCATTTTTTTTACTATTTTATTCCAATGATAATTCTATTATTCCTATTACGTCCCTTCTCTAATCGGGCTAAACAACAATAACTACAATTACGTGGGCAAAAGTTAGAGATGTCCACGGGGCGGACGGGGACGATGAAGACTTTCTCGTCCCCATTTCTGTCCTCCTATTTTATTCCCTGTCCTCGCAAAATTCTGTGTGAGGAAAAATTTCGTATTTTTTTAATATATTCATTTTTAGCAATTTTATTTATTCTCAACCAAATAAAATTATATATTAAATGAGTTATTTCCAATAAATTTTTCATTCAAAGAAAATAGTATAAAAAATCATTATAAAAATAATACTATTATATTTGTAAAAATATAATTTAATCTTATAATTTCTAAGAGTTAAAATTATATTACAATATCATAGCCAAGCTTTCCGTTTAAGTACAACATTTATGACTTAGAAGTAGAAAGTTTTAAATGTTAAAACAATTTATAAATGTATTAACGTACGAAAAGGTTTAAATGAAAATTAGAAAACAACGAATTTTTTATACCACAATTTTTGTAAAAAGTATATAGATAAAATAATAATAATAATAATTATTATTATAATTATAATTATTGTAATAATAATAAATATAATTATATAATATATTCATCGGGACGGGGCGGGGAATATAATCCCCGTTTCCGTCCTCGTCTAGCCAATGGGAAAAAAATTATCCCCGCTCCCTCCCCCATTCTCCATCTAATCTGAGATTTTCCGCTGCGTTCAGAGTCACTGCGGGGTAAATGGGCATCCCTAGGAAAAAAAACTACCATTTATGAATAAAAACTAATTAAAATTCACCTACTGCTATTTTTAACCCCACTCGAGACATTAAATAACTTCTATGGTAATCTTCCTTGAATTTGTTATCTTCTCAAGATTTATAATTACTCATATCTTATCTTTAATTTTTAATTTTTCTAGAACAAAATAAAAAGTAGATTATATATTATCAAAATTTTCAATTAAATATAATATTTTGATGCATAATTAACCTATGAATTGGAAAATAATCAGTATGAGTATCTTGAAAAGTTGGAATATGAAAAGCTAGAATATTGAAAATCTTTACATTTAATCATATTTACTAATAGAATTTCAATAGTGTAACGTCTTTTTTGATAAACATCTAATCTTTATTCATTTTCTACCAAAACTTGAGTATCTTCTTCTTAAGTCCTTTCTCTCTCATGTCACGATTTATTCTCTCGAAGTTTTTAATGATTTGTATGAATGCAAAGTAGTTTTAAGCATGCAAAAAAGAAAAAAGATTCTTCAAACAAAATATTATCCATCACAGGTATCAACTTTTGCTATAGGTTTTTCAAATTATTTTTATAATAATAATGATTTTGTTTTTGTTTGTAAAGTTTATGTATGTTACATTATTACTATTAAACATTTTTTTAAAAAAATTAGTTTTGTCGTTGATTGTCAATTGATTTTTTCATAAAAAGAACTACGATCTCTAATATTTTTGGATCATTACGTTATTTAAAAAGCTACAATAACTAATATTTTTGGGTCATTCCAAAGATCTAAATGTTTAGATCCAAAACATAAATGATGGATAAAAACGTCATCTAAAAGATAAATTATAAATGCATGTATTAGTCATTTTCTCCATATGTGTTTTAGAATTTTGTTTTATGTTAATACGTTAATAGTTGGACTTATACTTTTTTTTTTTCTAATACAGTTTTGATTGATTTTTTTAATATTACCAATCTATAGGATTATTTGTTTCTTTTAATTTCATGTTAATTTTAAAATTCCAAAGTAAACTTTTAAATGGTTAGTTAAATAATTTTGTTAGTTTACCAAGGTAAAGAAAGAATTTTTTTTTTTTATGTTTGTTTAAATAAAGTGTTTTTAAAGAAGAGATCATATTTTTAAAAAAAATTAAAAAAAATAAAATACCTATATGTATAAAAACAAAAATCATAAAATATCTAATAATAATAATAATTTATATATTCATTATCAATCATTAATTTGAATTTTATATTAGATAGACACCATGGCAATCATGTCCAAAATATACACACAGAGACATAAAATAAAGTTATTTTTTTAGGTATTTGTATGTAATATTTTATTACAAGTTTATTATTAATAATAAGGACTAGTTGCATAAATGGAATTCAAACCCAAAATAATATATTGTGTATTATAAGGATAACATAATTGCATATATAGAATAAAAAATGGTAAAAGACTAAAAATCACACGCCTAACCATCATTTTGCCCTCTTCTTTCCAATTTTTTCAAATTGAAAGCTATCACTGATCTCTACTGATAGCTGCTATCACTAATAGGTGCTATCATTGCTATTATTGATAGTTGCTATCAATGATAGCTTTCAATTTGAGAGATATTAATACAATATTGAAATATTAGCTTTTAATTTGCTTTCAATTATTAGTGGCTATCATTGATACACTTTTATTAATTGGAATCAATCTTGAAATATTAACAGTTAATGCTATCGGTGGCTATCAATGATAGACTTTTATAAGTAGTTATCAACATTGAAAGAAAACCAACAACTTTGAAAGATTGAGCTATACCAGTGATGGAAAACTATTAGTGGCTCTCGATGATAGACTTTCATAAATGACTATCAACTTTGAAAGATCAACACAGTAGCTATCACTAATAATTTTCTATCGTGGCTATCACTTATAGCAGCTATCAGACGCTATATTAATAGACTTTCATTAATTATAATCAACCTTGAAATATTAACACTCACAGCTGGTAATGATAGACTTTTATAATTAGGTGTGAACTTTTGAATAAACTCGATATATAGATTTCACCTAAATTCTATCATCAATATCATCAATATCATTAATATCACTCATATCGTGGTTATCAATGATAGCTTTCTTCGCTGATAACATCACTGATAAGATGCTATCAATGATCTCATTGATATCATGCTATCAATAATAGCTCTCTATCACTAATAACATGCTATCAGTGGTAGCTTATATCACCGATAACGTGCTATTAATGGTAGCTTGTATCATCGATAACGTGCTATTAGTGTTAGCTTCTATCACCGATAACATGGTATCAGTGGTAACTTCTATCAATGATAGCTACTGACCACCTTCTTGTCCTTTTCCTTGTCCTTTACAGACATTTGTACGGTTCATTTTCTTTCTGATACCTCTCAAGGGCACTTCCGTAAAAACAGTGAATAGCCAAACGAAACCCTTCTTATTCGTTTGATTTTGTAAACCAATACTAGGGTACACAAATATACAAATATTTCAATTTGTGCCCGTCATTTTAGGACATCTATGCCATTTTTTCAAGTTTATTTCCGATAGACATCATATTTTTAAAGTTCTATAAAAAGAAAAAAAAAATTATTGGCATGTCTGATGTCATTCACATTTCTCATTTTTTAATAACTATTCTTGTTTCTTATTTCAAACTTTTAAGAAATGTTTCTAAAAATGGTTCAAATTTGTGGACTAAAAAAATAGTTTCTTTGAAATCCTTTTTCATTTGCTATTTATATTTAATGTTTTATTATAATAATCAAACTTGATGTTTGGTCTGTTGGTGTTAAGTCACTTATGAATTGAGTACTTTAAAGTCTTGGTTACAAAACTTGGCCTCATAATTCTTATGAAGAAGAAGAAGAAGCAAAAACTGGATAAAAAAAAAGAAAATTAAAAAAAAAAAGAGAGAGAGAGAAGAAGCAAAAATTAGAAAAATGAAAGAAAAATCAGAAAAGAAAAAAAAAAGAAAAGAAGCAAAAACCAGAAAAAGGAAATAAATTTTTAAAAAATAAAAAAGAAAGGAAAGAAGCAAAAACCGGATAAAGAAAATAAAATTAAAAAATGGAAGAAGCAAACATTGGAAGCAAAAATCGGAAAAAATAAAAGAATAAAAATAATAAAGTAAAGAAGCAAAAAATGGAGAAAAGAAAGAAAATAAGAAAAATTAAAAAATTAAAATGAAAGAAGCAAAAACTTAAGAAAAGAAAGAAAATTAAAAAAGAAAAAAGAAAAAAAGAAAAAAAAGAAAAAAAAAGAAGAAGAAAAAAGAAATGGAAGAAGAAGATGTACAATAAGACAAGATAATGAAAGACAAAATTGAAGATTAAAAAAAAAAAAATCAAAAGTTGACTAGTCAACACTTCCATATTTGCAAATATTTTAAAGATGTGATATATTTTTAGATTTTTTTCCCCTTATTTTACTATCTAATAAAAATATCCTAATAATAATGTACGCTTAAAATTAAGAATTATACTAATTTTATTATTATTATTGTTATCATTATTAGTAGTAGTAGTATTTAAGGGATGAAAGCTTTGACGCAACAGAAATCATAGAACCAAACTAGTTATTAATTTGAGATTTCTGAAGACCTATACACTAGGAAATTCCAAACAAATATTTAGAGACCAACAAAGAAATTGTCTAGTATAAAATTACCCTAGGTTAAGCATGCAATAAGAGAATATAGAGTAAAGTGATAGAAAATCTCACTTACATTGACGACTCAAATGAAACGGCCAAATCTTCCTTTAATCGGAATCAACACTAGCACAAGAGTGACATCCCTATTTTCTGAGAGTTGAGGTGTGATTTGTGGGAACCATAAAAGAATTAAGATTGGAGAATGGAAAATTGAGAGAAAAAGTAATCACATAACTCTTCTGTGTGTTGTGTCTCATCTGTGATAAAAAAACACAATGCTTTTGATCAACAGAAAGAGATGGACGTGGGATCACCCACATTTCAGATAACTATCTACGTGGGAGTTATCTTTTTAATTAATTAATAATTAATAATTAATTAAATATTATTTAATTAATGATTTCATTTAAATAATTTAAAACATCTCTCACACCATTTATAGTTTTAATTCAATTAATTAAATTAAATTAAATATTATTTAATTCTTCTATTAAATATCAAATATTTAATTTAACCTTCATTTGAATCATATTCAATTGTATTGCTCTTATAACCTATAGTTTTAATGTACATCAAATACACATTAATTTTAACCTATAGTTTTAATATGAATCCAATTCACATTAAACTAATAGTTGAACTCATTCAAATATTTAATTCTCCTATAAATTAATTTTGAATCATATCCAAAAATAACTTTATATTATAAAGTTTAAAAAAAATATAAACTTTACGTTATAATGTATCATTATATATTATATTATTTCCTTAAGTGAGTTTGAACATTTCAAACTCAATTCAAGACATGATTACCTCAATTCCCTTTACGAGTTAGGAATGGGACCTCATGGACTACAGATCAGAAGCTCTAACGATACGAGATTAATTGGCTAAACTCATTAACCAAATTAATCAATATTCATTAACTATGGATACACTCCACTAAAGACCCACAACTGTACTATTCTCACTTCAGATATATTTCTGTGTCCATAGATATAGACCAATAATAACAAGTTAGTCTTTCACGAGTGTTCGTAACACCAATTGGGTCAAATTACAATTTTACCCCTGGGTTACCTCTGTGTCCTTAAGTACCATTGCTTTCTAATGACCAACCTGTTTATGGTCCAACCATTAAATAGAAACCTCTCTCAGGCCAGTGAAAGGGTAGGGCCCTTTGTTCACGTCCCGGAGACACCACTTAAAGGAACACTCATCTAATTACCCTAAAGTCGGGAAGGAATGAAATTCATCTTGTATTATTATGTTTCCAACTCCCCACTCGGTCTTGTTCCTAAAATGGTAGGCTTATTGAGTCGGCAAACTGGCCAGTCTCACCCATACAAATCAAAGGACAATCTCTCGTGAACGGGAGTTCATACTACACTCAAGATTAAGAATAAGTTGCTTAGGCCATCCTATCGAAATAAAAACCTAACTAGTCAACGGTGTTCATCTAGTGGTTACTATTTTGCGGTTCGGTCGATACCCCATTCACCTACACGAATGTGTTGAGCAGTGCATTTATATCAAATACAAAGTGAGTCATATCCATAGTGTCACCAGGATAAGGTATCCAACCTTATTCATGTATTATAGACCTTTTAGGCTATATCTTGAACATTGATCCCTATATGTTTCCACATACAGTTCAAGACTCATAAGACAACCTAAGATGTTAGTTTATTGGATTTAGGGTTATTAAAACAAAACAAATACAATATAATCAATTGTTGGGAATGTCCTAAAACTCGTAGTTTGTAAACATTAAACATAATCTATTCACTATAAATGTATTATGGAGACTTCATTCAATAAAAGTGTTATCGAACAATTATTAAACTGCATTTATTTATAAATCCAATAAAAGACTCATGGCTATAATATGAATATTTAAATTTTATGTAGAGACATAAAAGAGGATCAAGTTTTAAATATATAGCCAAAATGATCTATAAATATATGGATGAGGTTGGACACCTTATTCTAGGGACACTATAGATACGACCCATTTTGTATTGATACAAACGATGTGATCCCAAAATCGTTCATGTGGAGACATGTGAGTGGAGTCATCCTATGCAAAAGACGTCTGCATAAGATCGAACCATGAAATAGTCACTTTTCTTTATAACAACCGTCTGCTGTTAAAATTGACTATTTCAAATTGATGACCTAAGATAACTTGATCTTAATCCTAAGCTAACTATGAACTCCTGTTTATTCGGGATTATCCTTTAATTTGCATAGGTGAGAGTGATTCGACATCACCGCTCAATAAACCTCCCATTTTAGGGGTAAGACCGGATAAATAACTGAAGACATAGTCTTACAAGACGGAGTTCACTCCTACCCGTATATATTGTTCCTTTAAGTACTGACTTCTGGTCTTGAACAAAGGGGTCTGCCCCTCTCATGACAGATAGGGAATTGGTTTATTAGTGGGATTATAAACTAATTATTCAAAAGAGGATCAATGGAGACTTAATGAGCAAGATGTATCATGGGTAAAACGATAACTTTGACCTAGCTGTAAATACGAACAACTTGTGAAGGATCAACTTACTGATTATGGTTAAATCAAGTGGACAGAAATATATCTACAGTGAGGAAAGTGTAACTACTGTGCTTTAGTGGTATGTCTCGGTAGTTAACAAACATTGATTAATTCGGTTTAAAGTGTTTAGCCAATTAATCTCAAATTGTTGGAGCTCATGATCTGTAGGTCCATTAGGTCCGTCTACTAGTTCGTAAAAAGATTAAACCTTATGTTAGAATATTGAGTGAATTTGAAATACTTAAATTCAAATTAGAGTTTGGATAATTATATTCAATGTAATTAATGTTTAAATTTATTGAAATTAAACGGATTTGGAGAATTCAAGATATTTAAATATTGAGTACATGAATAAGGATTCACGTTTGAATTAGGTGTTTCATTAATTTAATATTTGATATTAAATTATTATTTAATTTAATTTGTTTCATTAATTATTTAAAAAAACAAATCATTTTCAATTTATAATTCAGTTTTAGAATTGAATTGAATTGAATTTAATTTAATTTAGAAAATCAAAATTAAATTAAATTAAATTTGAAAAATCAATTTAAACTACAAAGTGAAATTATCCCACTTTTTCCACTTTGTTAACACCTAATTAGTGGATTTTGAAGTGTCAAGATATCCATTAATTAATTTTGCATGTTTAATTTAATTAAATACCTAAAAACTTATTTGAATTTGAGGCATGCAAAATGAATTTATGAAATTTCCTACAGAAAAATTAGCTTTCTGTTCAAATATTCAATCCAATCCAAATCCTCTTTCAGTTGGAGTTCCACTGCTCGATCCAAGGGGGTTTAGTAGAGAATATTCTATTGGTGGTCTACTACAAGAATTGAAGGTCAATTTGGTGGAGATTGCAAGGACCAAGTGGAAATCATCAAATGTATTCATATTGAAACCCTACTGTTGGAAACTTTGAGTTTGCATGCTTGTTACTCAAATTAATGGAATTCGAGTGCCTAATGATTTTGTTTGCTTTCATGTTATACATGTACTCTAATAATTGGTATCAAAACATGCACTCAATTAACATTAATTTGAGTATGGTGGGTGAATTTCTTAACATGCATGAAATGGTTGCTGATATGGTGTCTTTCCAGTTTTGGCATTAGATTACTCTTCAATTTTGTTGTAACTATTGTAATTGACTCTTGGTTGATGGGTCTTAATGTGTGTTTAAGGGTCTTTAAATTTGTTAGAGTCAATAGAGTTGTAATTAGGCTATAATTGAAGATAGAAGCAAGACAGGTCAGCTGCAGTTTTTCAAAAATGATGTTACTGCCAGGCAGCGTTGTAACACTGTTCTTTCTCAGCCCGAGGTGTTGCAACACTGGGATAGAGCATTACAACGCTGCTCATCCCAGCCCAGAATGTGCGCGAGCGAGGAGTTGGTTCATGAGGTTGGTCCGGTTCGACCGGTTTAGCAGGTTGGAGGTTTGGTTCAACCATTCTTGGTCCAGTTCAACACTTTTTTGAGCTTTGAAGGTTCAGTTCGGGTCGATTCGAGTGGTCCAGAAGTGTTTTGAAGCCGTTTTTTGTTTTTTATTGTAATAATTAGCTTATTTGCTTGCTTAAAATGCCAAAATTGGTTCAGATCATTGTTAGTTTAATTAATTATACATGTGATGTATGTTGTAACTAAATTAAATCTTGTATTTACATATTGTATGCTATATAGATTTGAAATCCCACCATAGAAAAGTATGTTTCATGCATTAAAAGTATGTTATAAATAATTATAATATATAGTATGCATGATATAGGTGTATGTTATAGCATTCCACTTTAATAGTTATAAAGAGTTATAAATAGTTATAAGTCTTTATAAAACTTACGGTTTCATAAGTTTAACATAATTGTTATATTAAAGTGGAATGCTTGATGTATGTTATAGCATGTCTACATTTTTATAAAGAGTTATAAAATGAGTTAGGCATTTAAAATCTATAACAAAGATAAGCAGCGTGCTCATTTAGGATTAACAAATAACAAATTATTTTAATAGTTAAAATAGGTTATTTTGTTTTGTAAAACTTTGGTTACAAACTCAAATCGGTCTATAATCCTGTCTAAGGCTGGAGGTACTTAAGTTGACGGTTTACGGAACAGCTGCTGCCTGGGGATTATAGTTGAATTATTGAGTGTTTTTGACCCAATTTTGTGAACTTTCGTGAGCGGTGTGAGATAATAAAATGGTTTTATCACTTAGACATCGTAGATTAAAATCAAAATATAATCGTTATACTTAGATAAACCACCTAGGCTTAGGATTGTTTTTTAGCCAGAATATTCCTAAGTAAAAGAATATATCCAAACAATTAGAACACTTCAGTGGGAGATTAATAATATATATGATATGTTATTTTTAGCTCTCACGTCCATAAGAGTTCACACCGTGAGATCCATGCTCGACTTTGTGTTACTTTTAACTCGACTACTTCATTCGAAAAGTATTTGTGTGGGTCAATAACAAGGTGAATAGGGAAAATTGTTCATAGTAAGTGGGTGCAAGAAATGTGTCAACACATCCTACAATCTCTTCCATTAATTTGAACCATGAGAATCTTATGTTGTGCCTACTGTCATTTTCGCGGCTATCCCCTCGAAGGGTTGTAACATAGGATTCGAAACAACTAAAACATCATAAATAAATAGGGTTTCTTAGTTCAGTCTTGAACATTGTCTTCCAATTCGAGAGCTTTTTCATATCGTTCAATGAAATCTAAAAATGGAGGGTCACACTTACAAGAGTTACTAAGAGTTAGTAAGTTCGTAAGTTTTTGACCGAAAACGGCAACTAAATAACTAATAGAATAAAGATTTATTATGGAGTTAGTATCTAGTCAAGAATGTCTTGCTTTGATGAATGAGTATTTGACTACTTCTCGATAGTATCTATTTTGACTCAGTCAAGTATCGTTGCAAATACATAAAGAAATCTGGGTACTTTATTACTTTTGCTAAAATTGGATTTAAATGCATTTTTCTGATAGAATTTGTTTATGTTTCAGCATGTCAAACTCGATAATTCAACTCCTAGCTTTCGATGACTTCAATGGTGAGAGTTATTCAAATTGGAAATCAAACATAAATACGATACTAGTTGTTGATGACCTGAGATTCGTTTTAACGAAGGAATGTCCTCCTCTTCCCAGTTCAAATGTAAATCGAAGTGTTCTGGATGCCTATGAAAAGTGGGTCAGGACTAATGAAAAAGCCAGAGCCTACACTTTAGCAAGCATATCTTATGTGCTTACTAAAAAACATGAAACCATGACCATTGCTAGAGAGATCTTGGAGTCGTTACAAGGGATGTTTGGATAGCCGTCCTCATCAATACGTCTACGATTCCTACATGAAGGAAGGAACCTCTGTTAAAGAACACGTCCTGGACATGATGGTCCACTTTAATGTTGCGAAAGCAAATAGTGTTGTCATAGATGAGAAAAGTTAAGTTAGCTTGATTGCGATCTTATGTGTGAGATGTTGTTACAGATAGAGTTCAAAACCATGAGTTACTCTAGTATATTCTGAATCATTTACACTACGTAAAGGTTCAAGTTGCAAGACACCTTTGCTTATGCACAATGTTGTATAGATTGATATTGCTCGATGAAAAATGTTTTTCCTATATTTTATTTAATTTTCAAATGGGGGATTGTTGGTGAAATTTTAAGTTTTAAAGGAAATAGACATTTTGAGAATCCCTCATTGCTAAGATTGGGGAGTGAGACCTCACTTTTATACTCTCACCTTGAGTTGTGGGTTTGGGCCCTAAGGGCTACCCATATTTTGTAGGGAGTGAGGACATAGGCAATTGTAGGTACGATAGACATCCCACACGTGCACGCCGCCTCCGTCATCCAGCCGGTTGATTGACGTGGAAATTTTGTAGAACTGCTTACACACTCAACATGTAACAAGTTTCCTTTTTGCATGTTTCATTTTTCTGACCACTGTCGTTTCTGGTTGTTCGCTGTTGTCAAATCGTGTCTAGCGGAGGGTGATGGTTCCAATAGTTTCCTACATATACTTTTTTCGTAGAGAATGATATCGTTTGTATTTTGGAATGCGTAGAGAATAAGGTGGTTACAGATCTGGAAGAGTTGAGATTGTACCTAATTCTGACGATGATTCTTCGACAGCAAACCTCGCCCCTGTACGGCTCCCCCACTCAGTCGCAGGTGACTATTGATTTCTTAAAACTGGTGAAGGTGAGCGCTCAATCTTTCGCGACAACAAAGCAACGTCAGGAACGGAATTATGGTGACTAAATGGTCGATAAATCAATCAACCCCAAACGTTACAATCTGCACTTGGAATCCACAATCAATGCTTTTAATATAGATTTTGAAAATCCGGAAGATAGGGAAGAACTAGAGAAAATCACTCCAGCGGCTATTGTGGAGATTTCTGCATCTACTTCCCCAATGGCTAAAAAAGTTTTATGTAAAGATCTACAAAAGGAAATCCTAGTAGACCTAATGGATAGCAATAATGACATTGAGCCTCAATTGTAAATGTGCCCATTAGACCAAGTCCTTATATTAAACCCTAATTCTGATTCTTTTAATAAGATGCCTATTTCTTCTGTGGAGAAAGTCCTTACCCATGATGAGTTTTTTCAAGAACCACTCTTCTTTTGGGCCTGATTTTATAGAACAGGGGACAATAGTCGGTGCCCATTTAAAATAGTGAGAAAAAAAAAACAATGGAAGCATACCTCTCTTAATGTTGCTCAATTTCAGTCTCACGGTGAAGAATTGTAGGTCAGCTGTGCAAAAAAAGGAATGAATTTTCATATAAGGATAAGATTATTCTCTCAAGCAAAAAATTGTGCAATGATTTTATTTCATCCTCTATTATACAATTGATAGAGCCTGTGGAACAGGCCTACCGGGCATAATGAAAATTCTAAGTTGGAATGCCTGGGGGCTGGGAATCCCCGTGCGTTTAAAGCACTAATGGAATTAGTGCAACATCATCATCCCCAAATTATTTTTCTTATGGAGACGAAAGCTGTGCAATCTAAAATTAAAGCGCTTCAACATTTCGTGAATTTTCCCAATGGTATTTTTATAGACAGTGTTGAGTTCAGTGGCGGGCTGACACTTTTCTAGTCTAATGAGATCACCATTGATCTCTTTTCACTCTTTAAGTCTCATAATGATGTCAAAGTTACTGAGCAATCTCACGTTTTTCGTCTGACTGGATTTTATGGCGAACCTAAAAAGTCTGATAAACATCTCTCTTGGACGCTGATACGAAGATTGAGTGGCATGTCCTCCCTCCCTTGGCTTGTGGTTGGTGACTTTAATGAGATCCTTTATGCAGATGATAAAGTAGGGAGTTGTGAACATTCTATAGCTCTAAATAGTCAATTCTGGTCGGCCCTTAATGATTGTAATCTAAAGGACTTAAGCTTCAACGGTGAAAAATTCACTTGGATGAATAGAAGACCTAGAGAAGCTTCCATTAAGAAATGTCTTGATCGTTGTGTGGGTGGCTATCAGGTTGTATCTCCCTATCCTTATATATTCACTAATCATCTTAACTTTTATAGGTCTGATCACCGAACTTTAGAGATTTTCCTCTTTGATCGGCCTATTCTATGTTTTCAGAAAAATATCCAATATGTTTCGTTTCGAGGAGGTTTGGACAAGATATCAAGACATGATCCACTTGTATGTCACCACATACATTCTTAAGTTACATAAAGACAACTAGAGATTTTAGTTTATTGGTTTGTGGTAAAGCAGATAAAACATACAACTGAGCAAACTCAATAAGTGAAGTAAAATATCATATATTATACATCACAAGTGTTCGTATAAATTGTTTATAAACTACAGGACACGAGACTTTAAGGCATCAACCCCAATAGGTATTTATAAACTTTTCACCTCATCTCTTTGTTTGACACCTCCTCCTTCAAATTTGTCTAAGTGTCAACCCCTAAAGTTGTCTTTACCTCAGAGTTGGCCACCTCCCATGCATGCACCAACTCACATTTCTAAGTGTAACTCCTAAAGTTTCCTTACCTCAGAGTCGGCCATCTCCTCCCATACTTAGCCAACTTTTCTTCTCTGTTCTCTACCTCCTACTTCCTGTTGGAGTTGATGCCCTAAATCTCGTGGGTTCCGTAGTTTGTAATTGTAATGTACAAACGATTTATTTATCTAATAAAATCAGATACATTTTATTTGACATTTAGTAGCATTAACCCACAAAACCAATAAACTAAGATCCAAGTTATCTTTTGTACCTTAAACCTGTATATGGAGATATACAGGTGGATTATGTTTAAGAGATAACCTAAACGGTTTGTAATAGACGAATAAGGCTGGGTACCTTATCCTGGTGAGAATACAAATACAATTCACTTTGTAGATGTTATAATTGTTATAAAGTGCTACAAATGATCTGATCCTGATCATTCATGTGGAGACATGAGAGCAGAGGTGTTCTATACAAAGAGTTTGTATAAGATCAAACCACAAAATGACTAGTCTCACTATATAATACCGCTGATAAAAAATACTTACATTTCACCAAGATGACTATAGGTGGTTTAACCTGAATCTTGAGTGAGTTGTGAACTCCTATCTATGAAGGCAATCATTTGATCTGCATGGGTGAGAGTGATCAGTTTAGCCGACTCAATATGCTTACCATTTTGGGGATTCATCTTATTGGGGAGTTAGGAATACAGCTATACAAGAAGGAATTCACTCATTTTTATAGTTAGAGGAAGTAGAGAAATTGCTCCCTTAAGGGTTGATTCCAGGGCTTGAACAATGTGGCGCCACACCCTCTCTTGGCCCGAGAGGGGTTTGGTCATAGTTGGCCTATGACTTATTGTTCATTAGAGAGATCAGTGGTACTTAAGAAGTTAGATGTAACTATATGGGCAAAATGATAATTTTTGGCCTAGTTGTACTTACGAGCAATTTGTGAAGAGTCAATGCACCATTGATTGGTTATATCTAATGGACACAGAAATATATCTGTAGTACGAAAAGTGTAGCTGTCGATCTTTAGTGGAGTGACTGACCGTTAATGGAAGTTGGGTAATTTAATTAAAGAGTAATTAATTATTCAAATATCATTAGAGCTTCAATCTATATATCTATATGGTCAACTCGGTAGTTCGATTGGGATTATTGATAATCAAATTAATTTTGATTTAATTTGAAATTTTCAAATTAATTAAGGAATTAATTATATTTGATATAATTAATATAATGTATTTGATATATTATAATATAAAGTATTAGTTGAGAGGAAATAAATATTTGAATATGAACCAATTATTAATTATATGAATATGATTCATATAAATATTATAGTTTAAATGTAATTTGAATGATTCATATTAAATATTGCAGGTTTATATATTTGATATAATATAAACTATAGTTTATATATGTTATATTAGATATAACATATAGTTTAATATATTATATAGTAAACCAGTTATTATATAATTACATATATTATATAATTAAATAAAAAAATTTAAATTAATTTTTTAATAAAATTAAAGGAGAGAGTTACGAAAATAATTCCCCCCTTAATTTTCTCTCTTCAATCGTGGAAAAGGGTGCGATGCAGAACTGCTTCTTCGTTGTTGATACAGAGAAGTTCTCTATCTTCTCCTTTTTCTTCATGCTGCGTTTTTGTTTTTCTCTCAAAAATCTCTTCTCTCCCTCTAAAAAAAAAAAAAAAAAAAAAAAAAACCACAAAGCCCACAACTCTTGTGTTTTCTCAACCCTACTGAGAATACCTTGGAAATCTTTTGATGTCGTCCAACCAATTGGCCCCTTGGAGTCTTGAGTTTTTGGTGTTCATTGTCCAAGGAGAGATCATGATCGGTTGGAGAGAGAATGTAGAAGGAATTGTGACTTCAAGGATAAGTGTTATCCTAACCCTAATTTCTTCTTTAATTTCTGTTTAAAGCATGTTGTTTTTGTCAAATGCATTTTTTTTTTTTTTGTCTTTAAATTTTTACATTTCTATAAAATAAAAAAATTGGGACCCGATCCGCTTCCACTGCGGTTTTCACAAACCTTCACTTCCAACTCTTACTTACGTGGCTTCACCTTCACCATATATCCAACCTACTTGTGTTTGGACGCATGGACCAACCATGCGCCTAACTTTTTCTTTTTCTTTCTTTATTTTGTTTTTGTCTCCTTCTCATAACATGGTTTCTCATCTTGATTATTTTTTCTAAGTTTTCAAGCATACTCTCCCTCCTTATTCTCAAGTATGCGTCCAAGCATCCCCTCCAAAATATCCTACGTCGAAGATGTATCAAAGCTAACTCCTTGAAGTATTGCATCCAATATGACATTCCTTCCTCTTGTTTAGTATTGATATCAAGTGCCACACCTCAAATTATGCATCCAAGCTCCAGTCCTCTCCTAGTATGCATTCAAATGCTCTTATTTTTCTCAGAGCATGCGTCCAAGAAGTATTCCTAGGGTTGCTTAGTGTAACTCTTCTTAAAGTACTTGTTTCATGCTTTGTTTATGTATTTGATGTGTCCAATATAGTGTTCAAAATAACCTTTTAAGTGTCTAAACTTCCTTCTTCTATGGATTTACTCACTTTGATGAGTTTAACCTACTTATGTATTGTCTAACACTTAACCAAATTCTTCATCCTAGTCAGCCATGCGCCCAAAAATCTCCTACTATGCATCCAAATAGATGCCTAACGTATCCTTCCTTCATTTATTTATCCAAGACCAATCTCTTAAGTTCATGTTCCCAAAGTCATCCACCATGCGGCCCAATATAGTGACCTATGCATCTATAGATGTCCACGGGACGGGGTAGGGTCGGGGATGTCATTCCCCATACCCGTCCCCGCTCCCCATTTCATTCCCCATTCCCGTGAAATTTTCCACGGGGATCGGGGTGGGGATTTCCCTGGGGGATTCGTGGGGATCGGGTTCGCCGCAGGGAATTTTTCCCTGTTACTTTTTTTCCTTTTTCTTTTTCTTTTTTGTAAAAAGCTAATTAATTTAAATCACTAATGTGAGCAAATTTTAATTAAATACTTAATTTTATCACTAAATTGTTTATTATGGTTAGTTTTATATGACAATTCGAATTTAAAGATAAATTACTCAAATTTTGGCCTAAAAAAGCTAATTAATTTTTTTCAATAGAAAGAAATAAATATAAATCAAATATTCACATATATAATCTAAATTTAAATATATTCATTATCTTTTTCAATAAATAATCAAATTTGAATTTTAAATGTAATATGTATATAATAATAATAATAACATAACATTAGATAACTATACTAAATAAATATGTAAAAGCTAATCGGGGTGGGGACGGGGAATGCATTCCTTGTCCTCGTCCCCGTTTAGCTAACGGAGAAATTTTTCCCCCACTCCCTCCCCTATTTCCCGCCTAATCAGGGAATCCCCGTCCCAGTGGGAAAATTGGACATCTCTATATGTGTTTAACTAGTCCCTAGGCGTCCAGAGTAGTTTAACCATGTGTCCAAGTGGTCTTTTCCTTGACCAAAACTTATGTCCAATGCTTCCAAGAAGTAACATAAGTTCCCTTGATAAGTATTTCCTTAGTCTACAAGGTTTGAGTTCAACACACTTCAACTACATTTCCAACTTTAGGATGATGAGTTTAACTTGTTCAACTATGCTATCAATGTTGAGTCTTACTCCTTTCCTACTGACACTTTGTCAAATTTCTACTTCTCCAAGGACTATGCATTCCATTCTTCCCTTCTAATCTTCTCCTATGTTCAACCGCATGGTCCTAACACTTAGAAATTTTCCTAAGTACCACTACTTTCTTCAAAGCATAGTTTGAACACTTAGCTAAATTCTTACCTTCCAAAATCCAGCATGTCTTCCAACTAATTATTCTTAACTTTAGTGATTGTTTAGTGATCTTTTAACCTAATTGGAGGGAAAATAAATTGAGGGCTTATAGGAGGAGATTAAGATAGTTCTTAAGCAAATGCATCCTTCCAAAGCACTTAGGTCTATGGTCTCCTTATTAGGGTTGATGCCCTAAACTCTCGTTGGGTCTTGTAGTTTGTAAACACTGTATTAAACAAACGCTTGTGATGTAATAAGATATATATTTTCTTCACTGTTGTCTATGAAACATGGGATGTTTTAATTGCTTTACCACAAACCAATAAACTAAGAGCCTTGATTGTCGTTGTAACTTAAGCATGTATGTGGAGACATACAGGGGGATCATGTCTTAAGTGATAACCAAAATGGTCTGTAGTATATGAATATAGGAAGGAAACCTTATCCTGGTGACACGACAAATGTAACCCACTTTGTAGAAGAGTTACAAGTGTTGTGACTTGCTACAGATAGTCTGATCCTGATCATTCATGTGGAGACATGCGAGCAGGGGCATCCTATACAAAGGAATTTGTATAAGACTGGACCACGAAGTGTTATAGTCTCGTTATATAACTCTGTTCATGACAAAGACTTCATTTACTAGGATGACCATTGGTAACATGACCTTAATCTTGAGTGAGTTGGAAACTCTTGTCTTTGATGGTGGTCCTTTGATTTGCATGGGTGCGAATGGTCAGATTGTCGACTCAAACCTACCAATTTGAGGATGGGAGCTGGGAACTTAGCTACACAAGATGGAATTCACTCCTTCCCCGAAGCAGGGGTAAGTAAATAGATTGCTCTTTTAAGGGCTGATTTCGGGGCTTGAACGATGCGGTGCCACACACATTCTCAAAGCCCGAGAGGTGTCCACACATAGTAGGGCTATGTTGTATTGTTCATTAGAGGGATTAGTGATACTTAATGAGTTAGATGTAACTACAGGGGCAAAACGATAAATTGGCCCAACTATACTTATGAGCATCTGTGAAGGGTTATCGTACTATTGATTGGTTATATCCGATGGACATAGAAATATATCTGTGGTGAGAAGAGTGCAACTGTCGGTCTTTAATAGAATGCCTGACAATTAACGGACGGTGGATCTCGTGGCTAAAGAGTTTAGTCAGCTATTCACGTACCGTTGGAGTTTCAAGCCATAGGTCCATAAGGTCCCCTTGGTAGCTCAATGGATTCAAGTTGAGAATCAATTTTTGGGTCAGTTTAAAGTGTTCAAATTGACAAGAGAGAGTTTGATTATATATGATATGATTAAACTGGTCAATTATATGTGATATAGTTGACATGATATATGAGATACATTAATTAGAGGAAAAGGATATAAATATGATTTATATCTAGTGGAGGAGAAAAAGACTATGGTTTATATGTTGCATATGATGTGATATTAAAACTATAGGTTATAAATATAATATGATTATATTTATTTATAATTAAACAATTATGAGATAATTATTAGTGGTTTTTCTCCATAACCGTATGTGAAAGTCAAAGGTTACATTCAGTTTTCATAACTGAAGGATAAAATGAAAATAGTTTTTATTTTGCAAATAGATCGGACAATCGCTTAAGATTTGTACACTGCCCATCGTATAGCAAACAAGAGCCTACATGATAGCTCAAGTTTTCCTAAACGATCGTGTACACGCGCAGTCGACCTGAACGATTATATAGCATTTTCTAAACGATCGCACGCGAGAGTGAGTTTTCCTAAACGATCGTGCACATTTTTCTAAACGATCAAGCATTTGTTTATACGATAGACACAAAATATTTCCCACTTGCTTGGTCGTTGAATACAATCGTAGTTTCCTCCTCCCCTCTACCAAATCCAACAGAGCCCACACCTCCTAAATTCTCACTCCGAGAATACCGAGGTTACTAATTGATGGTGTCCTTCTTGCTGCATGTTCATGTAGAAGACCGTTTAGTGGTGAACGATAACGAGATTTGGTGGACGATTTACTTGGCGTGCACAACGACAACGAGAGTTGCTGATATTGACGAGAGCGAAAGATAAAGGGAATAAGAGTTCTTCAAGAGGTATGTCTCTCATTCCTTTGTATTTAAGTTTTAAAAGCATGTCGTAATTTGTTAGTAGATGCATAACTTGTTGTATGTTTGTGAATGTGGTATTTCTGTCATAATGAATTTGGAACAATCTTGCTTCCGCTCATAGGTACTCTTTAATAAAAGTTCCTTCACTCCTTGCTCTATTTTACTAAAAATTATGGCACGTCTTGGGGAGTGATGTCACTGCAACCTAACTGAATGGCCTCAATAATGACATGCTTCTGAAGCATTTTAATCAAACATCCGTTATTCTAATCCCAAAAGGAACTAAGGCTAAATTGATTATTGATTTTCCCCCTATAATCTTGTGTAGTGTATGCTACAAAATTATCTCGAAAGTTTTAGCTAACAGGCTTAAAATAATTCTTGATCAAATTATATCTATGAACCAAAGTGATTTTATTCCCGGTTGTTTGATTATTGCTAATGTTATTGTTGTTTTTGAATGCTTACATCATATGAAGATTTGTTCTGCTAAACATGGTTTTACATCTTTAAAGCCTGACATGAGTAAGGCTTATAATAGGGTTGAATGACATTTTCTGTGTTGTCTTATGAAGAAAACGAGGTTTAGTGAGAAATGGGTTAAATTGATTCATTTGTGCTCGAGCTCTGTGACCTTTCAGATTCTTATTAATAGTGAACCTACTAAAAATTTCAAGCCTTCTAGAGGCTTAGGACAGGGGACCCTTTATCCCATTATCTTTCTCTCGTCTATGTAGAAGGCTTAATTAGTTTCCTCCGTCAAGTCGTATCTCGTAAGATGATAACTGGTTTGCGTGTTACTCACTTTGTTCCTGCCATTTCTCATCTCTTTTTTGCACACGATAGTTTATATTCTTTAAAGCAACGATGTCCGAAACATGGAAATTGCAAGGCTTCTTGACGTGTACAAGAAGGCCTCTAGTCAAGTTATCAATTATGACAAGTCGGCTATTGCATTTGGCCCTCACACCCCTATTTCTAAAAAGACTGCCATCACCAATCATCTCAAAGTAAAATTGGTTTACAATCATGATAAATACATGGGAGTCCCTTCTTCCTTTCCCATAAACAAACATGTATCTTTGTCATATATTAAAGAAAAATTGTATAAAGCTCTGTAGGGTTAGAAAGGTCGTATTTTCTTAAAAGTCGAAAAAGAAGCGTTGATCAAGGTGGTGGCTCAAACCATTCTAGCATATATCCTATCTTATTTTAAACTGCCATTTGGTTATTGTTGTGAGCTGAATCGAATTGTTGCCAACTTCTGATGGAATGGATCTGGAAAAAGCAAAAAAAATCACTGGGTTAGCTAGAGGCGCTTTACTTCCCCTAAGGAGAAATGAGGTCTGGGTTTTTGTGATATTCATCTTTTCTACCAAACTTTGTTGGCTAACACACGTGGTGCATCATTGACAGAGGCGATTCCCTTGTGGCCCTTATTTTTAAGGCTAAGTATTTTCCTAATAAATCTTCTCTCCATGCAAGTTTGAGTTATCGTCCGTCCTATACTTGGCGAAGTATTTTATGGGGTCGCGAACTTGCTTTGAAAGGTGGACATTGGAGGATTGACGACGACAGATCAATTGACATTTATTTTAATCCTTGGACCCTACAGAATCCCCATTTAAGCTTATCTCATTAATGAGCCCCATTTCAGTGACTTTAGCGGATGGTCTTATCTGTGAGGGGTATTGGAATTAGGCTCTTCTTTTTGAATTGTTCTATGAGGATGTTGAGATTATTAAGAGTGTTTCTCTTTGTCCTCCCCTTCAGCCGGATGGAATTTTTGGCACTATGAAAACAAAGGAATTTATTCCATCAAAAGTGGGTACAAGTTGGCATTTGACTTTGTCTATGGATGCTTCTTCATCTTCCAGTTGTGATATGGAAAAGTTTTGGAAATCTCTATGGACTTTATCTATACCCCAAAAGACAAAGTTATTTATGTGGCGTACTTGCCTCAGTTCTCTCCCAACCTATAATGCATTGGCTAGTCATCCATTGTGGAGTGTGAAGTTTACCCACTTTGTCACATTGCTCTGAGTCAAGTATTCATGCACTCTGGTATTGTAAGGGAAGTAAACAATGTTGGTCTTTTTGGCTTCCTTGTCATCTCATTTTTAATATGCACTATTCTGATGTCCTTTCTCTCTTTTGCAAGGCCTTTGATGTTTTAAACTTGTTAGAGGCCAAGATTTTCTCACTCATTGCTTATTCAATATGGCATAAGCAAAACCTTCTTGTTTTTTTATCAACACATCTCTTCCAATTATGATTCTATTTGTTGGGCACTGAATTTAGTTGAATTTATCGATCGTCAAAATGCCCTTCCTCAGGTCCCTAGTCCTCTTATGCCTATTATGGGAGTCAGCCGTTGGTTTGGCCCTCCCCATGGTTCCTACAAGATGAATTCTGATGTTGTTGTTTTTAATAGGGAGGTGAAGATTGGAGCCATTATTCATGACTCAAAGGGCAATATTTTTCTTGCTGTTGAGAGACACTTTCTGTTGACGGGGGTCAATTGAGCTTGTTGAGGCCATTACCATGTTTGAAGGTCTTTCTATAGCTACTGGAGCTGGTATGTCTCCTCGTTGGGCTGAAACTGATTCACAGATCTTATGGAATTTCTTGGTTGAGAGAAATAGATACGCAAATGAGATTTGGTTGTGCATTGATTCCATCCGTGATCTTCACCACTGTGGATTCCCATTCATAGATTCCTTTTGGTTAACCGTCATTGTAACTTTGTTACCCATGCTCGAAGACTCTATCATTCGGAGATTTGGCTTGAAGACATCCTTCAATGGGCATATTCGACTTTTTATTCTAACAAGATTTGTTCTTTGTTGTTTTGATTTTTGTTATACTAAAAAAAGAATATTATTATTGTAAACAATGTGTATATCTAGTTGAGGTGAAACCAAGTTGCAAGTGTATTCAATTCTTGTATATATCATTTCCCTTAACACTAATTACCAATATCAAATGCTAATAATTAATGCATAAAATGAACATATATCAACTGACATAGTGTTTATATAATAAACTTGAAGTCAGAAGTTCGATTATCTCACATGCAATGACTAATAATAAATAAATACATAAACTTTTTAAATTTATTTAAGTCGCCGTATAATTACAACGGGACAATTCGATTTCAAGGCGAATTATTGAACCCTTTTAAAAAATGGTGATGTGAAATCACAAGTTAATTGCAGATCCATGGTACCACTTTTTCTAAATTGTTCTTGTATTTTAATGTAAGCAATTTTATATCATTTTTTAAAAATTATTGTTTTCTTTTCTTTTTTTTTTTTAGGCAATAAATTATTATTTTCTGTCACTAAAGATATTTAAAATTTGAATGTCACGATTTGGACCATTGTCATTGGAATAAGACGAGACGACAATAATATAGACAGTGACTGATTGAATTTATACAAACTTTAGGTTAAAACTGATTGAATTTACATAAACTTTAGGTCAAAATATCATATTTTATATAAATTGAATTCCAACCTATTTAAATGGATATACTATCAAAAGTTAAGATTTAATTGTTCTATTTTTAATAAACATTACTCATTTTCACTGGTTTAAAATTACCTTTTATCAATTTCGGTAAAACTAATGATTATTTTAATACATTTTTTTAAGAAAAATTATTTCAAATTTTAAAACTATTATAAATATTAATAAAATATAGCAAAATTTTAGAACTATCAATGATAGACATTGATAACACTGATAAACTTCTACCCATGATAGTTCTAAAATTTTACTATATTTTGTAAATATTTTAGTTTCTTTTTTCTATATTTAAAAACAACTTTTTTTTTTTTTAAGAATTACAGAGGGAATAACACAATTATATTAACATTTTCACCATCATTTTTTGAAACTTAATCACATATATATTTTATTGCATGGAAATTATTATTAGTATTAAAGCAATTTCAATAAGATTAACTTTTAATGATCATTGAATTGGTTATTATAGGCTCGTTTGATAACGTTTCCTATTTTTCGTTCCATGTTTATTGTTTATTGTTTCTTCCTTTTTTTAGAACAATAAACAAAAATATGTTTGATAATTAATCATGTTTCTTGGAAAAAAAAAACAAAAAACTCGTTTGATAACTATTTCTTCTTCTTCTTCTTTTTGTACAATGTAATATAAAAAATAAAATATGCCACGCATAAAACATCGAAAAAATATATTATTAAAAGTTTGTGTCATCTAATACAAGTAAGTCTCGATGACCACTAGATATAATAACAAAGTTGTATCCTGTCCTTCATATGTTACCCAATTTTGATTGACACTATCATCTCTAGCTTGAATTATTTGTCTCAAATGGTGTTGAGTCAAATCCAACTTAATTATATTATTATGTAAATGTCGTTGTTGTAAAATATTAAAGTTTAGCTAAATGAATGTTTTAATAGTAAAATTTTTATATTATAAAATTCCACTCGATTTTAAATATACTAAAAATATTAGAATTAAATTAATATATAAACATGCATTGCAAAAGTAATACTAAAAAATTGAAATATATATAAAAAAATATTATACATATTGAAAATTAAAATAATATATAAATATAAATATTGGAGAATTTTAAAATTTAAAATTAAAATAAAATATAAATATAGCAGAGTTGTTTTTTAAAATAGAAAAATTAATAAAGAAAATAAAGATAATATAAAAGATGGAAATAAATATAAAGGAAAGTTGAAAAATAAAAAATAAAATCGAGTTGAAATTTGAAACATAAAAAATCAATATACATATTGAAAATTAAATAATATATAAATCTAAATATCGGATAATTTTTAAATTCAAAATTAAAATAAAATATAAATATAACATAATTATTTTTGTAAATAAAATTAACAAATAAAATGAAAATGATGAAAAAGAATATAGAAGGAAAAAGAACAAAATAAAAGTGCCCATCTTAGGAGTTGAAAACGCAACCAAAAAGTGGAAGAGTAATTTAGGTATGCATGACTACCAACAAACTAAGTATGCATTTTAATAAATAAAAGAAACGGTATTATATAAAATAAAAAGAAGAGAGGGAGAAACTATTTTTTTTTTAAGTTTCTTAAATTTGACCCCATTTTAAAAAAACATTTTTCAAATTTTAGAAACAATGTACATGAACGGTTATCAAACAAGTCATTTTCTTAAAAAATGAAAAAACAGAAAACAGGAAACGAGAAACGAGAACATTATCAAACGAGTCCTATATGTTTAAAAAAAATGGTTATTATAAGTCATAAGAGTTTGTAGATTATAATAATCCGTGTTTGATGTACAAATTATAATAGTTTATATTTGAGATGCATATTATTTTAGTCAGAAATAGTAAACACTATAACATACAATAAAAGATAACGAGTAGGAAATACTAAATAATGTAAACAAATATAAATTATAAATAGTAATATTGTAGCAATTTGTATGTCATATAAGTTTGAAACACTAGTTTTTCTAAAAAAAATACCAACTATTATAATTAGAACCTTAAACACTAAGTGAACTATAATAATCCAATTGAAATCGAGGCCTAAATGATTACCGATTTTTTACAAACTAATAGAAATATATGAACTAAGATCAAACAAAATATCAAATCAAGACCAAAAATCCAAAACCTAAGAAGCACATACACGATATGGATACAAATACGATACAATTCAACAATATGCCAATTTCTAAAAAAGTTAAGATACTAGTACATTGAAGATACGTTATATATATGTATACACTCACAAACACACTAAATTAATTGTTATAGTACTTATTGTAAGTTAGATTAAAGTAGGTTGAAGAATATAATAACAACTCAAGAAAGAAAAAAACCAGTAGTGTCGACTGATGGTTGAACGATTAGAGAGACAATAAAGAAGAAGTAGAATATGAAGATTGAATAATGAAGTTGAGGGTGAAAGGGGACGAGGTGTGAATCATGATTTAGTTAGTGAGATAGAAGAGAAGAAAGAACATCTAGTTATCTTTGGGGTTTTCCTTTTTCCTTTTTATGTTTTTATTGTTTTATTATTTTTAATATGTTTTGTTATTGATTGCTAGATTTACGTGGATTTTTAAATAAAATGGGTTGTGAGTTAGACTTTTTAAGTGGTTGGACTTAAATTTATTTTTTAAAAATAACCAGTATATCCACCTCTCATATATTTGGAAGGGAATACACATATCTGAAATTAAAAAAATTAAAAAAAAGTATCAGATACATATGTAGACATATGTTATGTATCTAATATTTATTCTCATAATTAACGTATCAGTATCTAAACATATGTTAAGTTTCTAATAATGATTCTCACAATTAAAAGTATTCGTACTTCCTAGTCTAAAACCCTATTTTAACCCTCAAAAAAAGAGAAAAAAAGGAAAAAAGAGTGGCACCATTTTGGAAGTCAAGGAGACGGAAAATAAAATTGGATGAGGGAGATTTAAATACAATATTTAAATAATACAAATTTATTGCATTTATTATTTTAAATATATTTTTTAAATGGAAGTTCAAACTGTACCTTCGTCCCGCTCACGCTCCTTTGACGCTCTCACTCTCTCTATATCTCTCTCTCATTTCTCAAACACACACTCTCTCTCTCTCTCTGTCCAAACCTCAGCTTCTCCCGCTCTTTCTCTCTACTTCTGCTGAGAGCTCTGCAGACCGCCATTGGAGGCCGTGGAGCTCTCGTTAGAGCCGTAAGCTCAAGCTTTGCATTCACATCTCTTTTTTTACTAATCGTATCATCTGATCTATTGCGCTCATTTGCGACTAGTTATTTTGTGCGTTTGAGCGTTTGTTTCGATGTTTTAGCGGTTTCAAAACTATGAAGAATGATGGCTATTGTGTACGTTTCGATTTACTTGGTTTTGGTGCATGACGTGGATTCTCTACGCCGATTTCCGTTTTATTTGAGAAATCTAGCTTATGCTTAATACTTTGGCCTTTGTCTTTCCCGTTCAAATCATGCGGATTTTTTAGTTTACTGCATGATTTCGTGTTGTTGAATACATGTTTTTCGTTTTGGAGCCGGAAATTTGATTTGATTTATCAAGTTTTTGGAAGCGAGCGTGTTTTCTTCCTTCCTCTGTTTCATGGGCGGCGATGGGGAGAGGGATTGTGTTGGATGGGGGTGGGTGGAAGGAGAGGAGAAATAGGAAGATTTGTACGGTTACGGGATAAAAATAAACGTATTAGGTTTGCACCTCGGGCTCTCGTGATGATGTCTAATGTTTAAGGTTTGTTACTATCTATCTGTAAGCTTGTTTGAAAATGTAATAGGAACTCCAAGCGATCGTTCGTTCCCTTTTATTTGCAATGTATAGCTTAGCCATAGAATAAAAATGATGGATCTTGTGTCACTGTAGTTTTTCCATGTTCTTCAGAAGGTCTTATGCTATAGCTTTTCCATGAAGTCTTCAATCCATTGCATGTTATTTTGCGTTTTGAATTAGCCCTTATCATGCTTTGATTTTTTCTGGATTTTCATCTGTGCCTCAACTTTTCATTGTTTTCAGCTTAGTGACGGCTCTTACCCGTTTATCTTATGTTGGTTATGCAGCTTCAATGAAAATGATTTTTGATCTACTGTAATGAATCGCCGGTCTTCTAGGGAGTAAAAAATGAGTAGGGAAAGTGTTACTTTTCAAGTTGAAGAGTGTTCCGGCAGAATCACAAGAGCACGGGCAAAAGAGCTAAGTGAATCAGGAGGCATTCTATGCTCCTCAAAATCTTCTGGAGTTCAGAAGCAAATTCTACGGACCAACTCAAAAAGAATGGCATCTGATGATATTAAGATTTGTTCAATTTCTTCCAATGGTCTTCCTAATAAAAGAAGAGCAGTGCTCAAGGATGTGACTAACATTTCCACCAATGATAAGAATTGCAGAAATGCTTCTAATATTCAGGTAAAACCTTGGTTCTTTTTTGTGTCGTTCCTTTGTGAAATGTTGACGTGACTCGTGCTGGCACTGGTGATATAGGCAATTCTTTAACTGCTAATGACCACGGTTTGACAGGGTGCCAAACCAACTAGGAGAGTTTCTGCAAAAGCTAAGGCAAATGTGCCTTTAAATGCTCCTGTAGAAATTCTAGGTGCGGAAGAAGATGCAAACACAAGACTAGCTGAGGATTTATCTAAAATAAGGGTGGTAGAATCTCGAGAGGTCTCTTTAAGAGAAACTTTGGACGAAAAAGAGAGAACAGTGCAAATTACGAGCAGAGAATGTGGAGTTTCAGATATGGTTCTCTCTGTATCTTCAGAAGAATCTATCCCTCAGCCAAATGGTATACAACTCTAAAATTACTTTTGTATGAAGATATATCTTTATTGATTAACTGAACCATCAAGTGACAATATCTGAATGCTTTCCATGTGTAGTATTTTCAGGCAAGCACCCTGTAAATATTATATAGTCCTCATAATGGGGAATATCACAAATGCTGAACTGAAGTAGCATGCATGCCATAGCATTTTTTGTAATGATATTTTGTCATCTGTTGACAATGAGACCTACACTGGAAGGAGGATAATTTTCATTTTTTTTTGTCCAAGTCAAACTGCATCTCCCATGTTTGTGAATCACAAGTAATTAGCATGGACGAATGTTCTAGTTTTGCAGGAAAATTGAACATTTTAAAAATTTGATCGGAAATATGGTCTTCATGGAGTAAACTGTTAATTATCGATTAATATCAGTCCCCAAATAATATCCGTGGTAATTTGAAAAATTTTAAAAGACCCACATAATAACGTAGTATACAAGCATTGTGGTCTTCAATTGGCAAGCAGTGACAGTGTTACCATTGCAAAATTTTGCAGAAAAATATATGGCACCTGAACGATCAGTAGCATTAAGTGATAGAGGTATTATAGACATTGATTCAAACTCCAAATGTCTTCAATCATGCAGCACATACGCTCCAGACATATATGACAGGATACGTGTGACAGAGGTTTGTTGTTCACTATTTACCAAACATTGCCATAGTTAATGCAGATGCTGTATTCATCTTAGGCATCGACCATGAAAAGGCCCTAAATTTCTATAGTCTCTTTCACTTGAGAGTATATTTTCTAAACTAGAAAGGGACATGAAACTTCTGAAATTATTAGGAAGCAGCTGAGTTTGTTCTTTGAATGAACTACTTAAGATGTTTGCAGTTTACACAAAAATGACTGACTGACGCTTTTAGCTCATATGCAATGCAACACTAATAGTTCTTTTCATCTCTTTTCAGCTTGATCAAAGGGCCTCAACTACCTATATGGAACAGTTGCAGCAAGATATCACTGCAAACATGCGAGGAATACTGGTTGATTGGCTTGTAGAGGTTCGTTCACCACTGTTACAGCTTTACTTTGACCTAATTGATATGTTAATAGATACTTGCTTAAAGGCACCAAGTTGACAAAAATCGTTTTTCACAGGATAATAAAAAGTTGTACTTTTTGACATTTTGTTCGCAATTGGAAAACTTATCATGACATCAAGTCCAGTTGTAAAGTCTAATATTTCATGGTTATATGAATTGAAGACTTATCTTCTAGTTAAGCAAAAATATTATTGTCAACGCCAATTTTGTTGATGGTTAATTTTTTTTTCCAGGTTTCTGAAGAATATAATCTAGTTTCAGACACACTCTATCTCACTGTGAATGTCATTGATCGGTTTCTCTCTCAAAATTATATTGAAAAGAAGCGACTACAACTTGTTGGTGTTGCAAGCATGCTAATTGCATCGTAAGTTTTGACCATAATTCTCATACTAATGGAATAGTTCAAAGCATCCACTTTTTGTGTAGGAGGGAGTCAAGAAAGTAACAAACGTAGATGCTTTGTTGTAGAAACCATTATTTATAAACATAGCATAAATAGTATGGATTTAGTATATTTTCCCAGATAAATGTAGAATTCTAGTCAGCGTGTGTCAAGTGGATGCATGTTGTGTGTGCGTTCTAAGGTAAATTTTAATTTCAAGTTCTAACTTTCATCAAATTGAACCTCAATTTTAGTTCTGAAAAAAATTAAAGCACTAAATTTCATGATATTATTGTAATGGGATTAAGCTGTTCATATCATATCAAACCACTCTTCGTATTTCCTAATGATGACGATTGCATTTCATATTACCAGACAATATCAAGTCATTTACGTAGTACACGTATTATATTCTAAACATGGTTTCCTTTCACTTGAAGAAAATATGAGGAGATATGTGCACCACGAGTGGAAGATTTCTGCTTCATTACAGATAATACTTACACAAAAGAAGAGGTACACATTTAGCTTCTTGGTTTCTTTATACGTGTTGGTCTTGTTCTGATGCATCATCAACAGCTTGCTAAATCTCCTTGCCCATCACACCATTGTCAGTGCCTTAGAGTTGTCGTTTGTTTCACTGCATTGACTCATGATGTTAAGGGGAAAAATATAAGGGAAGAATCTTTGAGATACATTTGCTCGTCAAACAAGCGAAAGAATGACTGTTATAGTACAAGAGAACCACTCGGTATAAAATAATGGTTTAGTAAAAGATGGTGATTGAGTAGTACTACAAACACATGAATGTAGTTGCAGAAAAACTCAAAGCCTTCAAAGTTTTGTTTCTTGTTAAAAAAAAATCTCTGGGGCTTGAAAGTTTTTCATTCGGAAAACAAAGTGTTTCTTGGAATTAGAAGAGTCAATTTGAATACGAGTTTTGTGGTGTCTTTGTAAAGAAAGAAATAGTAGAATTTTTTAAGATAAGTTTGCTTATTCTGATTCTTTTTTGGGCTTTTGTGCAGCATACGACCTCCTGAATACGATTACACCAAATTCTTTTATAATTACAGCCTTTTGATGATTTTTAACAATTGGAAGGTGCTCTTGTATTAGTCTTTTGGGGAGGGGTCCTCTCAACCCCTTGTCCTTAGGCTGTGTTCCTCTTTTTTGTTCAGAATATACTTGTTTGTTTCCTATAAAAAAAATTGAATATGAGAGCTATTCATACTTTTAGAAGAGACAAAAATGAACGTTAAATTTTTAACAAATGAGTTGAATTCTATGATGTTTCATCCTAGTTTCGATTGGATAGAAAACAATGTTCATGTTTCAGCCTAAGTAAATCTGTTTCACCACCTTGTCTAATTTGTTTCCAATGACCTATGTGTAATTTCATTGGACACGAAACTGCCGAATACTCAGATTGAAGTTTTGTTGGCAGGTAGTAGAAATGGAGAGTGAAGTTTTGAACTTACTACACTTTCGGCTATCTGTTCCCACTACAAAGACATTTCTAAGGTATTATATTGTCACCATTCTTCGATATAAGTTATAAGGTATAAGTTGGCATAATGACTTCTAAAGTGACTTGGATATTTCAAATTTACAGGAGATTTATACAATCAGCTCATGCTTCTTACAAGGTACTCTACACTATATCTCGTTATCATTTCTTTATATTTTATGGACAGAAAATATATGAACATCGAGAGCTAATGGTGGCCATTTAATTATATCAGGTTCCTTGCATTGAACTTGAGTTTTTGGCCAATTATTTAGCTGAGTTGACTCTTGTTGAATACAGCTTCCTAAAGTTCCTCCCTTCTCTGATCGCTGCATCCGCCGTATTTCTTGCAAGATGGACACTTGACCAATCGAATCATCCGTGGGTCTGTGCTTCACTCTTAGGATATCTACTCCCTTTTTTGTCTCTCTTCATATTCAAAATCGCTTTGAGACACACATTTAATTATCTAATCACTCAAAATTAATTTAGTGTTTAATCTTACACTTAAAAATACGATTTTCACTTCATCAAAATTAGTTTTGAATGAATAAAAGCATATTTCAAAGTGATTTTAGTGACTCAAGAATCAAACATGCCTTTCCTCTCTCTAATTTATTAAGAAAATTTTTGTCTCAGAT
The DNA here is from genome assembly GCF_027475165.1 of Benincasa hispida. NCBI lineage: Eukaryota > Viridiplantae > Streptophyta > Magnoliopsida > Cucurbitales > Cucurbitaceae > Benincasa > Benincasa hispida. The sequence continues at coordinate 69,819,862 of NC_143486.1, forward strand.
TTTGTTGTGCAATTCTTACAGAATCCAACTCTAGAGCACTATACCAGTTACAACGTTTCTCAGCTGAAAACTGCTGTGCTTGCCCTCCAAGACTTGCAACTTAACACCAGTGCTTCTTCCCTAAATGCCATACGTCATAAGTATAGACAACCGAAGGTAAGAACCATAAATAAGAAAAGTCTCTTATTGTTTTTCTTGAAACTGTTGGATCATGCTGATGCTTTGGAAACTATTTTGATAAACGATCTTCAAAACCTTAATCAACTTGTTTTGAATCGTGGGGTTGATAGGTTAAAAATCACTTTTGTCATTTTCAGAATTACTCCAAAACATACATTTCACTAATTTAAATTAATTTTATTTATATGAAAATTGTGTTTAAAAGTATTAAAATCTAACATGAAATTAATTTTGAACGATTAAAGATATGTTTTTGAAGTGATTTTGAACTTGACGAAAATGATTTTAGCAATTTCATTATCAATCCTGGACATGTCTAAATCGAACATTATTTTCATAGCTATTTAGATTCTCTGCTTTTAGAAGTTTCAATGACATAATTTGAAATTTGAATTAGGCTTTAGTTTAGCTCGCTCATGAAATGAACATTAGTATATACATTTAATGCAATTATAGATATGATCCTAAATTTAGAAGCATAATTGAAACATTTTATAATAGAGAACCAACTACAGATGCAGTAATTCTAAGTTTGGGAGTAAAGTTATAAATCTAACCCACTTAAAATTATTTTCTTTACACAATGTTTTCTTGTTCTAAGATCAATTCATCTGTGAGAATAAGCTAATTAAAAACGAGTTTTAGAAGTAATATTCACAGAGAGAATATTTTTGGATTTCAAAGACTTCAGTTTTCTCAGTACTTTATCCAAACAAGATCCGTTCTATAGGTTGTACTACTAAGTTCTAAACATTTTGATTTTTTCATTGATATGTGTTCTTATTCCAGTTCAAATGCGTAGCGACATTAACGTCTACGAAATCGGTTCTATCACTATTTTGAAGAACAAGAATGATCCTATTATTGCCAAGAGGATAATCTACAGGAGGATGATTCTGATTTCAGTTGATCTGCCATTCTCCTTCTAACCTCCCCCAACTGTGATGGAGCTAAAAGAACAGCACAAATCTTGAAACTCAATGACTTGGAACCTCACTTCCTCTGCTACTCTATGGTACTGGTACTTCCAGATATCTCTCTCTGTAAGTTTATGTTTCTATGGTCATGACCTGTACATTATAATACTCCCTTAGCTGAAAATACTTTATTTATGAATCCTCCAAGCTCATTTGGAGGTAACTCTTCAGTTGTTGTAGCATGGGGTTGCTCCCTTTTAACCTTAAATTTTGGTAATCAAAAACCTTAGCTTAGAAGAGCCTAAATGAATAACAAATGGTCTTCAATTTTTTTAGTATAACAATTGCGGGATGGAGAATTGGACCTTCGATCTCTAGTATGGAAGGTCATGTCAATTACTAATAAACTCAATTCACTTCAGTATGGATAACATAGTTGAAGATCTCTTTATTTGTTCTTTGTATAATTACAATTATAACTAACTAATTATTTGACTAATAGTTTAGGTTTGTGCGAACCTATAGTTTTGTACATATGTTTGTCTCACATTTGAAATTTTAGACTTAGTGAAATAATTCTTCTATGAATTTTTACTATGTACAAGCCATTTTCAAACATGTTAACTTATGAACAAAATCCTACTCATTAGTTTTATTAATGATGGTCTTTTTCATGGTAGGATTACATGAAGAAAAAACTTTTGATAAATCTTTAAATTGGGATTATATTAAAAGACTTTTGATCAATCTTTAAATTAGCTTCTACTTTATAGCTAACTTTTCTAATAAAACTAAGTCTCAAGTATTTTTTTCAGAGTAAATTTTAGAAACATATCATATGGGTTCATTTTCTTGAATGATAATAATAATAATAATTTTCTCTAGTTTGATTAAAGAAAAACAAGGTTAACTAATTGTAAGGATTAATTTTAGAATTTTAGAAATAATGTTTTAACAAAAAGAAAACTCTTTTCCAATATGATACTAAGTTCACACGCAGTGTTAAGATGCATGGAGTTCAATCGATCAAATGTTTGTATTTCAATTTTGACAAAATAAATATAATTTAAAGACAACTTTTACTATAGATTTTGAGATTAGAAGTTTGATTATCCCTTATAAAAAAAATCAGCATTTTGTCAAAAAAAAAAAAAAAAAAGTTGAGAATTTAGACACAAAAAGTCATCAAAATAAGCGGGAAATTGTATTTTGTCAATCCAATTCAAGATTTGGAATTTAGATTAAAAAAAAAAAAATTATCTTCCCAAATTTGGGTTCGGACCCACTACACATGAAGAATTTCTATTTCCATTTAACATCCTAACAAATTTTTAGTTCCGAAATTTCTAAAGGTGGAAGAAAATATATTCGGATATTTTTGAAAGTTTGAGAGTATTGACATTATTTTGCCTAATTTTTTATTTTAAACTTTTAATTTTATCAAATTATACCTTAAAGTTAGACATTTAATGAAATCTTCCATTTAATTTAGAATGTATTGAGCAACTAGTGCAGTCTTCGCTTTATATTTGAATGTATTGCAACCCACATCTTAAATTTGGATGTTAAAATTAAAATCAAAGAAAATCTCGTTGAAAATTCAATCGAAAACAGAAAATGTCAATTTCAGACCTAGAATGTTTGACAACCACCTAAAATAGCTTTTTAAACACTTTCAATGTTATTTTAACCCAATTTTATAAAATAGTTGAAATAAGAATGAAGTTTTTGAAATATATATATATATATTACTTTTTCTAGTCAATCCAAATAGACTCATAGTTTATTATTTTTTTAAAAAAAAATTGTTTTCATCCATTTTAATATAATTTTAATTTATTTTGAATAAACACTTAAATTATTCGTTCAATTCTAACAAGAATGAAGTTGTTAAAAATTATTATAATTTATTTCTTTAATTTTCAGAAGTTAACTTCATTTTCTAAAATATTAGTAATCAATTCATAACAAAATAAATAAACAAATATAACATTATAAACTTATTATTTGCGGTAAAATTGAGAAGCACAACGGAACATAACGAAAATACGAATATGGAGAAAATATAATCTAATAATAATATTAAATAAAATGACAAAATATTAGAATTTATGTAAATAGAAAAATGTGGAAAATGGGAATATGAAATGGATTTTCTCACCGATGTGCATTTCTTCAAGATCCACTAAATGTCACTATTTATAGACAAATCAACAAATAGAAGGTGGAATTACATGGATATTAATAGTGTGTAATCTTGAGACACATAGACAATACATGGGGGTAATAGGAGTATGACACATTGCCTTTGGACATTAAGCATGGCCATCTATATCACTTAATTCATAATATTTGTAATACTCCCCTTAGATGTCCATTATATATATGAAATATGCCTTGTTAAAATCTTACTAAAAAAAAAAAAACTCAGTGGGAAAAAAAGTCCTAGTAAACGGAAAAGAATACATATTTCATATAATCTAACACGTCTAAAAGAATATAATATATTTTATTCCCCTCATGAAAACATCATTTGAGATCTTTTAGTTGCTGCATTCCAGTATTGTGCACCAATTTTTCAAAGGTTGTGGTAGGTTCCCTTTATAAATAAGTTTGTTAGGTTATCCTTCAAACAAATTTGTTGTATGATGATGTCATTATTTTCTTTAAAATCATGAATATAAAAAAGTTTTGGTAAAATATGTTTTGTTTTATCTCCTTTAATATATCCTCATTTGATTTGGGTTATACATGTTGTGTTATCCTAATACAATATTGTTGGAAGATTTTTATTAGAAGACAAGGCACATGTTTCATGAATGCGTTGAGTCATCGATCTTAGTCACATACATTCTTGACTAGCCTTGTGAATTGCAAGAATTTCAACATAATTTGAGAAAATAGTTGTTATGGCCAGTTTCACTAATCGCCATGATATATCAATTCCTCCATATGTAAATAGACAATCTGTTTGAGACCTAACTTTGTGTGGATCAGATAAATATCCAAAATCTGCATAACCAACTAGATTAAAATTCAATTTATTTGAATAAAACAATCTCATATCAATTGTTCATCGGAGATCACGGAGTATATACTTAACTTCATTCTAATGTCTTTTCGTTTAGAGAAGAACTGTATCTAGCCAATAAATTTACAGAAAATACAATATCTGGTGTTGTATTATTAATTTATTAGCAAGATACATAAGTGCACCAATTGTACTAAGATATGGTACTTTAGGACCAAGAAGTTCTTCATTATCATCTCAAGGTCGAAATATATATTTCTTCACATCTAGTAAACGAAATTCCATTTGAATGTTTGATGGGTGTGCTTTACAAATGATTTTTTTTCTTTTCTGAACTTTAAGTTCACATTGATTTGTATAAAGATCTAAATGAAACAATAACGATGCATTCCATGTAATTTCTTTTTCCAGCTTCTTAATTCTTTCCCTCTAATGTTGAAAATTTTGTCTCATTGAAATGACAATCAACAAATAATTCAGTAAAGACATCACCCATAACGGAGTTTAAGATAGTTAGTAATTGTGGGGAATCATATGAAACATACATTCTTAACCTCTTTTAAGGACCCATCTTAGTACGTTGTGGTAGAACAATTGGAACATATACTGCACATCCAAAAATTCTCAAATGAAAAATATTTGGCACATGGCTCGTAAGCTAATTGTAATGATGAGTACTTATGATAAGTCACTAGCCTGATACGTATAAGTGTTGCAACATGCAAAATAGCATGACCACATAAAGATGTAGGAAGTTTAGCTCTCGTAAGCAATGGTCTAGCAATTAATAGTAGACGTTGTATAAATGATTTTGTTAAACTATTTTGTGTATAAGCATGAGCTATAGGATGTCCAACATTTGTTCCAATTGACATACAATAATGATCAAAATCTTGGGATATAAATTTACCAGCATTATCAAGACGAATAATTTTAATTCTATTATCACTAAATTGTGCTCTTAACTTAATTATTTGAGCAAGTAATCTAACAAATGGAAAGTTTTGACTTGATAATAAGCACACATATGACCATCTACTTGATGCATCTATTAGTACTGTAAGATATCTAAATGACCCACTCAGAGGGTTAATATGTTCACATATATCACTATGAATTTGTTCTAAAAATGCAGGTGATTCAATCTCCACTTTAGCTAGTGATGGTCTGATAATGCTTGGGCTAATCATTACCAATTAATTTCAAGGTTTTAAAAACTCAACCAAATGATAAAGGAAACTACCTCAATCACATTTGAGAACGCCCCCAAACAAGATGAACTCCTACAACAGTAGTAAAAATAACCCTAATTAACTATTTAGTAAGCAACCCCAAGAAAGCTAAACATATTTGGCTTGAAAAATTGATCGATGATCAAGAAGAAATGATAACTTGTTCCTAACTTCAAGATTTCAAACTTTCCACAATCTAATTGATCAAACTAGATTGAAAGTCCTAAAACATGCATTCTAAACACAAGAATACAAAGAAAAAGCATAAAGCTTGAGAGAAAAAAACTCTAAGGAAATTTCATTCAAATTCAAAGTGTTGTTTTCAAATGTGGAGATTACAAACCTATTTAAACTAATTGAATAGATACCATAAAATGGTGCAATCTTTCACCTATAATGACTACATTCATCTAATACCCTTTCAACCACTCCAATAAATGTAAATTCATAACATTAATTAAATACATGAGACGTTAATACTGTAAATAAATCTGAATTTTTTTATTCATGATGGCTTTCGGATGACCAAATGACTCTTGGAGCTTTAATAGTTGCAACTCTTCACCATTGTCTGAAAACTTATCTTTAAAGCAAGCATTTAATCTTTCTAGAAGCCTTTTAGCTCTAGCTCATCATTGGTTTTTGGGGCATAATGATTGCCTCATGATTAGATTAACTTGGAAAGCTCTCTCATAGGTTTTCAGATGAACTTTGATTGAGTTGAATTGGGTTTGTTGAGCTTCATTTTTCTTTTGTAAAAAAACTCCATGTTCTTTTATGATGGTCAGCTTCTTATCATTCTTCCCTTCTTCAAGAATCTTCATTCTCGAATCTTTAGGATCACCTTGTAAAGCAACTTTGTAATCATCGTGTCAAGCTCGTTCAAACAAGTGGATTGTAACATATTCATATTTATTGAATATGAACTTCATGTATTGGGTTATGCGCTTATTTCGCCATCTTGTCAATGAGCCATTAAGAACATGAGAAAAATTTTTTGGAAAGAACATTAGTTGGAAAATAAATCCGACATGCATGATTTTCTTTACTTGATGATTTTTTTTCCGCAGCAACTCTTTAGTGTTTCTTTTGTCTTACTTTTCTCTCTTGTTTTACCCTATTTTTTTTTCCTCACTCTTGTCTAATTTCTTAGACTTCACAATGTCTTCACTTTTCTTTAGAGAATTTGTTATGATCTCATTCCCTACACATACTTCAAATATTTCCTCACTTTCTATAACAACTTTACCTTTTGATTCCTCTCCCAAACTTTGATGATTAGAATCATTCATCTCAATAACCCCATCATTGGAACCTTCCTTTCTTGTGTGGTGCATTTCTCTCATCTTGAAATGGTTGATCAATTTTTGGTAATGGGCTATCTTCTTGATTTTTAATAGCTCGCATGACATGATTCCTTCTTGCTAGCTTTTGTAACTTTAACTTTTCATTCAATCGAGATATGTAATCCATCGAATTACGTAACTCAGTCAAACTTCCTCAAATATTCTTCCAAAAGTTATCATTTCTAATGTCGAACGCACGATGATTTATTCTTTTGTGAAACATACCATAAGACTTCTAGTATCTCGAACTTTAGCAAATTTTATAGTGTTCTTATGAAAATCATGCAAGAAATTCCAATATAGCCTAGAATGCGAAAAACACAAAATCTCAAAGTTTTTTCTTTTAGAAAAAATTATGGAAAGATGCAAAAGACAATTTATTTTTCTAATTTTTCCAGCAAGTATAATATCGAGAAAATAAAAGAAGATGAAAGGTCACTTTTTTTTGCTATTTTTTTTTTCACTTCACCCCCCCCCCCCCTTTTTACAGCAAGCACAAATAACGTATGAAGCAAGGAAAATGAGAAGATGAAGAGTCACAAGAAATATGAAAATAGATGAAATTAAAGAAAGAAAGATGACATGGAAAAGAAAACAGGTAAGGATATAATCTGTTTAAAGTCAAAGCTCTGATACCAAATGATAAAGAGAACTACCTTAATCACGTTTTAGAACTCCCCCCATTAAACAAGGTGAACCCCCACAATAGTAATAAGAATATTCCTGATTAACTATTTAGTAAGCAACCCCAAGAAAGCTAAACATATTTGCCTTGGAAGATGAAAGGTTGATAGATGTTCATGCATTTACTTGATAGATGAAAGGTTGCATCCTTTAATAGTGTCTTTTCATTCAGTATAAATAATGTTGTACTTTTCACAATCAGGAGATAGAAGAAGACTTCGAAATGTAGAATTTTAGGTTTTAAAACCTTGAAAGCTTTTAAGCTTTGTTTGTTGTGTGTTCTTGTGATAGAATGCATGAATATTTGGAGCATTCATGTGAGAGTTGATCTGTCTTGCTTGTGAAGTGCTTTGAAGATCAAGGATTGATGGGAGTTTCTAACTTTGTCCAATTTTTTGTTCACTAGATCATGTAAATAATTTGCCTATCTTAGGGGTTGAGATCAAATTGGTTATGGGATCTGTTAGGGTTGAGTTCTTTGGGTCTTGTTTTTCAACATGGTTCTTAGATCTGATTCTCAAAGATTCCTTAACATTTTAAAAAAATAAAAAGATAAAGAAAAAGAAACTTCATGTTCTCCTATGATGGTCAACTTCTTATCATTTGTTTTTCAATCATAATGATTGCCTCATGATTGGATTGACTTGAAAAGCTCTCCCATGAATTTTCAGCATGAGCTTCGATTGAGTTGGATTGAGCTTGTTGAGCTTCATTTTTTTCTTGTAAAACTTCATGTTCTCCTATGATGGTCAGCTTCGTATCATTCTCCCCTTCTTCAAGAAGATTCGTCCTTGAATCTTCAAGATCACCTTGTAAAGCAACTTTGTAATCATCGTGTTGAGCTCTTTCAAACAAGTGGATTACATATTCATGTTTATTGAATATGAACGTCATGTATTGAGTGATGCGCTTCTTTTTCCATGTCGTCAATGATCCACTAAGAACACGAGAAAAAAAAAATTGAAAAGAACATTAGTTGGATAATAAATATGACATGCATGATTTTCTTTACTTGATGATCTTTTTCTACAGCAAATTTTGGTGTTTCTTTTGTCTCACTTTTCTCTCCTGTTTTACCTCATTCTCTATCCTCACTCTTGTATAATTTCTTGGATCATAGTAGAATAAGAGAAAAAATCTAAAAATATATTATATCTTTAAAATATTTGTAAATATGGATGAGTTGACTAGTTAATCTTTGATTTTTTTTAATTTCCAATTTTGCCCTCCCTTGTCTTATCTACACATTTTTTTAGTCTTTTTATTTTATTTATCTTCTTTGATTTTTGCTTCTTCTCTCCCTATTTTCATTTTCTTTTTTAGTTCTTGCTTTTTTTAAAAAAAAAATTTATTCTTTACTTTATCTGATTTTTGCTTCTTTCCTTTATTTTTTATTTTCTTTCATTTCCTTCTTTTTCCTTCTTTTTTACTTTTTTTTAATTTTCTTTTCTTTCCTCGGTTTTTGCTTATTCATTTTTTTAATTTTTGTTTTCTTTCTTCAGCTCTTGTTTATTTTCTTTTAATTTTTATTTTCTTCCATTTCTCCGATTTTTGCTTCTTCCATTATATTTTTTTGTTATTTTATTTTCTTTTTTTTCTCTGATTTTTTTGCTTCTTCCCTTTCTTTTTCTTTTTCTTTTAGTTTTTCTTTCATTTTTTCAAATTTTGCTTCTTTTTTTCTACTTAATTTTCTTTCCTTTTTTTTCGGTTTTTACTTCTTTTCTTTCTTTTATTTTTAAAATTTTTCTTTCCTTTATTTGAATTTCTTCTTCTTCTTCTTTTTTTTTCACAAGAATTATGAGGCTAAGTTCCATACGCAGGATTTGAAAATACTCAATTCATAAGTGACTTAACACCAACAAGCCAATCATCAAGTTTGATTATTATAACAAATAATAAATATAAATAGCAAATGAAAGTCTATCAGTGATAGCCACTAATATTTTCTATCATTGATAGCTTAATCTTTGATTATATTTTTGTAGTTAATAGCCACTTATAGAAATCTATCATTGATAACCAACTTAGTGAATTTAATTAATAAAGTTGAATCTTGAACTAAAATGTAAGTGGAATGCCTAGAAGTTATCACTAATAGCATGTTTATCAGTGATAAAAGCTATCATCGAAAAGAAAAAAGACTTATAAATATTTGGGAAGGAGAAGAAAGGGGCAAAAAAGTGTTCAGTGGCTATGATTGATAGAAGCTACTACTAATAGCATGTTATCAATGATAGAAGCTAATACTAATAGCATGTTATCGATGATAGAAGTTATCCGATAACACGTTATCGATGATAGAAGCTACCATTGATAGCACGTTATCGGTGATAGAGAACTATCACTGATAGCATGATATCAGTGAGATCATTGATAGCATCTTCTTAGTGATGTTATCAGTGAAAGAAGTTATCACTGATAACTACAATATGAGTGATGTTAGTGATATCGGTGATAAAACTTAGGTGATATCTATATATCGAGTTTCTTTCAAAGGTGATAACCAGTTATGGAAGTCTATCATTAATAGCCTTAAGTGTTAATATTTCAAGGTTGATTCTAATTGATGAAAGTCTATCAGTGATAACGACTGATAGTTGCTATCAGTGATAGCCACGATAAAAGATTATTAGTGATAACTGCTATGGTAATCAAAGTTGTTGGTCTTCTTTCAAAGTTGATCATTATTTATAAATCTATCATTGATAACCACTGATAGCCTTAAGTAGTAATATTTTAACTGTGATTCCAATTGATGAAAGTGAATCAATGATAGCTACTAATTGATAGCAAATTAAAAGCTAATATTTCAAGATTGTATAAATTTTTCTCAAATTGAATGCTATCGCTGATAGCAACTATTATCGATAGCAATTGATAGAAGCTATCAGCGATAGCAGCTGATGGCAGCTATCAGTGGTTATCACTGATAGTTGCTATCAGTGATAGCTTTTAATTTGAGAAAACTGAGAAGAAGCGAACAAAATGGTGGCTAGGTATGAGTTTTTTAGTCTTTTACTATTTTTTAATCTATATATACAATTATTTTATCCTTATACTACATATTCTATTATTTTGGGCTTGAATTCTATTTATGCAACTAGCCCTAATTTCTTAGACTTCACATTGTCTTCACTTTTCTTTAAAGAATTGGTTATGGTCTTATAGAAAAAGGATTTTTTATAGCCTTTGAGGATATCATTTTTAAAAATAGGCTATGGAATGATATGAAAAAAAAAAAGGAGGAAAATAAAAAAAAATTTAGAAAAAGGGAAATAAAATTTTTTTGCTACGTGCGCGGATTGAAGAGGGTAAATTTCTAAGAATCCCCATCCCCGCCTATTTGCTCTTTTACTTTCCTTATCCCTCTAGAGTGAGAATGTTTCTTTTTCTTCTTAATAGCATCTACAAGTTTTCATTTCCTCAACTCCAAAATCTAGGGCTCGCAAGTTACACGAAGAAGATTTTCTTTTGTAGGTAAGAATGCGCACTCTTCTTCTTCTTCCTTTCTTATGTTTCAATTTCAACTCCCAGGTTTTATGGATTTCACTCCGGCTCTTTGTCAACTCTCTCTGTCTTTGTTTCTCTTTCAAAACTATTAGACACTTGAAACTGACGATTTGAGATTAGTGACTAGATCCTCCCACCCTTTTAGACCCGTTTTATGTTTGGATTTCAATCAACTCATGAACATTCATGCTTTCGAATTTAATTCTTATGAGTATCATTCGAGAGACATTTTAAATTAGCCAAATGGTTTTGTAAAACGTATAGTTTTATGTTAATTTTTATGCTAGAACTCGATCCTCGATTCGGTCCAGAACTCGATCCTCGATCGAACTCAGTCCATGTCTTGATTTTATCCTCGATCCGGTCCAGAACTCTCCCACTGTGAAGAACTCAATGCTCGCCTAGATCTGTCGCAAAACAAAACCCACTCGATGCTCCCCATTCGATGCTCCCTACTCGATGCTCGCTCGCAAAAAAAATGTTTGTATAAATAGACGCAACGTTTTCTCTTATGTATTGTTATTTTGTGTCTATTGTGTGTTTATTTACCTCTTTCATTTTAATAAGTTCGTTTGTTCGAAAAAAACTATTATTGATTACTTTGTTATCTTGTATTGTGGAATTTAGATTCTTGATTTTAACATTCTTTTCTTTCTTCTCCTTTCGGTTGAGTAGTTTTTTACGGGTCAAGATGGTGGTATGCAAATGATTCTTAATTTTGAAAGAGTGAGGTACGTGATTTGCTTTTGACTTATTAATTAAAGGAGTTTATATTTATTTAAGACAAGTTTGTGTAAGTTCTTAAATTTCACATATTTTGATTATGATTTAAATTTATGTGAGTAGGTGCTGTAATTAGTCACTTAGGACATGATTTTTTTTTTTTTTTTATACGGCAACTTATTGGCCTTAATATACTATCTTTGGTTGATATTGTTATCCAAATATGTGGGAATTTGGTTGCATCTTTATGAGTTGTTGTGGTGTTGAATTGATCAATTTTTTGTTACTTAGTTTGTTGAAAGTAATAAATATTTCTAGACTTCTTTATGTTAAAAGTTGTGAGAAGTTGTATGTTTATATATTTTTAGAACTTTGTATGAATGTTAATTAATACGTGGATTTGAAATATTTCTTAATAGACAATCTATTTTAAAATGTGCAGCAATCATGCCTATGCATTTAACCTACGCTTAGTAATTATACTCTTCCTTCCTTTGCTAATTTTCAAATCGTAATTTTTTAAGGCAGCGAAAGGGCTCTTACGGGACAACATAACAAAACAATTTTTTTTGGAAGATTTTGGGATGAGAGGAATTCTAGGATTTTCAATGGAAAAGAAATATCCCTTAGAGATGTTCTTGATTTATCCATCCATTTTCAATGCCCTTTTTTGGTGTAAAAGTCCAAAATTTGTTGATAATGGTTCTCGTGATTTCCTACTCTTAAGCTTGGTCCCATATTACAGTGAATGATAGTGTGAGAAAGGAAGTCATCACAAGATTGACAACGAATGTAAAACATCTCCGTATTTTACATACTGTTTTGAATTTGTTTTTAACATATTTATTCCTTGTGCCTTTGTTTCTATTTTACTACTATTTTCATATGTTTAGAGTTCATGACCATTGCTTGTATTATTATTGCCTAATTAGTAGTATTTATTATTTCAATGATCTATGAAGTTTAATGTCAACTTATCCTTCCTGACCAATGCTTATATATATCTGTTACATTGAGAATAGCTAAAATGAATGACAGGCTCGTGAATTTAGAGGTAATTAAAGGTTCAATAATTGTGTTTATATAACTTTGTCAATTATTAATGAACCACATATTTTTAGGTTGTTTTGATAGTAAAAAATGACAATTACATACTTTTTATCTAGTGTTGACATTCAATTGTGGTTTTGAGAACCAATCTGATGCTAATTCACTTTTTATGTAGGTAGATGAAGATCAAAGATGGAAGCTCAATTCCATGATGCTATAATCCTCAAAACTTGATGAATTTTGTATTTTGTGAACCTTGTATGGTTGAAAATTATATTTGATGTATTTTTTTTTTTGTATTATTGGATAATTTTTTTAGTTTCTAATGTAAATTGATTAATAATAAAAGGAAGTCATTGTATTTAATGCATACATTGTGAATTATTTCATATGTCTATTTAACTTAAAACAAGTATTTGTAATGTAAATGGACATAATTTCAATGTTGTTTGTTATAACATAAGATTAAAGCTATATATATGATATAATAACCTTAAAAAAAAGGTTATCATATGTCAAATAAAGCATTAAGAAAAGGCTATTATATAATAAAGAAAGCATTGAGAGCTTTAATGACTAATGCTATTGAATGTTTTCATAGCCATGTATACGTGCTATATCTCCATACTTTATTATAGCATCCATTATAGCTCTATAAAATGGCTATCAAAAGTCCCAGACTTTTAATAACATGAGTTATCAGGACCTTCGGAAAAGGGTATGAAAGGTCTTTTATAGCCTTTTTCGTTAGTTATTGTATCCATTATTTCTTGTAGTGACATACTTCAAATATTTCCTCACTCTCCATAACAACTTTACATTTTGATTCCTCTCCCAAACTTTGATGATCAAAATCATTCATCTCAACAACTCCATCATTGAAACCTTCCTTTCTTGTTGGTGGTGCATTTCTTCAGCGAAGTTGAAGAAAAAAATCATTTTATTTATCTTACAGATTCTCATCTTGAAATGGTATTTTTGAAATATGCCATAATATATATAAATGACATATATATCACTTAATTCATAATATTTATAATACTCCCCCTTAGATGTCCATTATATATATGAAATATGCTTTGTTAAAACCTTATTAGAAAAAAAAAAACTCAATGGGAAAAAAAGTCCTAGTGAACAGAAAAGAGTACATATTTCATATAATCTAATACGTCTAAAAGAATATAATATATTTTATTCCCTTCATGAAAACATCACTTGAGATCTTTTAGTCACCGCATTCCAAGATTGTACACTAATTTTTCAAAGGTTGTGGTACGTTCCCTTTATAAATAGGTTTGTCAGGTTATGATTCGAACAAATTTGTTGTATGATGGTGTCGCCATTTTCTTCAAGATCATGAATATAAAAAAGTTTTGGTGAAATATGTTTTGTTTTATCTCCTTTAATATATCCTCATTTGATTTGGGCTATACATGTTGTGTTGTCCTCATATAATGTCATTTGGAGATTTTTATTAGAAGACAAGCCAAATGCTCCATGAATGCGTTGAGTCATTGATCTTAGCCACACACATTCTCGCTTAGCCTCGTGGATTGCAAGAATTTCAGCATGATTTGAGGAAATAGCTGTTATGGTCAATTTCACTGATCGCCATGATATAATAATTCCTCTATATGTAAGTAGACAATCTATTTGAGACCTAGCTTTATGTGGATCAGATAAATATCCAGAATCTGCATAACCAACTATATTAAAATTCGATTTATTTGAATAAAACAAACTCATATCAATCGTTCCTCGAAGATCACGGAGTATATACTTAACTCCATTCCAATGTCTTTTCATTTGGAGAAGAATTGTATGTAGCTAATAAATTTACTGAAAATGCAATATCTGGTATTGTATTATTAGCAAGCTACATAAGTGCACCAATTTCACTAAGATATGGTACTTTAGGACCAAGAAGTTCTTCATTATCATCTCAAGGTCGAAATATATATTTCTTCACATCTAGTGAACGAACTTCCATTGAAATGTTTAATGGGTGTTCTTTACAAATGAATTATTTTATGAACTTCAAGTTCACATTGATTTATACAGGGATCTAAATGAGACAATAACGATACATTCCACATAATTTCTTTTTCCAACTTAATTCCTCCCCTCTAATGTTGGAAAATTTGTCTCATTGAAATGACAATCAACAAATAGTTCAATAAATACATCACCCGTAAAGGGGTTTAAGATAGTTAATAATTTATGGAGAATCATATCTAACATATATTCTTAACCTCCTTTGAGGACCCATCTTAGTAAGTTGTGGTAGAATAATTGGAACAGATACTGCACATCCAAAAGTTCTCAGATGGGAAATATTTGGCTCATGGCTCGTAAGCTAATTGTAATGATGAGTACTTATGATAAGTTACTAGTCTAACACGTATAAGTGATGCACCATGCAAAATAGCATGACCCCATATAAATGTAGGAATTTTAGCTCTCATAAGCAATGGTCTAGCAATTAATTGCAGATGTTGTATAAATGATTGTACTAAACTATTTTGTGTATGAGCATGAGCTAAAGGATTTTCAACATTTGTCCCAACTGACATACAATATTATCAAAAGCTTGAGATGTAAATTTACCAGCATTATAAAGACGAATAGTTTTAATTGTATTATCAGTAAATTGTGCTCTTAACTTAATTATTTGAGCTAGTAATCTTGCAAATGCAAAGTTTTGACTTGATAATAAGCACACATATGACCCTACTTGATGCATCTATTATACTATAAGATATCTAAATGACCCATTTGGAGGGTTAATAAGTCCACATATATCACTATGAATTCGTTCTAAAAATGCAGGTGATTCAATCCCTATTTTAGCTGGTGATGGTCTAATTATTGATTTGCCTTGAGATCAAGTATCACATGATAATTCACTAGATTGAAAAATCTTATGGTTCTTAAATAGGTGTCTATTTGAATTCTCAATAATTTTTCTCATCATTATAGACCATGGATAACCCAATCTGTCATGCCAAATAGTAAATATATCTGGATTCATGAACTTTAGGTTCATTATTGCATATATTTCAATTACTTGTATATAAGTATAATTAATCTAGAAGATAAATCAGACAACTTTTTCAGTATACGTTTTTCATGTGAGACAGTTGATAGGATATGTCCTTTAACTTGGAAGATTGGAAAATATGAAGATACTTCATATTATTCTTTCTATCAGTCTCAGTATAATAACCGTTACAACGTATATCTTTAATGAAGAGATCAAATCCCGCAGCGGAAGCATTGTAATGCCTTACATCCCACAATTAGATTTTTATATAAACAAATTCAGTGTACTAAAGCAGAATATAAACATGTAATATAGCATGCTTTAGGGAAAAGGATTAGAACCATTCTTACTTTTGTAGATTCTCAAGTTTCATGAACGACTTTAAATTCTGACAAACGGCTCCTCCAACGATCTTGATCATGAACGATTTTTTGAACAATCTTGAGTACTACTACGAGAGTAACCTTGTTATTCTATAAGATTTCAATAGAGTGATAGGTGGTATCCAATTATTGGAAGAGGAGGAGGAGAAAAGGATTTTAAGAGTAGAGAGGATTCTCTTTGTGACTTTGAGAAAATTTTGCATAATAACACTTGTGTGTTATGTGTTATCCATGTCTATATCTCCCAAATGGGCCATAGGGGAGGTCTTTATATAGAGAAGGACCAAACCTTTTTCCTAATCCTTTTCCTATTTTTCTTTTCCACAATTAATTAATTAAATAACACATATTTAATTAATTAGCCCACTTACTGAATTAATTGGCATAATACCTCTCTATTAATTAATTCTTTGTGAATCTAATTCACTTGAATTTATTAATTGAGTCTTATTCAAATAGTACTTTCCAATTTAATTTGAATTATAAATCATATCAATAATCAATTATATATTAGTCACATTAATATATGGTTTCCTCAAATTAATTTGAACAATTCAAATCATCCCTCCTAAATACCGTCTAGTGAGCTAACAAGGAGACTTGGTGGACCTGTAGATTAGAAGCTCCAACGATATGAGATTAATTGATTAAACTCATAAACCAAGTTAATCAATATTCGTTAACTGTAGGTACACTCCACTAAAGACCCACAACTGCATTCTTCTCACTACAGATATATTCCTGTGTCCATGGATATAGACTGATAATAGCAAGTTAATCCTTCACGAGTGTTCGTATCTCCAATTGGGTCAAATTACCGTCTTACCTTCGGGTTACCTCTGATTTTTTAAGTACCAGTGCTCATCTAATGAAAAAACTGCTTATGGTATAATCGATAAACATGAACCCTTCTCGGGCCAATGAGAGGGTAGGACCCTTTTGTTCAAGTTCTGAAGACACCATTTAGGGGAACACATCTACTTATCCATAGGAGGGGAATGAGCGAATTCCATCTTTTATTATTATGTTTCCAACTCCCCACTCAATCTTGTTCTCAAAATGGTAAGCATATTGGGTCGGTGAACTAGCCACCCTTATCTATACAAATCAAAGGATAATCCCTCGTCAACAGGAGTTCATAATATACTAAGGATTAAGACTAAGTTGCATAGGTCATCCTATTGAAATAGAAACCTAACTAGTTAATGATATTACATTTAGTAGTTACTATTTCGTGTTCTGATATTATGCAAACTTATTGCATAAGATACCTCCTCTCACATGTCAACTACACGAACACATTGGATCATTGCGTTTGTATCAAATACAAAGTGGGTTGTATACATAGTGTTACCAGGATAAGGTACCCAGCCTTATCCCTATATTATAGACCCTTTAGGCTGTAACTTGAACATTAATCCTTGTATGTCTCCACATACAGTTCAAGACTCATAAAGCAACTTTGGATGTTAGTTTATTGGATTTAGGGTTATCAAGACAAAATAGACAATCAACACAAACAATAACATTTATTGAATTAACATTTATAACTCTTTATTGATGATGGTCAATTGATAATATTTATTATCTACGAGTTTTAGGGCATAAAACCCAACAAACTCCCACTTGAACTAAACTCTAGTCGGTGGGTTGTACGTGATATCAAAATCCAAAAGGCGGGATTATTGTAAATAAATACAATAAACTAGGGCATCCATATACCCATTATACATCTCCCACTTGCCCTAGATTATACAATGTACATGTCTCGTAAACTTAGATTCTCTAGATGACCCTCAAACACATTAGTCGAGAGAGCATTCGCAAATGGATCAACAATGTTGTGCTCTGAGGCAATCTTTGTGACGATCATATCTTCTCTTTGCATAATCTCTCGTATCAGGTAGTAATTTCTCTCAATATGCTTTCCTCGATTATGATTGCGAGGTTCTTTAGAGTTGGCTACTGCCCTACTGTTATCACAATATAAGATGATGGACAAGTCCATATTTGGAACCACTTCCAAATCACTTAAGAACTTCCTTAGCCAAACTGTTTCCTTTGTTGCTTCACAAGCAGCTACATACTCAGCTTCCAATAGTGGAATCTGCAACACATCCTTACTTGATGCTACATCACACTAAAGCTTCCTCGTTTAGGGTAAACACTGATCCTGACGTGGATTTCCTAGAATCCTTGTCAGTTTGGAAATCAGAGTCGGTGTACCCTGTACGGATCAAATTCTTAGCTCCATACCCCAGCTTATAGTTTCTCATTCTCCTAAGATACTTGAGGATGTTCTTAACCGCAGTTCAGAGGTCTAATCCTAGATTGGACAGATACCTACTAATTATTCCCACTGCATAAAAAATGTCTGGCCTAGTGCAGAGCATAACATGTTAAAGTTAGCAAGCAATCAACGGAAGAATTCAGGATCATTAAACATTCTAATTCATCAATTTTAACATCAAAGTAAACATGTTCATCAAATAAAAAGATGGTTTCAGAAAAGACTTACCTTTAATGACTTTGAACTCCAAATTCAGTTCCAATCTCCTCAGGTACAAGGTGTAGACCACCAAAAGATATTTCATACTATTCTTTGTGGATCTTAGATTGATTTATGAGAATCAAAATGAGTTGAATTGATGGAATTAAGAGAGAATTTTAATGGTTTCAACTGGACATGAAGAACTCCTTCTTCATCAATTTTTCTCTCTAGAATTTAGATTGTATGGATATAACTCAGTTGAAGTCTTCAACTTTTATCAGACCAGCATGCAATTTTAAGATAACATGAAGTAGACACCTCCTACTTCAAGAATTGGAGTGGAATTGTGAATGTTTATGCAAGGGGGAAAATCCCACTAAGTGGGCTTTTCCAAAAAATAAATTTTCTTTTAATTTTGAAAATCTTTTTTCATAATTAAAACCAAATTTCAGTAAATAAACTGAAATTTTATTAATTTTACCAAATTAATTTTTCAAATAAAATTAATGATTAATTAAACAATTTAATTAATTATATTAATTTAATATCAAATATTAAATTAATTAAACACTAATTTCACAACCATGAATCCCTATTCATGTAATTTAATATTTAAATTGAATTAGATATGAACCAATTCTCCAATTTTGTTTAATTTGATAATTAAACACGTAATTATATCACATATAATTACTAATTCTCTTAATTCAAATTTGAACATTTCAAATTAAACTCATCACTCTATTTTATGGTTTAATCCATTTGTGAATTAGTAGAGGGACCTAATCATGGGTTTCAACGATCCGAGATAAATCGACTAAACTTTTTAAACCGAACTAACCAACATTCGTTAACTACCGAATCACTCCACTAAAGCCCAGTAGTTGCACTCCTCTCACTGTAGATATAATTATGTCTACTCGATATAATCATAATTAGTAAGTTAATCTTTCACAGGTTGTTTGTAATAACGGTTGGGTCAATAGTTGTTTTACGCCTGAGATTACCTATTGTTCCTTAAGTTCTACTGATCCTCTAATGAACAATTAGTTTGTGATCCAATCAGTGAACTGAGTCTCTCTCGGGCCAATAGAGGGTAAGACCCCTTATTCAAGACTTGGAGTTAGTACTTAAGGGAACAACCTTTCTACTATCCCTAAAAGCAGGTATGAGTGAATTTCATCTTGCACCCTATGTTCCAAGCTATCTACCTGGTCTTACTCCTGAAATAGGAGGCTTATTGAACTGGTGCTGTTGAGCCAACCCTCAACTATGAAAATCTAAGAATGATCGCGAATAAACAGGAGTTCATAGTTAGCTCAAGATTAAGGTCAAATTACCTAGCATCATATATCATACATGAGCATATAGTTCTTCTTCTCCGAAAATGCTTGAGGATGTTTTTAACAGCAGTCCAATGATCATTTCCAGGATTAGACTGATATCTGCTAACAATTCCAATTGCATAGCATATGTTAGGACGTGTACACGACATGACATACATTAAACTCCCAACTGCTGATGCATATGGAATTCGTTTCATAAACTTAACCTCTTGAGGTGTCTTGGGACATTGTTTTTTAGACAAACGAATTCCATGTTTGAAAGATAACATATATTTCTTGGAATTTTGCATTTTATAACCAGATAACATCTTGTCTACATAAGATGCTTGAGATAATGCTAGAGTCATGTTTTTAGGGTTTCGAACAATTTGGATCCTAAGAACATATTGCGCTTCTCCCAAATCTTTCATTTGGAATTGCGTGGCTAGTCATGTCTTAACGTCAGCTAGAGATTCTACTCCATTTCCAATTAGTAGAATATCATCAACATATAGAACCATAAGAACTATAGTTTTATTGATAATCTTTTTGTAAACACAAGGTTCGTCAATGTTATGTTCAAAGCCATAAGATTTGATCGCAGTGTCAAATCTCATATTCTAGGATCGAGAAGCTTATTTTAACCCATAAATGGATCTTTTAAGCTTGCAAACTTTTTGCTCCTGGCCCTGTTCAATAAACCTTTCTGGTTGAGACATATAGATACTCTCTTCAAGATAGCCATTTAGAAAAGCTATCTTGACATCCATTTGCTAGATTTCATAACATAAAATGCTTCAATAGACAAGAGTATTCTAATAGACTTAATCGTGGCAACCAGAGAGAAGGTTTCTTCATAATCTACCCCTATCTTTGGGTAAACATTTTGCCATGAGTTCAGCCTTGTAGATTTGCACCTTACCAATCTGGTCTTGTTTTCTCTTGTAGATCCATTTACAACCAATAGGATTTACCCCTTCTGATTGATCTACAAGTTCCTAAACTGAATTGAAGTACATTGACTCCATTTCAAGGTCCATGACTTTTATCCATTGGTCTTTATCCATATCTTCTATTGCCTGTTTAAAAGTCAAAGAATCTTCTAAGCCATCATCAGGTATGACGACCTGAGTTTTTGTTAAACCCATGTAATGGTCAGGCTGTTGAACAACACTCCCACTATGTCTAGGCACTCTCAACTCTTGAGAAGGATGTGGAGTACCAGTTTCATCAACAACTCTTATTGAAGGACCAATTTGATTAACAACTCTTGTTGATTTATCTATAATTTCTATGGACATTTCATTTAATATTAGTTTACTGCGAGGTTGATGACTCTTTATGTGGTCCTCTTCTAGGAATGTTGCATTTTTTGATACAAATACTTTATCTTCCTGAGAGTCATAAAAATAATCACCTTTTGTCTCTTTAAGATAGCCTACAAATAGGCATATTTTCGAACGACGTTCTAATTTCTTTGGGTTTTGCACTAGTACATGTGTTAGACATCCCCAAATTTTGAAGTGACGTAAACTACTTTTACGTCCTCTCCATAACTCGTAAGGTATTTCTGAAACACTTTTTGAGGGAACCATATTCAAAATATATAAAATAGTCCTTACTGCATGTCCCTAAAAAGAATTTGGCAACTGAGCATAACTCATCATTGAACGAACTATGTCTAACTGGGATCTATTTCTCATTTCTGCTACATCAGTTTGTTGAGGTGTACCAGGGGCTATGAGTTGAGACCAAATTTCGTATTCTATCAAATAGTCCTGGAGTTTTAAGTCCATATACTCACCACCTCGATCTGATCAGAGTGTTTTAATCTTTTTACCTAATTGGTTTTCAACCTCGACCTTATATTCCTTGAAGTTTTCAAGTGTTTCAGACTTATGATGCATTAGGTAAATATAGCCATATCTCAAATAATTATCTATTAAGCTGATGAAATATTCATACCCTCCTTGGTCTTTAACATTCATCAAACCATAGAGGTTTGAATGTACTAGTTCCAAGGGTTCTTTGGCTCTAAGACCTTTCCTGTAAAAGATATTTTGCTCATCTTACCATCAAGGCTAAAGGAACTTTTATTAAAGATGAGCTATGAGTAGAAGCAAGATCATTCCAAATTCATTGTGACAGAAATACCACATTCACAAA
Source organism: Benincasa hispida (assembly GCF_027475165.1). NCBI lineage: Eukaryota > Viridiplantae > Streptophyta > Magnoliopsida > Cucurbitales > Cucurbitaceae > Benincasa > Benincasa hispida. The sequence goes on from NC_143486.1 coordinate 69,841,943, forward strand.
CATACAACCAGTTATGCATCTACTAATAAATTACGACATGCTTTTAACAATTAAATAAAAAAGGATAAAAAAACTTACCTTTGAAGAACTTTTCTTCCCTTGATATCTCGCTCTCGTCAACGAACAACACCTCTCGCTGTCATTGTGCACGCCAAGGCAATCGTCCACCAAATCTCGCTATTGTTCATCACCGAACGTTCTTCTACACGAACAGACAACAAAGAGGACACCACCATTCAGTAACCTTGGTATTCTCGGAGTGAGAATCCAGGAGGTGTGGGTTCTGTTGGATTTGGTAAAGGGGATGAGGACACTATGATCATTTACTACGACCAAGCAAGTGAGAGAGATTTGGAGTCTATCGTATAGACGGGTGCTTGATCGTTTAGAAAGAGTTGCATGGTCGTTTAGTAAATCGGGGTTGATCGTTTAGACGATCGTTTAGGAAAACTCGTTCTCGGTAGCAATTGTTTAGAAAAAGTTATACGATCGTTTAGGTTAACTGCGTGTGTACACGATAGTTTAGGACAACTTGAGCTATCGTGTATGCTCTTGTTAGCTAGAAGATGGGTAGTGTACAATTCGTGAAGCGATTGTCCGATCTTTTCGCAAAATGAAAACTATTTTCATTTTATCCTTCAGTTACAAAAATTGAATGCAACCTTCCACTATCATGTACGGTTATGGAGAAAAACCACCAACAATTATCTCATAGTTGTTTAATTAAAAATAAATATAATCATATTATATTTATAACCTATAATTTTAATATCACATCATATGCAACATATAAACCATAGTTCTTTTCTTCTCCACTAGATATAAATAATGTTTATATCATTTTCCTTCAATTAATGTATCTCATACATAATCAACTATATCATATATAATTAACCAGTTTAATCATATCATATATAATCAAACTCCCTCTTGTCAATTTAAACACTTCAAACTAACCTAAAACCTGATTCTCAACTTGAATCCATTGAGCTACCAAGGGAACCTTATAGACCTGTGGCTTCAAGCTCCAATGGTACGTGGATAACTGACTAAACTCTTTAGACACGAGATCCACCATCCATTAATTGTCAGGCATTCCACTAAAGACCGACAACTGCACTCTTCTCACCATAGATATATTTCTATGTCCATCGGATATAACCAATCAACAGTACAGTAACCTTTCACAGATGCTCGTAAGTACAATTGGGCCAATTTATCGTTTTGCCTTTGTAGTTACATCTAACTTCTTAAGTACCATTGATCCCTCTAATAAATAATACAACATAGTCCTACTATGCATGGAAACCTCTCGGGTCACGCGAAAGTATGTGGCGCCACATCGTTCAAGCTCCGAAATCAGCCCTTAAGGGAGCAATCTATCTACATACCTCTGCTTCGGGGAAGAAGTAAATTCCATTTTGTATTGCTGAGTTCCCAGCTCCCAAATCAGACGAATCCCCAAAGTGGTAGGTTTAAGTTGGTAATCTAGCCTTTCGCACCCATGTAAATCAAATGACCGCCTTCAAAGGTAGGAGTTCCCAACTTACTCAGGATTAAGGTCATGTTCCCAATGGTCATCCTAGTAAAGTGAAGTCTCTGTCATAAACGGCGTTATATAACGAGACTATAATACTTCATGGTTCGGTCTTATACAAACTCCTCTGCATAGGACACTTCCGCTCGCATGTCTCCACATGAATGATCAGGATAAGATGATCTGTAGCAAGTCACAACACTTGTAACTCTTCTACAAAGCGGGTCGCATCCAAAGTGTCACTAAGATAAGGTTCTCTCCTAAATTCACATACTACAGACCATTTTGGTTATCACTTAAGGCATGATCCACCTGTATGTCTCCACATACATGCTTAAGTTACAACGACAACTAGGGATCTTAGTTTATTGGTTTGTGGTAAAGTAAATAAAACATCCCATGTTTCATAGACAATAGTGAAAAAAATATCATATATTATTACATCACAAGCTTTTGTTCAATACAGTGTTTACAAACTACAGGATCCAACGAGAGTTTAGGGCATCATCCCCAACAAAGGCAAGACTCACATGGTGGTAGAAAGTTATCTTCTAACTGATTTAGAAGTCCACTTTTAACCAATTTCTCAATCTTATTGAAATTAATGCGACCCAATATTAAATGCCAAAAATAGGCATTAGGAGAAAATTTTCGTTTCTTGTTTTGAGTTTCAGTAGTTTTAAACATCTCTATATTCAAAACAACTTTTACCTCAGTCGGTTTTAACACATATAAGTTATTTTCTAGTTTCGCAGAACATATTTTAATACTTTTTGAAATAATGAACATTTCATTATACTCAAAAGCAACTTTATACTTTTGTTCTAGAAAATATGAGATAGATATTAAATTCCTTCTTATGAAAGAAATGCAATAAACATTTTCAAGTAAAATGAATATATCTTCAAGAAATAACTTCATAACTCCCACTGCTTTAGCTGAAACAACCTCCTCAGTCCCTATCTTAAAAGTTGTTTCGCCTTCTATAAGTTATCTCCAGGAACTAGTTTCCTGAGAGAAAACACAAATATGGTTAGCGGCATCTGAATCTAATATCTATGTTAATTTACCATTTTCCACTAAACATGTCTCCGTGACAAGCAAATCATATTTACTTTGATATGTTTATTTTGTTTCCTCATCTATGACACTCAAAACCTTTTGATTTGTATATGAGTTGGGAGATAGAGGACATTCCTCTGTTAAAACAAATTGTAAATCATCATCTGCTAGTATTATATTTATATTTGATGTTGAAAAATTAAGACCATTATTTTTATCGGAAGAGAGTGATTTTGAAGAAGTCGACATGCTAATTAGTAAAAACCTTTTTAAATCCAATTCAATTTTAGTAAAAATCATAATGTACCCAAATTTCATTATTTATTTGTAACAATACTTTAGTGAGTCATAATAAATACTACCAAGGGGCAGTCAAATACTCCTTCACTGAAGCAAGATAGTCTTGACTAAATACTATTTCCAGAATAACTCTTATTCCTATAGCCATTTAGCTACTGTTTTCCGTCAAGAACTTACTAACACTAAGTAACTCTTGTAAGTGTAACCCTTTATTTTCATAATTCAGAGGTTGGCCCCAACGATGCTACCGAATTGTAAAGTCGAGGTTGGAAATCAATATAAGAAATCCCATCCATTTATGGAGTTTGAGTTGTTCTAAATCCTATATTATAACTCTCCGAGGGGATAGTTACCATAAAATGACCAACGTATGTCGCATCAAGTCGACAAGTATGCGCAACATAGGAATCTAACGATTCAAATTAATGGAAGAGACCGCAGGACATATTGACACCCATCCTTCACCTACTTACTATGAACTACTTCCCCTATTCACCTTGCTATTAACCAAGGCAAATACTTTCCAAATGGAGGTCACTTCCAGGATGACACGAAGCCGAACATGAATCTCACAGTGTGAACTCTTAGGGACGTGAGAGCTAAGAACAACATATCGTATATATTATTAATCTCCCACTGTAATGTTCTATTTATTTTGGGTTAACATTTACTTAGGTATATTTTGGCTAGTAAAACAACCTAAGTCTAGATGACCATTCAAGTATAACGTTTATATTTGGATTTAACCTACGATGTCTAGGTGATAAACTAGTTTTAAAACCTCATACCACTCATGCATGCTCATAAAACTGGGTTAACAACACTAATTTATTTGGTTATAATCCTAAGGTAGGAGGTGTTTCATAGACCGTCAACTTAAATACCTCCAGTCTTAGACAAGATTATATACCAGTTGAGTTTGTAACCACAATTTTTCAAGATAACGACCTATTTTATAGTTAAGTTGTTATTTGGTAACCTATGTGAGCATGCATCTTATCTTTGTTATGGATTTTAAATGTCTAATCCAATTTTATAACAACTTGTAAAACTATAGACATGTTTTTGCATTCATAACATATATCGAGTATTTCAGAATTTAATATAACACCTTATATTAAAAACTTGAAACCCTAAACATGCATACTATATATTATAACTCTTTATAACATACTTTCAATGCATGCAACATGCTTCCTATGGTGGGATTTAAAATCTACATGACATACTATATGAACATACAAAATTTATTTAATTATAACATACATTCATAATGCATAAATAATTAAAAACACACTGATATGGACCAGATTTAGCATTTTAAGTAAGCAAACAACCTAATTATTATAAAAATAATTAAAAACTTCTTCAAAGTGCTTTTGGTCTTCACGAAATTACCCGAACCGGATCTTCAAAGCTCCAAAATAGGTTGAACCGACTAAAATGGGGCTAAATTGGACCTTCTTGAACCAAACCGGTTGAACCAGTTCACTTGAACCGTCGGTCGAATTGAGTGCTTAAATCATGCTATGATACCAATTGTTGTAATTGGCTCTTGGTTGATGGACTTTAATGTGTGATTAAAAGTCTGTAAATTTGTTAGAGTCAATAGAGGTGTAATTAGGCTGTAACTGAAGAAAGAAGCAAGGAAGGCCAACTGAAGAAAACCAACTTTGATGACTTTGAACTCCAAATTCAACTCCAATCTCCTCAGGTACAAGGTGTAGACCACCAAAAGATCTTCTCTACTATTCTTTTTGAACCTTAGATTGATTTATGGGAATCAAAATGAGCTGACTTGATGGAATTAAGAGAGAATTTTAATAGTTTCAATTGGACATGAAGAACTCCTTCTTCATCAATTTTTCTCTCAAGAATTTAGAATTGCATGGATATAACTTAGCTGAAGTCTTCAACTTTTATCAAACAAGGATGCAATTTTAAGACAACATGAAGTAGACACCTCCTAGTTCAAGAATTGGAGTGGAATTGTGAATGTTTTTGCAAGTGGGAAAATCCCACTAAGTGGGTTTTTCCAAAAAAATAAATTTTCTTTTAAAAATTAAAACCAAATTTCAGTAAATAAACTGAAATTTTATTAATTTTACCAAATTAATTCAATAAAATAGTTTTTCAAATAAATTTAATAATTAATTAGACAATTTAATCGATTCTATTAATTTAATATTAAATATTAAATTAATTAACACCAATTTTACAATCACAAATCTCTATTTTTTAAATTTAATATTTAAATCGAATTTAAATGTTAACAAATTCTCCAATTTCTTTTAATTTGATAATTAATTATATTGCATATAATTACTAATTCCCTTAATTTTAATTCGAACATTTCAAATTAAACCCATCACTTTATTATAAGGTTTAATCCATTTGTGAGCTAGTAAGGGGACCTGATGGATTTACAAATCATGGGCTCCGACGATCCAAGATTAATCGACTAAACTCTTTAAACCAAACTAATCAACATTCATTAGCTACCGAGTCACTTCACTAAAACCCAGTTGTTGCACTAGCTATAATTGTGTCCATTGATATAACCATATTTAGTAAGTTAACCTTTCACAGGTTGTTCGTAATAACGGTTGGGTCAATAATTGTTTTACCCCCGAGATTACTTTTTGTTCCTTAAGTTCCACTAATCCTCTAATAAACAATTAGTTTGTGATCCAATTAGCAAACCGAGTCCCTCGCAGGCCAATGAGAGGGTAGACCTCTTGTTCAAGACTCGGAGTAAGTACTTAAAGGAACAACTTTTCTACTATCCCTAAAAGCGGGTAGGAGTGAATTTCATTTTACACCCTATATCCCCAACTATCTACCCGATCTGACCCCTGAAATGGGAGGCTTATTGAGTCGGCACTGTTGAGGCAACCCTCATCCATGCAAATTTAAGGATAATCTTGAATAAACAAGAGTTTATAGTTAGCTCAAAATTAAGGTCAAGTTACCTAGGTCATTGTTTTGAAATAGTTTGTCTTAAACAATGTATAACGTTATAAAGTAAGAATGACTTATTTCTTGGGCCGATCTTATACAAACTCTTTCCATAAGATGCCTCCACTTGCATGTCTCCACATGAACGAATTAAGATCACTTCATTTGTAGCACTTTACAACAATTGTAACATCTACAAAGTGGGTTGCATTCGATAGTGTTACCATAATAAGGTATTCAACTTTATCCGTATACTGTAGACCGTTTTGGCTATTTACTTGAACTTGATCCACTCTTATGTCTCCACATAAAGTTCAAGTACTCATGTAATAGCCATGGATCTTTAGTTTATTGGATTTCAATTATTTCTAAAACTAAATAAGCAATTCATACATTCAATAATAAATTTATTGAATCAATACTTCAATAACATCTTTATTGATCAACATAATCAGTTTATTGTTCAAAAACCACGAGTTTTAGGACATAAAACCCAATATAACATAAATTAAGTTGCCCCCAGTCGAGACATAGGGAATATGTCTCATATCCTCAACTTCTTGAGGTGTCTTAGGACACCGTTTCTTAGACAAGTGAACCCCGTGCCTTAAAGGTAATAAACCCTTCTTATAGTTCTGTATCAAATATCGAGTCAACATTTTGTCGATATAAGTTGCTTGAGACAGAGCTAACATTCTGTTCATGCGATCCCTAATGATTTGGATCCCAAGTACATATTGCGCCTCTCTCAAATATTTAATTTGGAATTGGATTGTCAGCCATTTCTTTATGTCAGTGAGGTACCCTACATCATTTCCAATTAGTAGGATATTGTCCACATAAAGTACTATAAGAGCTACTTTATCGTTGATGATTTTTTTTGTAGATACAAGGTTCATCAACGTTTTGATCAAAACTAAAAGATTTGATCATTGTATCAAATCTAATGTTCTAAGATATGGATACCCGTTTTAACCCATAAATGGATCGATTCAGTTTGCAAACTTTTTGCTTCTGACCTCGGGTTATGAACTCCTTGGACTGAGACATAAAGATGTTCTCTTCAAGATTGCCATTCAGAAAACCAGTCTTGACATCTACTTGTCATATCTCATAGTCATAATATGTGGTTATCGACAATAGAATTCTTATAGGCTTAAGCATAGCAACAGGGGAAAAGGTTTTCTCATAGTCAATCCATTTCCCCTGGGTATAACCATTTGCTACAAGTCTAGTTTTAAAGATTTGTACCTTTCTAGCTACATCTCTCTTTCTTTTATATATCCATTTGCACCCTATGGATTTTACCCTTTCAAGTGGGTATACAAGATCCCATACTGAATTGGAGTACATAGACTCTATTTCCAAGTCTATGGCTTTGACCCATTGGTCCCTGTCTACGTCCTTCATTGCCTGTTTATAGGACAATGGATCCTCAACACCATCATCTGATATGATAACCTGAGTTTCAGTTAAACCCAAATAATGGTTAGGTTGTATCATAACTCTCCCACTATGTCGATACACTTTTAATGATTGGGATAAATGAGACTAACCTAAAGTGTTGACTTCTTTATTAATTCTTGATGAAGGACCAACTGCATCAACAACCCTTGTTGATTCTTCAATTGCTTTATTTGATACTATTTTGCTTCGTCTCTCATGTGGTTTTCCTAAAAAATTATAGTGTTTTTCGATTGGAAACAATTAATTAAATGGAAAAATGTAGCTGCATCAACATCCATTTTTCCACAATTAATTAATTAAATAACATTTATTTAATTAGTTAGTACAATTAAATAACACTTATCTAATTTAATTTTCACATTAATTAAATAATTATTTATACATGAAATCTAATTTAATGTATATATTTAATTATAATAAACATCGTATATATATGTGTGTGTGCGCGCACGCAATACCTCTCTATTAATTAATTCTCTGTGAATCTAATTAATTTGAATTAATTAATTGAATCTTATTCAAATAGTATTTTTCAATTTAATTTAAATTATAGATCATATTCATAATTAATTATATATTAATCACATTAATATATGGTTTCTTCAAATTAAATTGAACAATTCAAATCATCCCTCTTAAATATCCTCCAGTGAGCTAACAAGGGGACCTGGTGGACCTGTAGATCAAAAGCTCCAACGATATGAGATTAATTGGCTAAACTCATAAACCAAATTAATCAATATTCGTTAACTGTTGGTACAATCCACTAAAAACCCACAACTGCACTATTCTCACGATAAATATATTTCTGTGTCCACGAATATAGACCAATAACAGCAAGTTAGTCTTTCACGTGTGTTCGTAACTCCAATTGGGTCAAATTGCCGTTTTACCATTGGGTTACCTTTGATTCTTTAAGTACCAGTGCTCCTCTAATGAACAACCTATTTATGGTCCAACCAATAAACAAAAACCCTCTCGGGGTAGGGCCCTTTGTTTAAGTCATGGAGACACCACTTAAGCGAACATTCATTTACTTACCCATAAGACGGGAAGGTGTGAATTCTATCTTGTATTATCATGTTTCCACTTCCTCACTCAGTCTTGTCCCTAAAAAGTTAGACATATTGGGATGGCGAATTGGTCACCCTCACCTATACAAATCAAAGGACAATCCCTCATCAAGTACACGAATGTGTTGGATCATTGTGTTTGTGTCAAATACAAAGTGGGTCGTATTCTATATGTCTCCGCATACAATTCAAGACTCATAAGATACTCTTAGATGTTAGTTTATTGGATTTAGGGGTTTTAAGACAAAATAGACAAGTAATACAAACAATAACTGAATTAACATCTATAACTCTTTATTGATGACGGTCAATTAATATCATTTACTATCTACGAGTTTATGGTATATTGTATTGACTTTTACTTCCGGTACTGTCAGTTTAGAGAAAATATTTTTTATTTGTAAGTATTGTTAAAATTCACAGTATTCACTCTAAAGAATGTTGTTGTTCTAGTTAGTCAAGATTCATAGTTTCTCATTAATAACTAATTATTTTGTTCAATCATAAGAAGACTTCAAAATTGAGATAGTATAAATACTATGACAATTGAGCTAAACTAATGTCAGCTATTATTTGAAATTTTATACTTAAATTTTAAAAAACTTTTCAAACGGAGGTTACATTTGTCCAAAATCGTCATTTCAGATGACATATTGTCTTATCGTAGTGCAAACTGGAAAAATCAAATCTGACACGTACCTGCGGCACGTGTGAATCCCATTTAAGATAACCGCTTTCGATGTGGCTGACACGTGGCGGCGAAGACGATGCAGTGTTCAGATAAATTGAAAATTTCACTCGACTGTCATTGATTAAATTTTCCTAGGGTTTGTATCTTGAAGGCCCCCGACATTTTTCTTCTCTCAAAAGCTTCGATTCTTCCAGACCTCTTTCCTCTCAAATCCATTTCCATTTCCCTCTCAACTCTGCTTCAGCTTGTATCGCCGTCGTCTTCACTCTTCTCTCTGGATTTTTCCTTATCTGGGACCTTTCTCTCACTGGCACTCCGCTCGCCGCGCCGTTTCATGCTGTATCGGATTATTTCTGTATGTATGCTCGCTTCTTGCTTTTTTGAACAGTTCTTGTAGATTTGGATGATGGGGAGGTGTTAGGTTAGGGTTTTAGGTTTCGGAATGATTGTTGGTGTGCTTTTGGCTGGGTTGTTTCTGGATTATTTTTATGTTGCTGTGATAATTGTGGGATTCATGGTGTTTTCTTGGCTTTGCGTCTTGTTGCTGTTGTTTTCTTTTACTTGGAGTGAATTAGTTCTTTGTTCTTTGGCGGATTTTTTCTTTGTTTTGAATATGAGTTTTTGGGATTTGGTTCATGAGATTGGGTATTGGTGGATGACTTTGTGTTCTAAGGTTATGCGAGGGGTTTATGTGAGATTGTACAGATCTATTCATTTTGAATCTGGAAAGTTTATTACTTTCCTAGAAATCCAGGCACTTAATCGCTCGGTGGTGTGGGGAATCGTTCAGTCTTGTTACATATAGTTTATAAAAGTAAAAAAGATTACTTAACTATCGACTATGTCAACTGCAAATGAATGCCTATTCAGTACACTTTTGGGTTTACTTTTGTGACAAAAAGGTTTTGTGATGCCGAATCGATCCAATTTGTAAACGTAGTCTATTTGGGATCTTAATGGATGGAGGAGGAGTCTTCTTTTCGAAGCTGAAGATTTATTTCATTTTTATAGGGTATATGAACCTGATTAGATCAGCCTCTTACGTGTTAGTCTCATGCTTATTACACAACTATATAGCCTCTGAGGTTGTCTTGAGTGCATACCTAAGGCGATATTTTATGGTCAATCTTATGTACCTTAGCCTTGCCTTCATGCCTTAAGGCAATATTGTTAGTCTACTTGAGTGAGGCATGTGCCCCAAATTTGATTTGGAACATGGAGTTTGATAAATTGTACTCGTGTACACCTTTGTTTTAGTTATTTTTAGGTTACTCCTCTGTTTGTACTCCTGCATTTTACAATCTGGGCATGACTATATAAAGTATTAATGGAGTTTAACTGTTGGTTTTGGACATTAACGGTGCAGAATTGTAGATTATTAAAACCACAATTCTGTTTCTGAAAGAAATCAACAGTGTAGTTGACTCTGATATAAGTCTGCAGTGCTTGGTTGTATTTTGATTCTGAAAGATATAGTTTTGTTCTACATACAGATGCCAAAGATATAGGTTTGTGCTTGGTTGATTTTGATTCTGAAAGATATAATACTGTTCTAAATGCAGATGCTAAAGCTTTTTCTTAAGGATGATAAAGCACAGCACCTGGACAATATTTCATGTTCGCATAACTAGTGAAAATTTATTATGTGTGATGCTGCTGCTGTAGCCTGGTCAACAATCTTGTTTCTGAAGAATCTAATACCAGGTTGCAAAGTTTCAGTTAGAACCTATAACAAACAAAATGGAATCTTCACTATCAGAAGCTCAAAGAGGGGTTGCAGTTTCTTCCAATGATCCTTCCGTGCATCAATATTTAGTACCTAACAGGCAAATGGAATTAATGGAATCAATTTCTGGTGGTTCTCTAACTCAGAGTGGAATGCTATCACGCATGCAAAGAGGACAGGTTGATCTTAAAGCTGGCAATTTTGGACGGCAACAACTACAAATACCTGACAATCAATTTGGAGGGACTGGAAACATGGTGAGAACTTCAGAAGGGGTGCTGTCACTTCCCGTGAAGCGCAAGGCATCGACTGAGCCTTTTAACTCTCCCTCACAGCAGTCTCCACTGCATAATAAGCGACTTGCACCCGTGGAACACCGGCCATGGTTGCAACAAGCTTCTGGAATAGCCAAAAGACCTCATTTACAAATACCAAACAATGCCTTGGCTCCTGTAGCGGTGCATTCCCCTGCAGGCACTAAAAGAAAGGTACAGCAAATGGAATCGCATCCAACTAAAGTTGGACATCAACGTTCCAATGCTTCCAAAGGCCAGACTGCCCTGCCGATTCCAACTTCCAAAATACAAAATGAGCCAACTGGATCTGTGAGATCAAAGATGAGGGAATCCTTGACTGCTGCATTAGCCTTGGTATCACAGGAGCAAGAAAAATCATCTAATGATGAAAAAAGTCCTCCAGCGGAGGCTGAAAAGTCTGCAACTCCAAAGCAGGAAAATCCTTTGTCATCTGGTCCAGCTATTGGTCATGTATCTGATGACTCAAAGAAAATATTTTCTGAAAAATTAGATTCTGTTGTTCTTGAAGACAATGTAGGAAAGATGTTAGATAAACATTCGCTGTGTGTAAATGTTAGTGATTTAGAGACATTGAGATATGATGATGGGCGAGTCTTTCAACCAAATAATGTTTTGTCGTATGAAGACATTTCTTTTGGGGACAACTTTTTTATTAAAGATGATCTTTTGCAAGAAAATGGTCTCTCTTGGGTACTGGAGGCTGATTTAGGTGTAGCTGATAAAAAGGAAACACAAACTGATGAACTCCAGAAGATGGATGTTGGTGTAGAAAATCAAAACGAGGGAGCAAAACCAGTTCAGACCCCCGAGTCGTTGGCATTTAAAATTGAAGAAGAATTATTTAAATTATTTAGTGGTGTTAATAAAAAGTACAAGGAAAAAGGAAGGTCCCTTTTATTCAACCTGAAAGACAGAAATAATCCTGAACTGAGAGAAAGGGTTATGAGTGGGGAAATTACCCCCGAAAGATTATGCTCGATGACTGCCGAGGAACTTGCTTCCAAGGAGCTTTCTGAGTGGAGAATGGCGAAGGCTGAAGAATTTGCACAGATGGTAGTTTTACCCGACTCTGAAGTTGATATCAGGCGTTTGGTAAAGAAGACACATAAAGGTGAGTTCCAGGTAGAAGTTGAAGAATACGATAATGCATCCACAGATGTCTCATCTGGGGCTTCTACATTCTCTCAGAGTCAACGTACTAAGAATGAGACTGAAAATGGGTCTCCTAATGAACCTGAAACAATTAAAGACGAACAGAATATTTCTGGCCAGAAAAATGGTGCATCTGACAAGGATAATTACACCTTCACAATTGCATCGAATGAAGGTGATTTGATGCAAGGACTCATGGTTGATGACGGACTGAAGGATACAGAGTTACTGCCTCCAATCGTCTCCCTAGATGAGTTCATGGAGTCCCTTGATACAGAGCCGCCTTTTGATATTTTAGCGGAAGATGCTGGCAAATTGTCGCCTATTTTGGAGAAGGGTGAGTCAGAGCCTAGCTCTCGGTTGAAGGCTGCAGCTCATACTACGAAAGGTGCAACTGATGTCAGGACAGACAAGAACAATGAGGAATCTCACACAAAAGCGGATATTGACTCATCTTCTACCGGCCAGGTGGATTTGAAACCTAGTCCTAGTAAAGCCGACGTTGATTCTAATGACAACCAAGCTGGTTTAAGAACATCTGACAGGAATGACGCCGCAAAATCTAGTGATAATAATGCAAAATCTGGGACAGAATCTCTTGCTAGCACATTTAAGTTGGAACATCTTTGGGATGGCATTCTCCAGTACAACATTTCGACAATGACCTCAGTCGTGGGTACCTACATAAGGTGTGCATTTTCTCTCAAGGCTGGATTTTTCTTTCTCTGTAATTGTATTCAAGTTAATCATATATTTTTGTTAAATATTTATTTTTCATGATATTGCTTGAACTATATTTGACTTAGTTTTCTTATCTGCCAGCTTTATATGAACACGTATGTTTTCCACATTTTTGCATCTTCTCATGTGACTATTAATATTTAAGGGATATTTAAGCTGCTGGATGAGCTTATATTTCAACCAAAAGAGTTTTGAAGGGATAACTTCTGATTTATTTATATATTTGTCAAGTTTTAGTTGATGGTTTTGAATGCTTGATATATTAGTTGTGTTGTCTCTATAATCGAGGATCTGGTGTGTTGAGGATGTTGGTTTCCTTGATTGAGGCTTATTATGTGTTGAAATTTGACTTGTTGATATCTTTAACATGGGTTTAAAACTGGACTCTGTAGACAATATTTCTCTCTTTTTGGTTGATGGGATGGAGGAGTGATTGGTTGATTTTAATTTCTCTTGCTTCAATTGGCTTTTGGATCATGAATTGAATTCTGGTTCTTGATGGGGTTTTTCTTAATTGGTTTGCTCTGCTGCAGTGGTGAAAGGACTTCAGCGAAAGATTGGCCTGGCATTCTTGAAATCAAAGGGAGAGTCAGATTGGATGCGTTTGAGAAGTTCCTTCAAGAGCTTCCATTATCTCGGAGTCGTGCCGTTATGGTATCTATTGTTTATTTTTGTTGTACAGAAAATGATATCCACTTGAAATCCACTCCCGGGGACAAAAAAGAACAAAAACAAAAGATGAAAGAGCAAAGTATCTTTGAACTTTTCTTCAGTATTTTCCGTCCAAACCTTTTGGCAACCATGCTTGGGATAATAATTGGTTATTATTTACTCTTGCGACGGATGTTTTGGGCAACCATTCCACATCTTGGTTGTAAAGAAAAATGCAATTTCATTCATTTTTACATCCAATTTTCGTGCAAGCGAAATGCTGCTTCTCAGATTTTCATGAAAATTTGTTAAACTGTAATGCGTAGTTAAACCGTGCAGACATCACATACATAGTTCCGTTGAATAAGATTTATCCTGTTCATATAATGGCATATGCTTTCTGAAAAATGTGAAATCAACTCAAATCCGCTTGACAGTTTCGAGATATTTGAACAAACTATTAGGACAATTGAAGCATTGCAATTACAATTCAATTGAATCGTCAAAACAGATGGCCTTTTGATGGCCGCCATTTTCAAAAAGTTTGTTTTCAATTTTCTTTCAAAAACCAAATAAATTCGGGAGGGTCGTACATAACATTTTGGTATAATAAAAACCTGTTAATATGTCTTGCTCTTGTTTTTGGGTTTTGTTGGAAATGTTAAATCTTTATACTCTTGCAGGTTCTTCATTTGGATGTGAAGGAGGGACGCCCTGAAAGTGAACGAGCAGATCTACGAGAGGTAATAGATTAGGTGTTTCCTTGGAAGTGTTTTCCTTGTCATTTTGCTTCCGTTTTTATACTCAAAATTTCATGTCTTGCAGGTGGCCGAGTCGTATGTCATGGACGAGCGAGTTGGTATAGCGGAGCCTGGTTCTGGGGTTGAATTTTATTTTTGCCCTCCACATAGAAGAATTCTTGAAATGCTTGGCAGGATCCTTCTAAAGGAAACTAATGAGGCACTTAATGCAATTGAAAATGGCTTAATAGGCGTTGTTGTATGGAGAAAAACTCAATTAACGTCCATGTCACCAAACTCAACGTCACACCACAAACGCAGTTCAAAAAAGCAACATTTTAGTTCTAGAAGACCACAGGAGACATCGAACTTGAAACCTAATAATATTTCCCCTAAAGAGACTATGCCTCATGGTTATTTTCCCATCGTTGCCACTCATCCTCCACCTGAGGAGGATGATGATGCCGATGGTGACGATGACATCCCTCCCGGATTTGGTCCATCAAGTGCTCGGGATGATGACGATCTCCCTGAATTTAACTTCTCTGGTTCTGCAAACCCTCCTGGGTTTTCATCGCAGAACAACCACCCTCCTACTCCTCGAGGGCAGTCCTCGAGGCCACCCACGTTCCAACCAGTTTCCCAAACTGGGTCTCGTCCAGTAGAGCAAATGCGAGAGCTTGTGCACAAATACGGACAAAACTTAAGTAAAAACATCTCCACTGCAAATTGGGGAGAAAGGGGCTTCAGTTCGGTTTCTATACAGCCTTGGAATGACGATGATGACGATATCCCAGAGTGGCAACCACAAGCAGCAACATCACAGCATCAAATGCCTCCTCCCTCGCACTCGCAGCAGCAGCTGCCCGTACGTGGGTTTCAGCAGCCGTCGATTAGAGCTCACTACATGGTGAACCAACAGCAACCCATAGGGCACCCTCCTCCCTTAAATGTAAGTCAACAAGGGACATGGTGGGCTCCTCAGCAAGGCCATAACATCAACAACAATTTACAGCCTACTAGCAATTTTAGTAGTAGTCATCATGGTAATAATGGTCAGTTTTATGGGGCATTTGGGAGATCAGCTTCTTCAAACCCTTCAAATAATAGAGGATTTTGAATTTTTCTTTCGTTATGTGTAAAGTTAAATTCTTTGTTCCTTATCTCTTCTCTTTTACATCTTTTCACATCCTTTACCCTTTTAGCTTTTGTCTTACTATTTCTGTTTTAATCTCGATTTTTTTTTTTTTTTTTTTTCCTCTTTTCCCTTCTTTTCGTGACTCTTCTACATGGATTTTGCATAAGCTTTTGGGTCGATCCCGAGGTTAACCTTTTTAGTTATAGAAAAAAAAAGGAAAAAAAAAAAAGACATGGAAACCAAGTCATTGGTTCATATTTATTACAGTCTATGGTTCATATTTATTACAGTCTAGGACAGGTTTTTATTTACTTAATTAATTATAAGTTTCTTTGTTATGGACTTGTCTGTCGGTGCAGACAAATGTAACGTTGGGCTGGCCTTATTCGGGTATTAAATATTTTAGAGTTTTCGAGTATCCACTCAAAATGCAAAACGTCGGTGTTTCTTCTAAATAATAAAAGAAAATGCTTTTTTTTTTTTTTTAACAAAGGAAAGAACAATGTGAAAATTATTAGACAATAAATACAAAACTAACTGGAAAAACAAAATGTTACAGCTTACAAATGAAAGAACAATTATGGATAAGTTACAAGAGTGGACACCTAGATATATGAGGGCATATGGTTTTATTGACCCTACGTATATAGCTTTCACCTTTGGTAGTAGACCAAATATCACCAATATCTTCTTCATCAACCTCCCAAAGCACGTTTGAGTCCTGCTCGTTGCTCGGGGGTTAATCTTGTTGGGAATTTCACATCGAATTTGATCTTTAAATCACCTCGGTTACCGGGCTCTCTTACAATTGGCATTCCCTCTCTGGCTATCACGAGCTCGTAGCCCGGGCTAACAATGTCTATTACGGGTATAGACAGGTTACGACCATCAAGCGTGGTAAGATTTATAGTAGTTCCACCCAATGCCTCTGCTAATGTTACCCTATGGTTCATGATGATATCATTGCCATCTCTTTTGAAAACATCATGGGGCTTCTCATCAATAACAAATACTAGATCTGCAGGTAGTTGGTTTGGTTGTTCGTTTCCTTTATCTGGGAAGGTGATTTTGGTTCCTTTCTTCCAACCGGGCTTCACATCGATGGTCAATATCTCCGTCTCGGGGAGTTGTCGTCTGTAACGTTTTCAAACATAAGATGGAGCAGAATTCATTAGAGAAGAACCAACTAGGGAAAATGTAAAAATATCCATACTCCAATTCCAGGAGCCTATAACAAGGGTCATATAGGGTCATTCTAACCATTTAAATCCCATCCTTTTTACCCTACAAAGTGTAAATTTGCGACTACAATGAGTAGATCTTGCCAACCTCACACAAGAGAAGCAACGTTTAGCCAAACAAACCAGTACTTTCATCCTGATAAAAGTGTCACCAAAATGCAACCACACGTCTAATAATAGAATTTTCTGGGGTAATATTTTATGGATCATAGTCTCGTTATTGTTGAAAATCAAGATCATAGTCTCGTTATTGTTGAAAATCAAGTCAACCACAACATTTATCATATCCTTTCAGACAAAAGAAAGTGCTATGATTGTTCTCGTAATAGTGTACACCAATCATATCATAAGAAATTCTTCAGCAGTAATTACAGTCTTTATGTTCAATTTCATGCTAGACCCTCCTTTTGTAACTCCTTTTTACTTCTCTTTCTCTTTAAACGGAAGCTAAATGAAAAGCAAGAAGCTGAAAACAGATGAAAATTGCATACCCGTTTGCATCAACTACGGTTCTTGAAATCTTCATTTTCCTTGTTGATCCTGAATACAGCTCCTCAAGAGTGCAGGGCAATTTGCTCTCAACTGGTGGAGGTTTCTTTGGTGTTACACTTTCACTGTATGTTCTGAAAATGTTTTCACTTCCACCAAATCCTCCAAAAACTCCCTCTGACTGGTACCTCATAGACTTCCCCGGTCCTGATGAACCAAACCCAAAAGGGCTGCTCCCAAAAAATTCTGCAAAAATATCCTCTGCATTCCTTGGATTAAACCCGCTTGACCCGCCGCCACCACCACCATTTCCAAATGGGAAGCTTCCACTGCCTGGTGGTGGCATATCTTTCAATCCTTCTTCACCATATTGATCATAAATAGCCTTCTTCTGGGGGTCGCTCAATACCTGTATTATAAAACTTTCTTCTGGTGATTATACAAACAGTTTGGATAATTGGTTTCTAGTTATTGGCAGAGAAATGAATTAGAAACAGAAAAAAAATCATCTGATTTCAATCCCGAAGACAAAATAACAGTTTGGATAATTGGTTTTTAGTCATTGGCAGAGAAATGAATTAGAAACAGAAAAAAATCATCTGATAAAGTCTGATTTCAATCCCGAAGACAAAATAACACAGAACCACAAAGATCATAAATTCCTGAAATGGAGCGTTGGAGAGTTTGAAAATGGTAAAGAGGTAACTCTAATACACCTAAAACAAAACCGTTTGAGCCATGTAGGGTTCTTTCTTCCTCCTAAGCACAAGAAAATTTAGGCTTCCAAATTTCCAATCATGTTTGTTGGCCATCTAAGCAAAATTCTATAGATTGTTTCAGCAAAGAAACAAAAGTACACCCTAATTCATTCTCATTCTCACGGCCCAAATCATGAGAAAATAGGACTAAAAAGATGTGGAAACAAATTTTCCCTAAAGAGTAATTATAAGCTGAAGAAGAATTAGAAAATTAAACCACTTTTAGGGATCTAATAAACAAGAGAGACAAAATCTTGCCTCATAAGCCTCGGAGATCTGCTTGAATTTGGTTTCAGCTTCTTTCTTGTTGTTGGGGTTTTTATCAGGGTGCCATTTCATAGCCAATCTTCTATACGCCTTCTTGAGATCATCGTCATTGGCGTTCCTGTTCACCTTCAATATGTTGTAATAATCTACTCCCATTCTCGATCGATTCCAGCAAAAATCAGATCCAATCGCTCAAAATCCCTAGAACTAGGTCTCTTTCAAAAAGACCCAGATCTTCTAAATGATCTTCAACTCGTATTCGTCCGTGTTGGCTCACAAACCATAAGCCAAAACATGAAATTACAAAAGAAATATACAATTTCAGACAAATCTTTTGATGAATCGATCCTTCGCTGTGGATTGGGAACACGAAAGTCAAACTTCTGGATCGATCGATGATTTCGTCTCAATGAAATTGGACTAATAAACTTCGATTTATGGAAAAAATTAAACAAATCGTACAGAATTGAGAAAGGAAGAAGAACTCGTGTGTCGATATTGTGATGCACGTAGCTGGGGATTTATATCAATACCGCGTTTGCTGAGAATGTTAGGATTTTATAACCGAAACTCGCGGTGAATTTTCAAATTCTCGTTTTGCTCATTTATTGTTTTTCTTTATCATTATTCTTGGTTTAAATCTTATTCTACTTCGTTATTTTTTAATAATATTCTATTTTACTCTCTAAATTTTTTAAAATATGAATATTATATTTTTGGTATCTAAACCTTTAAAAATTTTTGTTTTAGTTCTTACACTTTTAAAAAGTACTTATTTTGATAAGATTTTGTTAACTTTTTAACAAAACAACAGGGTGATTTGTATTTTCGATGACTACCAAAGAAGTTAATTATGCTAAAAAATTTAGAGTTTCAATTTAAATAAAGTGGCAAAGTGGAAGAATTTAAAATACATTTTTAGTTCAAAATTTTAATTATTTAATATTTTGGTGTACTGGTGGTTGATATTGTACTTCACCTTTGAAGCACACATACTTCATGTGAGGCAAAGAATCCGTGATACGTATCTGACACGCGGTTTGACATATCTATTTCTATGTGTATATTTTTTAAAGAAAAAAGACAAACAACTCATCTAATCTTTCACAATCTAAAACTATTCAACGAAGAAGTTTTTCGTTTATCTTCATACTTCTCCCTCTAATCTTTTTCTTCTTTGTAATATGAGTCACTTTTCTATTGCATTTTATTAACTATTGGACTTCAACATCTTAGATGTTGCTTTTTTAGTTATTTTTTTATATATCTTTAATGTATCAATACTTAGACGTATCCATATCTTAGTTTTTTAGAAATTGATGAATCGCCATATCCGTATCGTGTAATCGTATCTATGTCTGTGCTACATAATACTTCATCTTGATTTTGCTCAACACATCTAGAATCTAGTCATATTCTCACATTTCAGTTGAATAGTTAACATAATTTTAATAGTAGAGACCAAAATAATTTTTTTAAGAGTTTTAGGGATCAAAACGAATATTTTTTAAAGTTTAAGGACCAAAATAGAACAAGATTCAAAGTTCGGGGACTAAAATAGGATTTAAACCCATAATTTTTTTTCCCTTTCTTTTTTACTAAATTATAGAAAATACATTGAAGTTTATCTCTTGTTTCAAAATTGACTTAGAGACCAAATTTATAATATGATTTATTTTATCTTAAAAAGATGAACTAAAACAACCCAACAATAATTCATCAAGATATTTTAGATTCAATAATGGACATATCTTGAAATAATTTATGATCGATTAGAATTAAAAAGTTAGAAGCCTTAGAATCCTTCTTCCATGGGATAAGGATAGTTTTGTTTGGATAGACGACGTTTAAGCAAACTGATCAAAATAGGAAAGGACAGCAACAAGAAAAGTGGTCCAATTTCAAAAAGTCTATCGAAGCAATAGACATACAACTCTATGAATCCAAATAGTTCAAATATGAAGCTGTTTTTGTGAGGTATGTGTGTACCCTACAACACAACACAAAAGAAGTGTAGAAGGGCAAAGCTCGGCTATATTTCGATCTTTTTGATCGGTCGAAATGAAGATAACACCACCATTGCAAATGAGTTCGTGCAAGTACAAGGAACTCATAACACTATACAATCCTATAACCAGAGAGGATACCTTATCCCAAAGGAAGATGTTTACTTATATAGTAAAAAAGTAATCAAAGAAAACCCAGAAAGGGAAAGAGAAGTTCACTTCTCAAAACCAACAGACACTCTTAGAATCTGGATGAAGTACTTGCATGATTGGCTACATTCTTCATTCTGAAAGAGGCTTGATCAACAGCTACAAACCCGGATTCGGAGATATCACCGATGTCCAAAGTGTCTGGGAGACTTTCAGGGTCGTATTCAACATCATGTGGATGTTTGTTCTAAATGTCAAATTAAACCGGCAAAAGAGTTAGTTAACCATGTTTACCATTCACAATGTGTTCGAGATCATTATATATGGTATAAATAATGCAAATCACAAGCATAGAAATGTTCGTCGACCAAGTTTGTTCAACTGTTTAAGATAAAAGCAAGAAAATGAACGAGGGGAGATAGAGAAAACCTCAAGCTGGCTCAGCATGTCTATAGCAGCATCCAAATCACCTTTGTTCGCAAAATAGACATCGGTAAGGGACTGTTCAGAAAGTCCAGGGAAACTGACTTGAAGCAATTCAAGATCCATGTTAACTTCTCTATCAAACATCTCCATTTCTGTCAAATCACCACTTTGTTGTGACAATGATCCATGAAAAGGGTGATTCTTCACAGCAGAAGCAGCTGCAACAGGTGCCTTTTTACCATGATGCATATTTAAACGAGGGGAAATGTTGCTATATGGAGGATTATATACACACTGTTCAGAATATCCAGGCAAGTTAGCCCCAATATTTTCCCTCGAAGCGTTTTCCACTATAAAAGTTCTCTTAGACCCAATATTTTCCCTCGAAGAGTTTTCCGCTACAAAAGTTCTGTTAGCCCCTCTCTGAGAGAGTGGAATGTAGGATGTTGCATATGGATTCAAAGATGATCCATGTGGATTCATTGCACCAGATGCAGAAACGATTGCTATCTTGTCCAGTCCTTCCTGCAAAACAATTTAACCCGAAAAAAAGAACGAAAGAAGAATTAAGTAAGTACATAACTCATAGCATTCCACTCAGGCATGACCATAAATATTCAGATCAAGAAAACTCCACAGAGCTTCATCACATAATCCACTCACAATTTCACAGCAATATAAATTTTTTAGCAATTGGAAGCATAAAACTGATGATCAGAAAGAAAATATTAACTAAATCTATCTTTCTTCACTAGAAGTTGACTATCTAAATTCGTTGCGAACTATGCCGATAAAAAGTTCAAACGAACTCCAAGAAAAGCAAAGATCAGACTAAGGCAACATCAAAAGAATCAAATCCTGTACAACGAACCACTTCAAAACCAAGATTCAAAAGAAGAAAATCCAAATATCCAAAGCTAACATTTACTAAATAAGATTTCATCACTTCACAATCGGAAAGCAAATCTTGATTACAAACCAAAGCAAAGCAGTTGGATAACAGAACACATATCAATTTACAAAACTTCATCTATTTCACTCCTGAGTTCAAAAATACACGCAAAAAACAGTGAAATCCAAAGAGAAACTTGAGAATTCAAGACCTACAACGACGATCGGACATCCAAAGAAGAAACTCACCCTCGGAGACAAAATCTCGATCTTGAGAGGCGAATTTCAACAAAGGGGAAAGAAATTATGAAATCCTAATCACTTCAAGGATGAACTGAAGATTGAAATGAGGGAATGATCGGAAAGTTGAGGGTCAATAAAAAAGGAACTGAGATTGACGAGTCTCGAAGAAGATCCTCATGGTTGTGTATAAGCAGACTATATAAAACTTTTTACTTCAGATTTTGATGATTGATTTTGAGGAGCTTGTTTGGACACAAGGATAAGATGTTCCGCGGTTGGGATGGCGCCGTTAGCACGGTCTCAGAAGTAACGGAAAAAACAAACCGTCAGTTACGGAGCCTAGCCGCCGTTTCAATACGTGTAACGATAATTATTTATTTATTTCTTATTAATAATTTAAATTTGAATAAAATATCCATTTATACAATAAATCTAAGCTTTGGAGTTGCTATAATTAAAATTTTATTTTACGAGTGAATTAATTTTGCTTTATATCTATCCATTTACAATTAATTCATTTTCAGTTATATAAAATAATTATTGTATAATTATTTTCAAATAAGTAAAGAAAAGTAGTGGAAAATGAGAAGTTGAAAAACCACTCGTCTAATTATATTAGATTTTAATTGACATAATTATTAGTTTGGAATTTTAAGTGATGAAGTTTAAATGTATAAATTGATTATTTTTTTTTAAATTTCCTTGGGTTATTTTGATTTTTCTTTAAAATTTTAATCCATGTATTTTTACGGTTCCAAATGTACTTTAAATAAACTTTAACAATTAGTTAAATTGATTAGGTCTATTTTATGTCTGATATAAAAATTAACCTTTAAAATTAGTTTAATTTTGCGTTGGGTAGGTGTGTGAAATATAAAAAGTGTCAAATATGGCAATGACATATTATATAAAAAAATAAAAAATTTAAAGACTACATACATACCTGAAAACTTAGAAAGTCTATTAAATATTTTTTAGAGTTTAAAACTAGATAAATTTAAAAGTTCATAGACTAAACTTGTAATTTAACGTCGATTTATTTTTTCAATTTGTAAAAATTAAGTTTAAACTAACAATAATGATTAATTTAAAATTGATTGAAGTTTAAAAAGTAAAGTTAAAAACTTAAGCTTACAAAGACAAATATGTCATTTGAAGAGTGTGACCTTCATCTACTTTTGTTTTTATTTATTATTTATCATTTACTATTATTATTTTTTAGTTCAAGAATATATGGAGATGAAATATTTGAATATTCTTGACTATTTAACCTCTTCACGAAAGATATAAGATTGATTTATACTCGAATTGACTTTACTAACTTTGTTGATACTTGATAATCCTATTTTTATTTTTATAAATGGAAAATCCAACATCGGAAATGATAGAGATATTGACAAAATGTAAACATGTTAAAAATTATAAATGTTTTTGTTTCATGTTGTTTTGAAAAGAAAAATAAATCGATAAGGATACGAGAAATTTAAACTCTGTTTGATAACCATTTTGTTTTTATTTTGAAAATAAAGTCTATTTCTTCCCTATTTCTTATCATTTTTTTAAATATAATTGTTGAATTCTTAGCTAAATTACAAAAACAAAAACCAGTTTTTAAAAGCTATTTTTTTTTTAATTTTCAAAATTTGGCTGGATTTTCTAATCATTAGTAAAAAGTAAATAAAAAAAAAGATCAGGGTGGAAGTAGTGTCTATAGACTTAATTTTTTTTAAAAAAAACGAAATGATTACCAAATAAAATTCTTGAATGTTTATTTTTTTCGCAAGAATGAGCCCCACGTGGACCCACCTCTAAGAGGGCGGGCATTCCCCGTTGGCATTCCCATTTATCAATATAAATGAGATGAAGTTTGAGGTATCGTTGTTCAATTAAGGATCCCCAGTTACCTTGGCCTCTTCTTCTTCACCTTTTAGCCTTCTTCAATGTTTAACATTAAGGAAAGATTGAAAACAGAGCAACAATTGGATGATTATGTAACTAATTAGACGTTTAATTTTTATAATTAACACTTTATTTAGTAACTATTTGAATTTTGGTTTTTGTTTTTGAAAATTAAGCCTATTTCGTTTACATTTATTACAATGATTTTGTATCTTTCTTAAATACAATGGTTGAATTCTTAGCTAAATTCCAAAAACAAGAACAACTTTTTTAAAGCTACTTATTCTCAAAATTTGGCTTGATTTTTTAAATCATTAGTAAAAAATAGATAACAAATGAAGAAATTTGAAGGTAGAAATAGTGCTCATAGACTTGATTTTAGAAAACAAAAACAAAAAACAAAATGGTTACCAAACGGAACCTAAATATTTAAAGGTTAAATTTGTACACGTTTGTAAGTTTGGAGGTTTCGGGGTTCAGTTTTTACCATTAAACGTTTGAGTGTTCGATTCTACAACTATATAAGTCAAAGTTTGAGGGTGTAATTGTCCCTACGACCAAGAAGATGTTTTTCACAATTTTTCCTAAAAATAATTATCAAATAGTAATTTATTTTTCTTCGTTATTATAGAATTGAAAAACTAAAATAATTGCTAAAAAAAATTCTACTTTTATGTTTTTTTTGAAACAGAAAACAAAAAATAGTTATCAAACATATATGACGTTATTTTTAAAAACAAAAAATTGAAATGGTTACCGAAGCGTGTTTAACAACAAATTGATAATTTTGTCGACATTAAAATCTCATTCTTGTAGACATTCCTACTACAAATTCATTCAATCTCCAAGAAAATTGAGAGAACACTCTTTAGGTTATTTTTTAAAAAATGAATATTTCATTGTTTTCTTTAAAAGTATATTTCACTTCGTTTTTTCATATCATGCATTCACAAAGCACAACTAAGAACTTTATGTTATGATTATAAACGCATGTTCAGTTGATCGCAACATATATTTTCTAAAACAAACAGTTATTCTTTCTTCTAAAATTGTAGGTTTTATATATAAAAAACGACGATAATTATGTTTTTTTTTTAAAGAGGAATAAGTTAAATAAAATTGCATTTTAATAAACTGATTTTAGATTATGATTCAATTAGCAATTGTTTATGAATTTATTTCATATACATAAAGAAATATTTGGTAATCCTAATTTTGATCGAAACTTCCTCCTCGATCCATAAACCAAATCCAACAAATACGGTAAATTTTGCAACAAAAACCTAGGACAAAAGGTTGCTAATCTAAAAAAAGAAAAAAAAAAAACATTTATTTTGGAACTTCTCTCATTATCTAGAAAGTACAACAAAAATCGAAAAAACCGATCATAACAAATTAATTGACTAGTTTGGTTTGATTTTTTTAAAGTATAAAATTAGATATCTTGATTTGTATTTGGAGAGAACAAAAAAAATATTGATTCAAATTGATTTTTTGAAGGTATATACCCTTAAGAATATACTCTAACATTAAGTAGTATAATTATTACGATGCATATATATTTAATCTTTGACAAAAAAAAAAAAAAAAGACAAATTATTATGGAACATGTATTTTAGAAAAATGCCCAGAAAAAAAAAATAAAAATGTCTAATTTCAATCTATAAAAAAAAGAAATATAACCAATTTTAATTTAAAAATAGTAAATGATCCATTCCAAAAGAAAAGTGGAAATGAAAATTAAAAATTGGAAGAAAAAAAAAAGAAAGTGCAAAAAATAAAAAATAAAACTGATAATAAATCGAACCAAATAAAAACCAATTTATTCGTTTTGTTCTTTTTTGGATATCGATTTGGATCCCTTCTTTATAAAATCAATTTGTTTTGTTTGATTCTTGGTTGGCCCCAAAACTACCACCCCTATTAGAAAGGCCAATCTAGTTAAAAACAAAGTATATGACAAATACAACATGAAAATTAGAGACATATTTCTGGTTAGATGAAAGGGCCTAATTTTTCAGTCATCTCAACCATTTTCCATATCACAATAATCTCATACTCCTCAAATTTGAAGCCACTTTCCAGTTCACAGCCATCTTAAAATCCTTTTTCATTGTGCAACAATCACAGCCGCTGTCACTCTCATACTAAGTTTTTTAAATGGTATATCAAAGTTTTATTGAGATTTAAAAAAAAAAAAAAAAAAAAAAAAAAGAAACAAAGAAAAGAGAGAATACAAGGTCATAGCCAACTAGAGACCACAAAAATGGCTTCCATCCATTCTTTCATGCATGTTTTTACAATACAAGGATAAATAAGTTATCATCTATTTTATCTATTTGACACCAGCAAAATTTCAGAGCACATATTTTCATGAGTAGGTTAAGAACTTTTACCATCTTCCCAGTTACCTCATCTACAAAGGGACTTAAATCCTCAACATTCATAACAGCGATTAGCAAAAAGGACTGTAGAATCTACATGAGGGCTATTTTGACCAGATTCCATGTATTACTCTGCCTTTGAAAGCTCGACTATAAAGCATCTTATAAAATTTTATGCTGCAAATTGTCAGTCATGAGATATAGGAATTGAATATGCTTCATTTTCGTAAGGAATCAGTTTTACGAATTTACAATTTCTGAAGACTTTTTTTTTCTTTTTTTTTTTTGGGGGGGGGGGGATGCTGTGTTGTACAAAATAATGGTTACCTTTGATGAAGATTTATTCTGGTATGGAGAAACAAATTAATCCAGTGATGAAGCAGAATATTCGACGAGCACGAGTGTTCGTTGAGCTGGAGCTGCTGGAGCTGATTGAAGGACCATCCGCAAGCGACTCGTAAGCTTGTATGTGAAAGTCCACTGCATGGCCATCTCTGACTCCTTCATTTGGCGGACAATGGAGGCCTAGAAGAAGGTGGGGAAGGGAAAGAAATTAAGAAGATAACAATAAAACAAAATCTGAAACTTTATATTAGAATTTCCTCATTCAGCCATATCAACCGATTTTCTCATCATACATTCTACTTCATTAAACGTTCTTAAGATCATAGTCAAAATTTTAAAAATAAAAGTAGTTCTCGATATACCTACCTATATATGTTTTGGAATTTTTGGATTTTTACAAATATTTCAAAAAAAACGAAACATAACTCGTTAATCAAATAAAAGTTTCGTTCCTGGATTTAAAAGAAACATAACAAGAATGATTTTTTTAAAGCAGAATTAAAAAGCTGATTGTAACCAAATAAAGCCTCAGAAATAGAGAAGATTATCTTCAGGCTCACTAGCTCAATAGTAAATAGGTGCAGAGAGAACCTGAATGCGTTTTCCAAGCTGGACTTCAACTACAGTACCAAATGAGATATTACTGGTGAGCGATTTGAGAGGATCAGTGGTTGGAAAGGAGAGCAAAGTTGGGATTTGTGGAGCATACACTAGTCTCCACCTAGCCTGACCAAATTCACCTTTTCCTTCTATTCTAGGCATTAGTTTTTCAAGCGTAGCAGTTGCAAGCTTCTTCAAGGCTAATTGGCCATCACCCTCCAATATTGATTCTGCCAATTGGTTCTCAAATGCCCGAGCAGCCTGATCCAATGATATTATAGGATGTCAGAATAAACTGCCTAACAACCACAATGTCACTCTGAATCTGTTGATTGCAAGTAATGATTGGAACAACTAGATTAAAGGATATTTTCTCAAAGTTAACAGGTCAATAATAGAAAGAGACCACCACATAGGCGCTGCTAAAATTGACAACATGAAGAGAAGCCTAAACATTAACAATTTAAATTATCTGAAGACTGAAAGAAAGATTTGTCCCGAACACTAGGAAGTGAAATTTATGAAACTTAAAATGAATTACACTCGACCATATTACGTCACTAGATATTCAAGCATCTCAGAGAATAATCTGAAAATATAGTTGAATGTAGTAAGAACTACCAAAGCATACAAGAAACCATCCCCTATTTATAATGAACTTAAATGAATTACACACAACCATATAAAATGTAGTATGCATGTCTGAGGATGGTCTCAGAATGTGGTAAGAATTACCAAAGCATACAAGAAACGATCCCCTATTTATAGACTAAGTGGAGCATCAAGTTAACTAATACTGATTAACAACTAAAAAGTAACAAAAAGAAAAAGAGAAAAAACATAACAAAGCGACAACCATCACTCCTAATTACACTACATCAATTCACTCCCTCTAAGAGTAGAAAATAACTTAGATGCTTGGATAGTCAAGCTTAAAAGATAATGAAGTAAAAAATGGTTTCTATTGACGTAATAAACATATACTGTAATCCACAATGGTGATTTAATATGGTATCAAAGTTGGAAGTTCTGTCAAGTCATTGTAAGGTTTCTCAGTTAATATTGATTTTCACATATGGGCCTTTTACAAATTAGGGAGAGAATTGAAGTATTAATATAATTAAATTTACTGTAATCCACTAACTTAAGCTTCTAGGTTCAGTGGTAATTTAACAGTTCCACATCTACTTTTGATGATTCAACAAGCTACAACTGAAAACATCTTCTTTAGACTTTAGCACATAGAGTATCAACTCGATAACTACTTAGTTAATTGAATCTCTGTATAAGTTGATAAGATTATCAAAAAACTATGTTTTAGCAATGAGTGGTTGAAGTAAATTTGAAGTTGTATCTGCAAGACCAAATTCTCAAATTTTATTAACATTAGATTGGGAGGAAGAATTCTTTCGTCCAAGGGTTTATGCCAAGGAAAACCCTCATCTCATTTCCCCATCTTTATAGTGATAATTTCAAGTGAGCTCCTCGCAAAAGTATTCATGAATGTTCACAAAAGTGGTCAAGAGAAAAATGTAGAATTAACCAGCATCAGTTCACGGATGAGATCCCTGTGTTTTGGATTATGAATGAACTTTATCATGTCTATGGGGTCTTGAGCTCATTTAATGCTGCTTTAGGAATGAGGATTAACAGGAAGGGGAAAAAAAACATTATGGCAGATATAAAAATGATTGCATATTAAGTTTCATGTCATTCAAACAGAATCAATTTCCCATATTGTGAGCATGTTGGCATCACACTTATTGAATGTAAAAGATAAAAGGGTATTTTCTACGTGGCTGTGGATCGGTTTGAAAGGGAATTTTTTGGCCTTCTCAATTTTGAAGTTTCCAAGGCAGCATTTAAGGTTGCAAGAAGATAACATTTCTTGGGTAATTTTCAGAAACTACAAAGATGAATTTACTCGGCTGCCGTAAATTTCTCATCTCGGTATTCTTTTTTGCAATTTATGTTGGGATTGATGCCCTAAATCTTGTGGGTCATGTAGTTTGTAATTGTAATGTACAAACAATTTATTTATTTAATAAAATACAAGATGTTTTATTCGACATTTAGTAGCATTAACCCACAAACCAATAAACTAACATCCAAGATTATCTTTTGTAGCTTAAACATGTATGTAGAGACATACAGGTGGATCATGTTTAGGTAATAACCTAAACCTAAATGGTTTGTAGTAGATGGATAAGGCTAGGTACCTTATCCTGCTGACACTACGAATACGGCCCGCTTTGTAGATGTTACAATTGTTGAAAAGTGCTACAAATGATCTGATCCTAATCATTCATGTGGAGACATGTGAGCAGAGTTATTCTATACAAAGGAGTTTGTATAAGACCGGACCACGAAATGGCTAGTCTCATTATATAACACCGTTAATAACAGAGCTTACATTTCACTAGGATGACCATAAGCGACATGACCTGAATCATGAGTGAGTTGTGAACTCCTACCTATGAAGACGGTCCTTTGATTTGTATGGTGAGAGTGGCTAGATCGCCGACTTAATAAGCCAACCATTTTGGGGATTCATCTGATTGAGGAGTTGGGAACACAGCTATACAAGACATAATTCATTTCTTCCCTAACATCTGGGTAAATAGATAAATTGCTCCCTCGATGGTTGATTCTGGGGCTTGAACAATGTGGCGCAACACCCTCTCTTGACCTGAGAGGGGTTTGGTCATAGTTGGACTATGACTTATTGTTCATTAGCGGGATCAGTGGTACTTAACGAGTTAGATGTAACTACATGGGCAAAACGATAATTTTGACCCAACTATACTTACGAGCAATTTGTGAAGGGTCATTGCACTGTTGACTGATTATATCCAATGGACATAGAAATATATCTGTAGTGCGAAGAGGGCAACTGTCGGTCTTTACTGGAGTGACTGGCAGTTAACGGATGTTGAATAATTTAATTAAAAGAGTTTAATTAATTATTCAAGTACCACTAGAGCTTCAATTTACAGGTCTATAAGGTCCCCTCTATAGCTCAATAGGGATTAATGAGAATTAATTTTGGGTTAATTTGAATTGTTCAAATTAATTGACGGAATTAATTATATATGATATAATTAATTTAAATTAATTATATGTGATATAATTAATAATGTATTAAAATTTATTTAGAGAGGAACTAAATTTGAATATGATTCAAGTATTAACTATATGGATGAGATTCATATAACTGAATTTAGTATAAGTGTAATTTATATTAAATACCATGCATTGATGAGAGAATTAAAAACTATAGGTCATGTATTATATATGATATAATATTGTTATTTAAATTAAAATTATTTTTAATTTAATTTTCAAAATACAAGGGAGGGAAATAACTTCCCTCCCCTTCATTCTCTCTAGAAAAAAACGTGAGGAGCGGGGCAATTGAACGAGGGTTTTTCTTCTTCACAGAAGCTCTGTGGAACAGGATTGCAGAAGCTCTCTCTCAATTCTTCTCACAATTTTTTTCTGAGAAATTTCTCCTCTCAAAATCTTCTGACCACACACTCTTGGTATTCTCACCCTACCCTAAGGAGAATACAAAGAAAACAATTGTGGTGGTGTCCTCTTTGTCAGTTCTTGGTTCGAGGGTTCGTGATCAATTCGGAGAAGAGGATTCGTGAAGAAATTCAATTCTTTAAGGGTATGTTATTTCTAACGATAAATTTCTTCTCAATTGCATGCTATAATTTTTCTGAAATTTTGCATGATCTTGTTCTGTGATTTTTTGTATTCTGTGAAAATTTAAAAATAGGGAAGATCCCGCTTCCGCAATGGAACTTCACCATTCCTTCAATTTATATCTTGACTAGCATCGACCAAGCTTCTTCAAGATCTTCAGATTAGTCGTTTATGATATTTTTCCCAGATAGTCCACTTTTTGATAGTGGTATATTTCTATCAAGGAAAATTCTAATATGCCTCAAGTTTTATGGTTGAGTAAATTGCCTCTCAAGAAGGAGCTGAAAAGGCTTTGAGAAGAAATGTTTCAAGTTCATCTCTCTAAGTTCCTTTTTCTCTTCTTTCTTTTCTTTTCTTCTTCCTTTTTTCTTTTTGTTTGTTTTTTTTTTATAAGAAACCATATCCAAAGAGTACAAACAGATTTGATAAACCCCTTTGAAGTGATACATGAAGATCCATGGGGAAACTTGTTGAAGGATTACAAGGAGGAGCATGAGGATGCTTTCGTTTATTTGATGCTGTTCTTCTTTGGATTTTGATTATTCAAATTCTTATTCATCTAAGTAGGATATGAAATTTATTGAGGAATAATCTCGGTTGGCCGTAGTATTATGATGCAGCTGCTATTGGGTCTTATTGTTGTCGAATCATGGTTGTCTTCATGTTCATTCTTTTAATTAGTCTAGTAGTATTGTGGCTTGTTGATCTTCTTCTGTGGATTTTCTTTCTTTTTCTTCGTTTTTGGTTGCCATTATGATTGTTTTGTCACCCTCTGTTTTTCTTGACAACATCTTTGACGGCCATCCTTTCTCTCTGGCTTGCTTTTAATCTAGTGTTTTTTGGTTCCTATGGCTAGAAAGGAATGGTCGACACCTTTGGGATTCTTCTTCCTCCTTTAATAGTTTTATGGACTTGATTTTGTCCCCTGCCTTGTATTAGTGTAAATGTTATTGGCCTTTTTCTGATTAAAAGCACGTAACCAAAAAGATTTAATAATCTATAAGTTTCCTTAACACCCAAATGTTGTAGGGTCTATTTCATGTGTTGTATTGGTGTAAATTCTAGCAACCTTTTTTTTCCCACTTTTTTTTAACCATTGAATCACTGATTTCATTTAAATGGTTTAAATGTTAATATTTTGTCGGTTGGCTTTGTGGTTAGTGGTTTCTGGTTTTGATTAAACATTTTACATGTTAAACTTTTCTTCTTCTGTCGGTGGGTTTTGTGGTTAGTGGTAGGGTTTTGGTCAGTGAGTTCTTTGGTAGTATTTTTTTTAAAAAAAGAAAAAAACCTCTTCATTAAGATAATGAAAGATGTTACAATATAATTAAGAGGACACAAAAGCAATATAAAAGGATCAGTAAGTTGTTCTTTGGTAGTCTTTTAAATAATAAAATTATATTATAGTATACATACTAGACTAGTATATTATATCTCAAGATTTTGTGAGTTGAGATATATTTTAAATTTTAGTTTACTTTATATTCTACTTTATTATTAATTTATAGTATTATGTAAATTGAAATTTATTATATTAATTTTTTTTTAAATGATGTTTTATTATTTGATATTTTTAATATTTAGATTATTTTACCATTTATTAGTATTAATCATTAAGGTTTTGACATGTATATAAATTCATATTCTACCTATATTATTTATTTGTTTATTTATTTATTCATTGTGCCTCACTTCACTCATGCGTCATCTTTTTTTCGTCTCTCGCCTTCAGGCGATCAAGGGACTTGCCGCCATGAGGTGTGGCTCGCACTTTGAAAACATTGACGGATATTTTAAAAAAAAAAAGGAATACCTCGGTGGGTGAGAGAGCATCTTGTTCCACAGAACGGGTTGACGTCACCACCAATTTGTCTTGCCATTTGCTTGCCCGACTTTGTATTCTAATCTGCCACTCGGAACCGACTAAAGCTAAATCTAGCATAGGATCTAACCCATTTTCAGGTTCAAAAGTTGCTATATTTAGATGCTCCCGTTTCAGTCTTACCTGCATGGGTTAAGGTTAATATCAGCTTCTTTTGTTTAGAAAAAGAACCAGTATGGTAAAGATTTGATGATACCTGGGTTGCAAGAAGATTTACGTCACCATTATCGAAAGTTAAAGTTCCTTTTGGTTTAATACTTTTAGCATGAGCACGCCCGTTAAGCTCAAGCTCTCCACTAACAGCAAAGTTGAGAATCAAAGGATAAAGAATTCTTAATTCTGGTCCAAGAACAACCTTCAAATTACCAAGGTAGACGTCGACACTAGGTTTAATGTTTAAATTTCTGGACTCCTTTTCAATGTCAGCTGCTTTATCTGATAAGGAGCGAAATAAACAATACATAATTAAAAAGAAAAAAAAGGCATAATAGTTTATTTGTATTTCCAATAATTTACATTTAAGAACTCATATGAATACACAGTTTATGTAAATTTTCATATGAAGTCATGAAATTAACCGGTCAAACTACGTAAAATTCTTACAGAGGAAAGAATTTATACTAAAATAGAACTTCATGCTGTCATAATGTTGGCTGAATTATGTAGTACTTAATTTGAAAGCTTGATAGATGTGAAATTTTGGCTGGAATTGTTTGTCCGTTCCTGATGAAGTTTGTGACGTGCATGGGTTGTCTAAAGGAGGCTTAAAGGTCTTTTTTCCTTACCATCTTGATGCAACGGACTTGGCAGATTTTCACTGCCGACAGCTCGTGTTCCTATCAAACTTAAAAAAACCCATTTTGCAGACTCAAGTTCCAAATAGGTGTGAAGCTCCTCAGAGGAAGATTCTTTCTTTCCAGCTGGTTTGCTGTTCTGTTCGGAGGTTCTTGCTTCCTGGGAGAGGATCTCTTTTGGTTTTCTGTAGTTTGTTTTCGGGTTTTCTTTGGCTTTTAATTAGTTAGTTGCTGGTTAGTTTGTTGTTTTGGAGTTTTTGGTTAGTCTTTTTGCTGTTTAAGTGGCTGCTGTTTTGACCTCCCCTCCCCCCTCCCAAAAAAAAAAAAGAAAGATAAAAAACCCACTAACCAAAGGACTCAAAGTCAATGCTGTACAATTTTTCCTTTCTAAATGCAAACACTTTTTATTGCAAATCCATGTCAAAGTTGGGGCATTTTTATAAATAAAAAATTAGAACATTATCCTTCTTTATGTACGAATGCAACAACAAAGTACAGATATGGAAAATACAAATATCACCTCGGGGTGCATGGAATCTAGTTTTCAATGTTGTAGATTCCGAATTGAAAAACGAAGCATATTTAGAAGCAACTACTTGGTTCGAACTGCCAGGAGGAAGACTGAACTGGTCTGATACCACTTTATTAAATGAAGCTGCTCCACTACCCTTATCATGTGGTAGATATGCTTCTCCGCGACTCAATTGAATATTTCCAGAGATGTTTGGTTGCAATATTGACCCAGTAATTTGCATTAGAGAGTCAACTTGGCCACTACAATTTTGAAGAAACAGATAAATATTTTAGTTTAATGGAAAAGGAGCGGAGCAAAATCAATAACTGAAGAAAGTTTTGTATGATTCGTTAAAGGAATGAATGTACAAAAGAAAAAGGCTGCGCATAGGAGGCTGCAAAGCATAAAGCAAACTACCCAAAAAAAAAAAAGGATTTAGTAAAGAACGCTTTGAAGAGAACATTGAAGTGTGCTTTTCTGTAACTACTCTACTGCTACCATCAACCTAAAGAGTAGAAGGCTTTCAACCTTCCTCTGGGAAGAGGGATGCCTTCTACCTTTGTCCCCCAGGCCGTTTCTCTTGGCAACATTCTTTTGAATGAAATCCTTTATTTATCATTAATAAACAATAAATAAAGAACAAAAATAATAAAATAAAGAACATTGAAGTGTGATATACTCCAAATCCCCTCCCAATACTAGAAAATAACATCTCGAAATATTATCCTAAATCTTTCTAACTAGATATTCCAAATAATAGCAAAAAACGACTTGTTCACTGAAGAATCTGCTCACTGTTATGGAGGAAGATCAGTATGCACTTTACTCCATCATGTCTTGGCAATCTTCGTTAGGAGCTAATATACGCTGAACATTTCAAAAAATCAGAGCCAAATTTCCATAGTAATATAAAACCTCCATAACACATTATCCAGGCCTAATATCTCAAAGCCTTCTTGTACAGTATGCACCACCAGGGTCTCAAAAGTATAGAGGAAGATCTTTGGAAAAATGAAGAGAAAAGCCTAAACTTCTTTGAAATCCGAAACTTTCAAAGAGAGCCAAATAAAGGGGAATCAGAAGAGGTGGAATGGATCAACAAACGAGAAAGAAGAGATTTATTTGAAAGAGTGCTAGAAGGCTAGCGAAAACATGTTAGGAAATAATATAGCTAGGGAAGCCAAACTCTATGTAACATAATAAGAATGGATAAATCTTGAGATTCATGTTGATGTCACATAGAGGTCCAAACTTCTTATGTTCGGCTAAAGAGAGCATCGTTCTTCCTAACATGCTCTCAAAAATGAAACAGAGCTGGTTCAATTTTTTTGTCCATTCTTTTTTCCTTTTTTTTTTTTTTTTTTTGGTATAAGAACAATTCACTGATATGTACAAGGGAAAACCCCAAGCAAATTACAATATAGATCGTCAATGACTGACTAAAAAAGGATAAAATGAAATGAGTGAAAGGGTGCTTTAGTTTACTCCAAGAACCGAGCACTAGAAGAAAAAGTATCATTAAATAGCCTTCCGTTCACCCCATAAGCACCAAAAGAACGCACGAAGAAAGGCCAACCAAATCGTCTTCTTATTACTACCAAAAGGATGACCCACGAATAATGAAACTAAAATATCATAAATGTTAGTAGGACAAGTAAAAGACTAGCCAAATGCAGGCAAAATAAGATCCCAAAAGCTGGTAGCAAAAGAACAGTGGAAAAATAGATGGGTCGGCGATTAATCATGCTTGTGACACATGACACCAAGAGAGAGAAAGAGACATATAAGGCATACGTTGCTGTAAACGGTCAGCAGTATTAATGGCACCCCAACTGAGCTCCCAAAGAAAGATTTTCATTTTTTTGGGATATCTATCTTTCCAAATCACCATATAAAGATTAAAGACAGGATTCATGTCACCCACCAAATTGGCCTCTAAGAGATTTAATAGTAAAATCCATTGAAGGATCAAGCGGCAGCCACAGACAAGTATCGAGAGAGGAACGCAAACGAATAGAGGCCAGATAAATGGATAATGAAGCCCATTTAGCAGTCTCCAATTCAATAAGATTACGACGTAAGTTCAAATTCCATGCAGACGTAGAAGGGATCCAGGCATTAGCAACAGTAACCTCAGGCTGCTGTACAAGACGAAAAAGCCTCGGATAAGCATTGGTAAGAACACCACAACTAAGCCAAGAGTCATGCGAAAAAGACGTAGAAGCACCATCACAAATACGACGATTAATCCGATTGGCAACCAAGTCGATAAAATGACAAATGTACCTTCATGGAGCTTTGGAAGAACCACCGGAGATGGGAGAGGGCCAAACACAATCAAAAGAATAATACTTAGCAACAATGAGATTCCTCCATAAGGCATCATGCTCAAATAAGAATCGCCAAGTCCATTTTGCAAGAAGAGTAGAATTTCGATGTTTAAAATTTTCAATGCCAAGGCCGCCTAATAATTGAGGACGTTGAGAAATCACCCAATTCAAATTATGAAAGCCTTCATCACTATGAGAACCTTCCCAAAAGAAGCCATGAACCAATATATCAAGGCAATTAATAACAGAGGGAGGAGCTTGAAACAAAGATAAATAATAAGTAGAGAGGCTAGAAAAAGTGGCTTGAATGAGCGTGTTTGTCCCCTTTTGAAATGTATGCATACTTCCAATTATGAAGTTTATGTCAAAATCTTTCCACCATAGGCTGCCAAAACAAAACAGACTTAGAATTGCCACCCAAAGGAAGCCCTAAATAAGATGTAGGCCAAAAACCTCGTTTACACCCAAAAGAATGGAGACCATTCAAAATTAGAGTCTGAAACATGAATCCCAAGGAGTTCACTCTTAGCAAGATTGATTTTAAGCCCTGAAGCACATTAAAAAATGTGGACAATGTCAAACAAGTTTTGTATGGTAGATCTCTCAACAGTAGAGAACAACAAAGTGTCATCAGCAAATTGTAAATGGTTCAAAGAAAAAGCCGATTGACTGATAGGATAAGCAACAGTAAGACCCAATGCGGAGCTATGATCAAGAAGACGACTCAGACAATCAGCAACTAAAATAAATAAGAAGGGAGAGAGAGGGTCCCCCTATCTTATGCCACATGAGGGAATAATCTTGCCACGAGGGCGACCATTAATAATGGAGTAATTCGCACTAGTGATGCAACCTTTGATCCAAGTGTGCCAGTGACAACCAAAACTTTTAATCTAAATAATGGAGTCAAGAAAGTCCCAATCAACAATATCAAAGGCCTTCTCAAGGTCAAGTTTTAAGACAACCCTTAGTTTTTTTCCTAAAGGTCCAATCATCAATGAGTTCATTAGCCATCAAGGAAGCATCAAGAATCTGTCTATTAGCCACAAAAGCAAGCTGATTGGCAGCAATGGTGAAAGGAAGAACCTTCTTCAGACAATTTGATAAAACACGAGCAATAATCTTGTAAGCACATGGAATGAGACTAATCGGACGATAATCAAAAACAGATTTAGAGTCAACTTTCTTAGGAATCAGGTAGATATAAGTCTCATTCAGCCTAACATTAATAATCCCAAATCATTAATAAGTAACATCAAATCAGATTTAATAGTAGTCTAGAAAAACTTGAAAAACTCAGCTGTAAAACCATCAGGGCTACGGGATTTACTAGTGCCAAGGGAGGCAGCTGAAAAAACCTCATCTTCAGTAAAACCTCATTTTTTTCCATTGATCTTATGATTCAAAAATGTTTTTCGAACATTTTTATCCATTCTTCTAATGAATCTCAAAAATGGATTAAAAATAAGAAAGTTATGCAGCCACATTGTAGGAATCCAATCCAAACATCAAGGAAAAACAGATGTACAAATTCAATACCGAGCATCCACAACCTTTTCATACATCATAGAGTACTTGAAAGTCATAATTAATTAGAGAAGGAACCTGAAAATATTCTTCGCTCGTACTTCCAAAACTTCACATTTTAAATCAATCTTGTCACCAAGGGATGCTTCACTGGATCTAAGGGGCAGATTCCCCTTCACAATCAACTTCCCTCTTCGGCTTACACGACTTTCCAAGGAATTGATGCAAAGCCTATTTGATCTTACATGGACCGTACCACCAAAGTTGATGAGTGGTTTAGGGAGCACGGGAGAAGATATTGAAGCCCTGTGGAAAGATGCAGATCCATCGAGTACTGGTTCCTCGATCGTCCCCCTTACCTATTTTTAGAGCATATGAAATTGAACTACAGTCTATAAGAAATTAGATGATATAAACCCATGATGTAATTTGGAGTGTGCTCACCT
Organism: Benincasa hispida; assembly: GCF_027475165.1. Classification (NCBI taxonomy): domain Eukaryota; kingdom Viridiplantae; phylum Streptophyta; class Magnoliopsida; order Cucurbitales; family Cucurbitaceae; genus Benincasa; species Benincasa hispida. The sequence goes on from NC_143486.1 coordinate 69,880,399, forward strand.
GAAGTAAGATGTCAGCATTTCCATGAAGCCAGTTGACATGAGGAGACAAAGCTGTTAGTAACAGCATGCCTCCATCTTTAATATCTGCATCAATCCTAACTTCACCTACATCCAAAAGATTCCAGTTTAATCCTTTAAGGCCTTCAGCCAATTGAGTATTCCAACCTTCTTCATTTCTCTCTCTAGAACTTTTTCTATCATTGAACTTATCCCTGACCTTTTCCTTCCCCCAAGCATGAACCAAAGTTGCCCTACTTGTATCTGTTTCCACTTCTTCCACCTCTCCCATGCTATTTTGGACAAACATCACAGGAATGCTCCCTTGAACATGTACATGCCCATTTTGGATAATTGGTTCGAATTTTGCATTGAACAAAAAACGGCTGCTTGAGGTAAGGGAGGCAACAACTTCAGCACGACCAAGATCAATGCCACCAATGGCACCATCAAGGAGCCTTACTTGCACATCACATTCTGGTTTTGCAAGATTGCCTCTGAGATCCCCCTCCATGTGCAGTATACCTCTAATTGGAGCAACAAGTTGCCTCAATGAGTGAACAAGATCTTTTGCTGAAGATTCAATTACCTGAACCACAGTAGGAACTAGACTGACAGGAAAATTTAGAACGGCAAAGTGAAGATTAGTTATAGGGCCAAACAAAGTTCCATCTGCATGAATTGTGGCATTATCCTTCTGGATGAAAATTTTTTCTAGCCGCAAACCATCATTATTGCTGTATGCACCAACAGCCAAAACACGCTGCGTTTTGTAGGTTCCCCACTCCCAGTCCTCCCCATGGAAGTCAAACTCTGCCTGAGAAAACCACCAAGGAAGGAGGATCATTCTTAGAAGCCAATCGATCCAAATTCAACACAATGAATTCTTTGCAGCAATGATATGGATTTCTATTGTTAATCTAAAAGAAACGCATGCAGTTTCCACAATTAACTCAATAAAATATTGAACTTTTGACATCATTTATTTCAGGAGGTGTGCAGCTGCTTATTTAGTCAATTAGGACATGGTTCAAACAGTAACATAGTTTCAGTTCATCAACTTAACTTTCAACCAGAACGTTTAAAGCCACATAATTCAAAGGCACCATCGCTAATAATTGGACACGGAAAGAAAGGGAAACAAACTTTGTATGGCCTAAAATTATAAATTTATAATTCAAGATCTACCATCGTATCCCCATTGCCTCCACCACTTGCATCAAGAGAGCCACGCCAGCAGCCTCTGAGTTCAGATAAGCCTGGAAGAGATAAATCTTCAAGGACGATTTCATCTGATAGAATAAATTGCCTTCGTATCACCTGGAAAAGTAAGGTAAAGACAAAACATGGAGTTTTGAATGTATATCCTCAGTGCAGCTGAAGACAAGATCATTGATCAAGAAAAGAAACAAAGACATTTCTGGCAAGGTACTACAGACTACTGAGTGATAAATGCAAGTCATAAATAGTTAAAATATTGCTGCTTTCGATCATTCTATCAAAAAGTACCTCGATCAGATCTTGAACACTTTCAGTGTATAATCCAACAGCTTGCAAACTTTGAATAAAAAGATCCTGCATTTGATAGCAAAATTAGAAATTTATCAAGTAACGATAATACACTTCACATACAAAAATACCCACAAATTAAAAACTCCATCATTTTCCACTTTCTTGCAAGGTAAACTTTTACTTATCAACTTTATTTTTTGTTGGTCTATATTGTACGATACTAATAAAAGCAGGCCATAATAGTATTGTTCTTCGATTTTACCTTTTTTTTCCCTAGATATAGAACAAACACTTAATTAATAACCACACAAAATAAAAGAGTTCCACTGCAGGGGATGAGATCGAACGCAAAAGGATGTGTCCATAGGCAAGGTTTTTCTTCATTGTTCTACTGCTCTTATGCTAGTGATCTTTAGGCGAGGTTCTTAAACCGTTTCAGGGGTTTCCTCAAGATGAGACATAAAACAATAAAAAAGATATATATATATATATATATATATATAGAGAGAGAGAGAGAGAGAGATAAAAGGCCAAGAACAAAACAGACTGGCAAGAATCAACGAGTTATGGGATTCTATTAAGCTTTTTGCATCCTTTTGGTACTCTCAATATTTTTTGTAATTATAATCTTGTAAAGATTATGGCCAATTGGGGATCATTTTTGTATCCCCCTTCTATTAATTATTTAAAAAAATTAACATCTTCAATTTTAAAATAAATAAATATATTTATATTTATACACACACATACACATATATACATGTATGTATAACAAAATTAAAAAGAGAGCATCCATAGAGGTTAGAAAGAGACCATCAAATTGTAACTAATAAAGAATGCTACAAAAGTAAAACTTTCTTTGGAGAGCATACCACCTAGAAATAGGGACAATAACTAAATCCCACAAAAGAATAAAGTCTTTATCTACCTGTCCTAATATCCTAATATTTTTGTCCAGCTATAGAACCTGTCCACATTCCTTCCTAAAACCTTTTACGCAAAAGAGAGTGACCAAAAAGACCATGGACAAGGAACAACATGGAATCCGAACTCTGCAAGTCAACTCAATCCACCCTGCCCCCTATCTATCAAATAACCCTCTTCTGATGCCCAAAGATGGGAAAAGTAATCTCATGACTACAAAGAAATTACAAATAGGAGGTGCTAAGTTCTTCCTCCTATCCTTATGTAAAATGCATCAATTAAGATATAGCATATATGTGTAAAGATCTACAACCCCTTAAATCTTATTTAAATTTTTTTGTTGCAAATTGGAAACACCTTTTGTATTCCCTATGAATGGGACCTCATTTCGTACCTCTTTGGATTATTTCATTCATCAATGAAGGGTCTCTTATCCAAAAGAAAGAAATACCCATATAAAGATTTCTTCGTACTTCAAATTTGAATGTCCTACTATGGAAGCCAAAGAAATAAAGCCTTCCACAAATGTTATGGCCATTTCCATCAAAATGCTAGACGTCAATTTGACAAAAAAAAATGACATTATTTTACCCCATACATGGAACCTTAAAATAATAATATTATAATAAAATAAAGAATTAAAAAAATTAAAGATTTTAAAAAATTAAAACTATAAATAAATAAATAAAAGGACATGCCTTAAGGTAGAGCTATGGTTGAAGTTTTAAGCAGATATAAGTTTCTTGATCACATTTTTAGAAGATAATAAGAAGAAAAATCAATCTAAGAATAAATACTTATACTGCACCAAGACAAATCAATCTTGTACAGTAAAGAGGAGATAACCTTGGATCTTGAGTGAACCGAAGGATCTGTACTTCGCGAAAGAAGGCGAGCCAGTGGAAGCATCTCAGCAACCTCAGCCATAGGAACTTCCAGTCTCATCCTCCATCTTCCCATGGAGGATATGACACTGCTCAGATGGGAAGCCATTGCCTTTTTCAAAAATCCACTACCTTCCTTACCAGAAACATTTCGATCACGGCTTCCAGGAAGCACGTATTCACCTTGAAGCTCATAACGACTGTTGCTTTGCTCTAGAATAGTTTTCTCGATGGTGATCTAAAGATGCATATGGGTGAAGTACACATCATTAGATAATTAATAGCAGGTACAAAGTATGAAAGCTCAAATACTTGAATATAATTAAGAGATAGAAACATATAAGGAAAGGGCCCAAAAAGTTATTTTTGCTTATGCTTTTAGCCGCTAGTAATTAAGCGTCCTTCCTATGCTAAGCTTCCTCTCCTTGTGCGGAGCTTCCCTTCTTTTGACATATATGATCATTGAGCAATTAGTTGTTTGGTTCAAATTTTTGATAGAATTAGGATGCTTGATAACCAAATAACTCGACATAAGATGTCTACTAGTTATATGTTTGTGTGACAACTGATGTAGCCTAAAGCAATAGGAGAACTCCAAGAATCAAAGTGTTTATTATAAATCAAAAGTTGTCAATACAAGAAGACAATCTAATAGAGAATTGGAAAGTAAACTAATCTTAATTCTAACTAATATAGAAAAACTAATTCTAATCCTAATAAACCAAGGAAACTAATCCTAATTCTAATCAATCATGGAAATTAATCCCAATCCTAATCAATTAAGGATTTTACCATAATATCCTAATTTATCTTAATCCTACTACATCATTCGATCCCTCCAAAAAAAAACTCATCCTCGAGTTTTAAAACGAAAATTAAGGTTAAAAATAAAAAAGTAAGCCACTCAAACGGACACATCTCTAAACATCATGCACCAATACCAACCAATTTTCACGAGCCACGCTAATATATCAAATATTTGATTCTTGAAAGGGAAAATTATGTCCATGAATGAACCCAAGAATTAAGTTTTTCAAAAAAAATCCTACAATCAAAATATATGCAAGACTCCTCAAAGAATGGAGGAAAAGGTTTTTCAATTTTCTTCGAATTAAGTTGCCCATGAGTATCTTTTTCTTCCACATTAGAAGAATTCACATCCCCCCAATATTTCCTCTTATATAATCTTGATCTTGGTTGTTCTTGAAAGATTCTTGATAAATCTTGGACATTCTTGCATACCATTGGTGTTGTTGATTTTCTTGCTGTCTTTCTTGGTGGCCAAGGCTAATTTTGGCTCTATTCTCTTGTGGTGGAGGTAGTTGTGGTTGATTGTGTACCTCAATTAATTGATCTAACAGAATAGACACATTCTCTGCAGCAGCCTCATCTTCTTGAACACCTCCATCATTGATTTCATCGATTAATTGTTCCTCATCATCTGGTTCGAATTGAGCAACCTTCGTGTTAGTCCGAACGATTTTTTCTTTTTCCAACACATGCTCCTCTTCGATCTTTCTACCTTCCTTATTCGACTCGTCTTCATTTGATTTTTGTTTTCTTCTACTCTGTTCATTTTATGCGCAATTTCACAATCCATTTGGATGAGTTCTTGATCTTCTTGAGTGATTAAATGTAATTCTTTATGGTTTCTTGAAAAATCTTATAATTATGCCTTTCTTGAATTTTTCCCAAAAGAACCCAAATTTCATCCATTCTCTTTCGAAAGTCCTCCTGATAGATGTTTTTATTTGAATATTTTTGTTTTCTTCAAAATGTTTCGACCTCCAAATTTGTGTTAGAATGATTCATGGATGTTCTTCAATGTTGATTACAATAATTTCTTTCACACTCTAAATCATTTTTTGAATCATCTAACTTCCAATTCTTATGTCGATTTCTTGAGAAACCGGTTTGATTGGATCATCGAGCTCTTAATTGATAATGCTGCTTTGTTATTCCATTTCAAACTACATTAGAATCTTCATCGGAAGGGCTAGAATCAGTATGTGGATAATGATAAGTTCTTTTAGAAAATTGAGCATGGGCCAAATTATTATATTGGAATTCTTCATTTGAATCACTTGAGTCAGAATTCCAACACTACTTTTGAAGTAAATTTGATTTTCTTGTCTATACTATACCAATTGCTATATTTTTCTTCGACGTCTTCCTTGATCAGCAATATTCCATTCTTACAAAATCTTGGAAAAAAAAAAAAAAAGTTTTGGTATCTTCTTTCTTTTCTAGAATTTAAAGAGTTCCCCTATATACATGTGGACTGTTCAACAACGAGCACAACTCACAAATTTCCATATGGCTACTCTGATACCAAATTGATGTAGCCTAACGAGATAAAAGAAGAACTTTATCCAAGAATCAAATCAAAGTCTTTATTACGAATCAAAAGTTGTCAATACAAGAAGATAATCTCTCTATTTATAGAGAATTGGAAAGTAAACTAATCTTAATCAAAGAAACTAATTCTAATCCTAATAAACCAAGGAAACTAATCCTAATTCTAATGAGTCATGGAAATTAATCCCAATCCTAATCAATTAAGGATTTGACCATAATACCCTAACTTATCTTAATCCTAATACATCAACAACTTTAAAATTTCTATTACTAAAGCTTATCTACTAAATCAATTTACCTCATTAAAATTAATCAATCAATTTTAATTGTCTTTATTAATTACTAATTCATATGATATTAATATATTTTTCCAATTTAAATGAATTTAAAAATTAATTATAGTAACCTCAATATGACCCTATCCATTAAAAATGAAAGTCATTCAGTAATTAATTGAATCACTTCAAATTTTGTATTGATCAAAATTAAATATGCTGACTCTGATATAATTTTATCCAGTAAAGCTTTAATCTAGTCTGCATAAATTAATTAATTATTCTTGAAAAGTTAGAGAAGAAAAAGAAAACACCAAAGTTACGTGGAAAACCCTAGACCAGGGAGAAAAAACCACGATAAGAGTTTTTATTTTAATTCAGATACACAATACACAATATAGGAACAGGTATAAATAACCAAACAATGAGAAACCCTAGACGTATAAAAGAAAAAAACGCCCTTAGGGCTAAAATATAATTTCAACACTCCCCCTCAAGTTGGGGCGTAGATATCAATGAGACCCAACTTGCTAACATAGGTGTCAAAAGTCTGTCTAGGTAATCCTTTGGTGAGAACATCCGCAACTTGTTGGTTGGAAGGAACATAAGGAATGCAAATGCTACCGTTATCCAGTTTTTCTTTGATGAAGTGTTGATCAATCTCAACGTGTTTGGTTCTGTCATGTTGAACCGGATTGTTTGCAATATTAATGGCAGCCTTGTTATTGCAGTAAAGTCTCATCGGGTCATGACTTTCTTGATGTAGATCTACCAGAATCTTCTTCAACCAAATCTCTTCACACATACCCAAGCTCATAGCCCTGTATTCGGTTTCGGCACTGCTTCTAGCCACGACACCTTGCTTCTTACTTCTCCAGGTAACTAAGTTTTCCCACAAAAAGGTACAATATCCTGAGGTAGATTTCCTATCTGTAACAGAACCGGCCTAGTCAGAATCTGTGTAGGCCTCGATACACCTTTTATCATGCTTTCTAAAAACCAAGCCCTTTCCAGGAGAAGACTTCAGATACCTTGGGATCCGTGTGACTGCCTCCATGTGTCTTTCATACGGAGCCTGCATGAACTGACTGACCAAGCTAATTACATATGATATATCAGGTCTGGTATGTGACAGATATATCAGTTTCCCCACAAGCTGTTGATATCTCTCTTTGTTTACAGGAACATCATCTGCTGACTCTATCAGATTGAGGTTGGCTTCTACAGGTGTATATGCAGGTTTACACCCTGTGATTCCAGTCTCTCTCAACAAATCGAGTATGTATTTCCTCTGAGATACTGAGATTCCTTCTATTGATCTTGCTACCTCCATTCCTAGGAAATATCTCAAGGTACCAAGATCTTTTATCTCAAACTCATCTGCCATTCGTCGTTTCAACCTGTCAATCTCTGTTGAATCATCTCCTGATAGTATAATATCGTCAACATAGACAATCAAGACTGCTATTTTCCCTGGTGCTGACTTCTTGGTGAACAAGGTGTGATCTGAATGCCCCTGAACAAACCCCTGAGATTTAACAAACGTGGTGAATTGATCGAACCAAGCTCTAGGGGACTGCTTCAGGCCATATAAGGATTTTTTTTAATTTGCACACCTGATTGCCAAACTGTGCTTCAAACCCTGGAGGTGGGTTCATATAAACCTCTTCTTCCAGTTCACCATTCAGGAACGCATTTTTTACATCCAACTGATGGAGAGGCCAGTCTTGATTAACAGCCATAGAAAGGAGAACACGAATAGTGTTAAGTTTTGCCACAGGTGAGAAGGTTTCTGAGTAATCCACTCCACACGTCTAAGTGAATCCTTTTGCAACCAATCTGGCCTTATATCTGTCGAGAATTCCATCTGACTTGTATTTGACAGTGAAAACCCACTTACACCCTACGGTTTTGTGACCTCTCGGAAGACTAACCAGATCCCACGTTTTGTTAGTCTCAAGGGCCCGCATTTCCTCCATAATTGCCCCTCGCCATTAGGAATTTCCAGAGCCTTGTGCACATTACCTGGAATTATCACATTATCCAGGCTAGTGGTGAAAACTCTAAATTTCGTAGACAGGTTACTGTAAGACAAGAAGTTTGTCATAGAGTGTTTGGTACACGACCTAGTACCTTTTCGCAGAGCTATCGGCAAATCCAAGGTAGCATCAACCTCAATCTCATTGGTCTTGTCAACCTGTTGATCTGTACCCAACTGTTGTTTATTTTCAGTCCCCTGAACACCACTTGGCGCTTCATTACTATCATCATCCCTGACTTCACTTCCATCATCCCTGACTTCGCCTGAGCCCCCTATATCACCTTCAACATACTCATTATGACTAGGGGTGCCTTGAACCTGAACTGGTTCCGGTTCTGACTCTTAAACACCTTCCGGCGAAGCAACAGGGGAAACAGTTTCAGGAACTATTTCCTATCAAAGATGCTTCCTATAGTAGGTTATCCAAGGCACTTGTTTTGTAGGGAGGATAGGTTCATTTGTTTCAGGGATAGGTTCGGGAAACAAGTCTAAGGGAACAGAGTAGGTGGAAGTGTTAGCCTCTTCACTCGAAGTCTCCCCTTGAAGAGGACTAACGGGAAAGAAGGGCTTGTCCTCCAGAAATGTGACATCCATGGTGACAAAATACTTTCGAGAGGAAGGTTGAAAGCACTTGTAGCCCCGTTGATGGAGCGGATACCCAACAAAGACACATTTTTGGGCCCTAGGTGCAAATTTACTTTGGTGAGGACCATGATTACGGACGAAAACGGTGTACCCAAAAACCCTAAGAGGAACATCAAGGAAAAGGCGAGTGGACGGGATGGATTCTTTAAAATGTTCTAAGGGGGTTTGGAATTTGAGCACGCAGGAGAGCATCCGATTTATGAGATGGGCTGCAGTAAGAACAGCATCCCCCCATAGATACAAGGGTAAGGATGTAGGTATCATGAGGGATCGAGCTACTTCAATGAGGTAGTGATTTTTCCGTTTGGCCACTCCATTCTGCTGAAGTGTATAGGCACAGGAATTTTGGTGGACGATTCCTTTAGAGTTTAAGAACTCGCGAAGGGTCTGATTAACAAATTCACGCCCATTGTCACTTCGAAGAATAGCGATTTTGGTATTGAACTAGGTTTCGACGGTTGTGTAAGACTGTTGAAAGACCGTCGTAACTTCAGACTTGTCTGTAAGAAGAAACACCCATGTAAGACGAGTGTGATCATCGATGAAGGTAACGAACCACCGTTTACCTGATACCATTGTGACATTCGAAGGACCCCAAACATCACTATGTATCAGGTGGAAGGGCCGGGAAGGGTTGTAGGGTTGTAAGGTAAAAGACGCCCTAGGTTATTTAGCACGGATACAAACATCACACGACAAAGATGACACATTCACATTACGAAATAAATGGGGAAATAGATATTTCATATAATGAAAGTTTGGATGTCCAAGACGAAAATACCCTAATAAGAAATCAGTTTCAGAAATAGTAAGAGAAGACAGTAAACAAGTGCTAGATAAACTCCTAAAAGAAGCATCTTCGGAAAAAAAATAGAGTCCCCTATTGTGCCGGGCAGTGCCAATCATCTTCCCCGAGCTCAGGTCCTGAAACGAAACATTATCTGGTGAGAACACAACTTTGCAGTTCAAATCTCTGGTTAACTTATTGATTGATAGCAAATTATACGATATTATTGGCACATGTAAGACATTATGCAAAATCAGTCCTTGAATTAGAGATAAGTGACCCTTTCCTGCAATGGGGGCAAATGACTCATCTACAATTCTTATTCTCTCATTTCCAGCACTTGGATAATAGGAGAGGAATTAGTCAGATGATCCAATTAGATGGTCCGTTGCTCCGGAATCAAGGATCCAGGATTCATCTCCCTCAGCAAAGAAACTAAAAGAATGAGGAGTACCTGACTGTGCAATATTGCCAATTCCGACCGTACCTCGATCCACCTGGCTCGTCCCTGGAGGGGCACCATCAACTGCTTCACTAACGAAGGCTCGACCGGACTTAGATTTATCGTTCAGAGGATGCCGCTTGCCATTTGGAGGTCGGCCATGTAATTTCCAACACTGATCTTTTGTATACCATGGTTTCTTGCAATGTTCACAAATTGGAGGAGTATTTCCATTCTGTTTGTCATTTTCTGAACGCGATGACTTGACTCCAAACGCAGCAGAGTCCAGGGTATTAGGCGTTGTACCATTCATAGGTTGGTTCGATCTTCTTCCAATCTGACCTCTAAGCAAACTTCCATCAGGGATAGCATTAGTCTTTGTCCCAAAATTTGGCTCTGAACACCATCAAACTTCGAGTTTAAGCCAGCCAGAAAATCATAAACACGGTCAGCCTCCTCAATCTTCGAATACTGAACCCCATCAACTGGGCAATTCCAAACTATTTCCCGACATAGATCCATCTTCTGCCACAACAGTGATAATTTATTGAAATAGGATGTTACGTCGAGTGTCCCCTGCTTGCACTCATGCACCTGCTTTCTCAAGGTATAAAGACGTGAAGCATTCTGCCTCTTCGAGTAAAGTTTCTGGACAGCTTCCCAGATATCTCGAGCAGAAGCTGAGTAAAGAAGAGGCTTCACGATCTGAGGCTCCATATTATTTATTAAAATTGAGCGAAGGAGAGAATCCTCTCCCTTCCATATCCGTTCCTGAGGATCCCCAGAGTTTGGTCTGGGTATTTCCCCTGTTAAATACCCGAACTTGTGCCGCCCCTCGAGAACCATCCTCACAGATTGTGACCAAGAAAAGTAATTTTATCCATTAAGTTTTTCGCCAATGAAAATTCCTGCAGAATTGCCTACAGACCCAGACATCATGTTTGTGAAAGGTAAAGTAAGGTAAGTAGTTACCGGAGTTTCTGAACATAACGGAACCCCCGGGTATGTATCTGGTAGAAAATCTGTTGAAGGATTGGCCGAAGATCTAACGGCTGCTCCAAGTGCAGAAATTTGGTGTTGAAGGTTTGTCAGTTGCTGTTGAACACTAACAGTCCCACCATGAATCGTTGTAGGTTGTTTCTGCCCATAAACCCCTGAAGACATTGTTTTTGTCGGTGTGGGAAAACCAACGGGAGGAGCCGGCTGACCAGAGGAAAAATAGTGGGAGACAAGAAGTTGCTGTAAAGGGTTCGACTGGACCGAGTTCGGCTGGATCGGCTAGTTCAAATGATGTTGAAGGTTCTGGTAGACCGATGTATCGGGCACATTCAGAGGGCTTGGAAGACTCGATGATGATGGAAGACTCGATGGGTAAGACGAACTAGGTAACACCGGAAGGGAAAACAACTGACCTGAAAAACTTCCACCGGCGGGATCTGGAGCGGAATTAGCGACTGTAAAACCCGGCGGCTGGAAAACATAGGAAGTCGACGGCGGACGCTCATATCTGGGCTGGGCTGGCAGCGGATGGTCGAGTCTCGACGGCAGCGGCAGCAGTGTGGTTGAAGTCGTCATCGACAACGGCGGGGGTCCTCCGACGCCAGTGACGGCTGAATCGATTAGGGCTGGTTGAATTTGAATCGGTCCAAGTAATGACCGTAGGTATTGATCGACGGTAGCCCTAATTTCAACACTGATAGAGTTTTCTCTTGGAGTTCCATCCTCTATTAGAGTCGATGACTGAATCTCTTCTATTTCAACGACGTTCTCATCACCATGCTCTGATATCATCTTGAAAAGTTAGGGAAGAAAAAGAAAATACCAGAGTTACGTGGAAAACCCTAGACCAGGGAGAAAAAACCACGATAAGAGTTTTTATTTTAATTCAGATACACAGTACACAATACAAGAACAGGTATAAATAACCAAACAATGAGAAACCCTAGATGTATAAAAGACAAAAACACCCTTAGGGCTAAAATATAATTTCAACAATTATAACATATCTTCATCAAATAATATCAGTTAGAATAAATTTATTACGGTTGATACCCACCATCAAGAACTTCAAGTTTGAGTGGGAGGTTCTTCGACCTTCTCGATGATGATGATGATAATAATAAATAAGTAATAAAACCCTTCGAGAGGTTCATTGTCAGCTTAATACTAGCTCATCAGTCCTCGTTTGGCATTTCTCTCCTTTTGAGAGTCACTATATTTTTTTGATTGACAGAGGGTGCTTCGACTTAGGTGTTGTTTTGCTTTGAGGATTTGCATCGGTTTGATGTTCCTTGAATTGATGCTTTGTTTGGTCTCTCCATATTTGTGAGCTTCTTGCAACGGCAATCCATTTTACATCTTTCTGTTTTTTATCACCTTTTTGTTCATCCCCCTCCCCATTGGTCTCTTTGTAATTTTTTCTTCTTTCAATGGGGTTGCTATGTTTGGTTCATCTTGTACTTGGGTTTTTGCTATAATCTTTGGATATTTCATATATCAATTAAATGGTTTCTTGTACAAAAAATAAATAAGTAACAAAACCCATCCCACTTACTCACCCACATTCTCCTCTTTCCATTGTATGGATCTTGGCCCACTAAAATTGGGCTGAAAGATAATAGGGGTGTAGTGAGATAATCTTCAATAAGGCAGTCAATGTTGTCTAGCAACATTGTCAACATCTTTTAATATGTCGCCCCAACTTGGTGGGGGTAAAATCAACTCCGTTGTGAATATGGTTAATTTTTAACTCCATGGCAAAAAAGATATCAGCTTCACTTGATATATTTTATTAGCGAGAAAAATTCAAACTCATCAGGAGCAGGTTATGCTTATTGCTTATAAATAACAAAAATTAATGGAATAACAGAGGCTAGTAAATATACTCTTAGGGCTTACCACGTCTCCACTCCATCTGGCAGCTATATCTAAAGCTTCTCCCAGCACGCCACTAAATTTTGGGCCAAGTATTGATAAAACCCCATGACCTCTTCTTTTCTGAAGATTAAGTTCAATTTCTGCCTGAAAGTAAATGGGTCGTTGTTGAGTATAAACTTCAAATATACACTGTAAGTAACTGATTGTCAACAAATAATTTAAATAGAAATTATCATTCAGTTCAAACAAAGATTTCAACCATATAAATTAGCAGAAGAAAAATTGATGGAAGACGAGGAAAAAGAAGAAATCACATCAGAAAAAGTGATGTAGTAGGATAGGAGATATTTTGGTAAAATCAAATTGATCTCTATCCTATTACATCAAAGAGTGGGAAAACGATCGGTTTCCATTTAAGACAAGTTTTTCTTTTTCAATTTGCTAATCCTCTCTTAAACCACTGAGAGTTGAATAGGTTCTCCACACTTTATAACATAATTCCACAAACACGTCACTCCTCAAACCCCTCTGATTAAGAAAGTCTGATTAAGCTATGTTTCAAAACTTCAATAAAATAAGATCACCAAAAACACTGTTAAGAAAATAGCATCGATGGAAAATAAACAAATAAATGTCGCGGAAGCAAATCAATATCTCAATGTTTGTTAAACAAAGAGAAGAAAAATGAAAATGAGGGTGAAATTCAAACTTCTATAGAAGGAGGAAAAAATTGGTGATGCCCAAAATTGTGATACACTCAATACATGGTGACTCACTCTTATATACAAGACCGAACCTAAATAAATTAATCTAACTTACAAAATTAAAAGAAATAGCAAAAGCATAAACTTACATAAGTTACAATTAAAAACTTAAAAACAGAAAAGGGAAATCAAACAATAAAGTAAATAACTTCCAGCATTAAACTTTGAAATTAGACGTGAAAAAGAAAAAACTCATAACTCAACAAACACGTTTAATTAGTTAAAATCAATCATAAACTTAATAAATTATTTATCATCTTTACAGAAGAAGTACAGTATCATCGGAAAATTTATATGTGAGATGTGTGAATGTTATGTTAGATTAATCCATTTAAAACATCACCAACCTATACAAAAAGAAAGAAGAAAGAGGATCTATTTGTCAAAAGAAGAAAGAGGATCTATTTTTCAAAAACCTCATGCTGCCTTTATCTGCGCCTTCGATCTACCATTTGTTAAATTATAGATACGAAAATGCACTCTTGGAAAAATTGAACGAAGAGCAAGATTGCGTGTCTTACCCTTTGTATTGCTCCCCTAAGTGAAGCCAACTCCAGGTCATCAAGCGGCAAATGACGTAGCTATAACCAACAGACAAAAAAGAATGGAGATCATAATCAGCTTATCATGTTCCTAGAGTATCAAGTCAACTGTGTGCAGTGTGGTAAGCTTGTCACACAAAGTACAAAAGATCCCTTCTTTGAAATATCAAAACAATATGCATACCTCCAAATGTGCAGATCGAGATGGCTGGTAACATACATTGGCTCTTAATTGCCCCCGTTGAAGATTAAAAGAGAACAACTTCGACTTTCTAGAATTATCTGAGCTAGGCTTCAAAGACCCCACAATTTCTACTGAAAGACTTTCATCTGGCCGACCTGTTGCATCCAACTGCAGAAATAGATTTAATAAGAGCAAGATTGGTTGTTACTTCTCGGTATTCATATAATAAATTGATAAATATTTGAACTTTTCAGAAAAATATTTGAATTGTTCAGCTGAAAATGAGGTTAATCAGGCCAATCTAGTTCACTTTTCTCCTCTATCAGTATCTCAAATACCCTCCAAATTCTCCTCCCCAGTCGAAATCTGTAGCCTCCAATTTCGCAAAGCATCCAACCATTCATCTCAGTTGGTAATTTGATCATTTTACTTTTTAGATAAAGGAAACATTTCATTGATAAACGAAATTAGGGGATAACCCCAAACACCTAAAGGTGATTACACAATAGAATGTCAAGTATTGACAAAAATGATAAGGAAAGGAGAAGAAGGGTGCTTTACATTACACCAAGTAAAAGGACAAAATAAGGTCCATAAAACAATTGGGGGGAGAGTTGCACCCCACAAACACCAAAAGAAACACCACAGCCAACTAAATCATCTTCTTTGTACCACCAAAAAGACCCACCAACAAAGAAATCGAGAAGGCAACTGATTGGCAAAGTGAACATTCTAGGTAAAACCATCATTGGTGAGCTGTTGCATCCTCCCTAATAGCCAAGGTGGCCGATTTGTCATGGTGAACCGATGTGTAAAGGCTTTGTAGTTCTCTTTGGAACTTCATCGTTTTGCCTGTTGTTTGTGGCTTTTTAGGTTTAGAGGGAAGAGGAATGGATGGGATTGCCATAACACAAAGTCCAAGATCTGACAATAAGGAAGCTAAATCCTGAAGACTAAATGGCAATGATGATGAAACAGAAGACGGTTGTGGGGCGAAAGTCTGTGTAGATGAATTAGGATTCTCCTCAAATGTCGAAGGGATTGTGTGGCTAGAACTAAGGTCAGATGGGAAAGTGTAAGATGCCAGTTGGTGAGATTCATCTAGTTGGTCTCCAAAGGTGTCTCTATCAAGAGGATACTTGGAAAATTCCGCCTCTTTGGTAGGGCTAGATAGGTATCCTGCCATGTCAAAACCAGCAAAAGGAATATTTGTCTTGTTGACAGAGGTGGAAAATTGATTGCCAATGCGGAGGGTGGTAGGCCTTTCATAGAATGTGACCCTGGAGAAAGAGGGTTGTGAAAAAGAAGGGGAAGGCGTATTGATGGTGCTCGGGTTTTGGTTTTGGAAACTAAAGGATAATGAAGGCTTGTTTGAATTGGTAAGGGATACTGTTTGATTTGGCAAGGGAAGCCCCATATTTTTAGGAGAATTGGTCAAAGGAGCCGAATATGAGGTGAGATGTGAAAATTAGGGGAAGCCGAATTGTTAGGGCTAGGGTTTGAATTTTGGTTTTGGAAACTAAAAGATGGTGAAGGCTCGGTTTGAATTGGTAAGGGACGTGGGTCCACGATTTGATTGGGCAGGGAAAGTATATTTGATTGCTCCATAGTTTAGGAGAATCGGTCTTTGGCCGAAAATGGGGAGAGAGGATGCACAACCAAATTATTGGAAGAGGAAGCAAGTGAAATGCCTTGATCACAATCTGCCTTCGTCCCACATTGATTAGAATGGGATGAGCAACATGGTACTTAAGTGGCTTGACCCTCTCATCCCAATAACTAGCTTTTGGGGTGTGGTTCTCCAAGGTGCTTAACTACCTAACAATAGTTCCTAACAAAGAATCAAGGGGATGATCGACCAAAATGTTTGATGATGAGGCATGAGATTTTCCAAAATCCCGTGAATCATGGAGATCCTTATTTTCAGTAACCACATTAAAAATCTTTCAATGTGACGGTTTCCGACGGCTACGAGCTCCGGCAGTCATGACTTGGATTTGGATGGCGAGATCAACGTCAGCCAACTCTAAGGGTAATCGAATCTCGTGTGGAATGAAGCCTCAATCATTTTCCTTGACCTTTATGCATGCATATGAAAGATTCAAACCTCTTTCCATTTGATTTGGTTAAAGATAGCCACAACAAGAGATATGTTTGAAGACTGCTTTTGTCCAAAGCGTCACCGGTAGGTTAAAAATGTCAATCCAACCACAATTGGAGGCCACCATATGCTGCTTAAAAGATAAAGCGCTCTTTGGAGTAAAGAATCTCAATTTGTGTTGGGTCAATAACTATCCAATTGGTATGAGCACATAAAGCAGTTGAGATCTCTGAGTTGCAGACATGTAGCAAGGCTTTTTCATTTGAGATGGGGTTAATAATGCAACAAGTAGAGTGAGATACATGTATTGATTCACAAATAGATGGCCAAGAATCATTGGCATTGTAGCATTGAACAATCACCATTTCTTTCCAATCAAATTGTGGGTGAGTGTGGGATGCAGATGGCATGGGATTGATTCGAATAGGTGGGATGTAGCTTTGTTTAACAATGGGAGGTGAGCAGATTTAGGTTGGAGAGCAACCCTATAAGTTTGGGGTTTTGGGATAGTGACTAAGGTGATGGAAGGACTAGAACTACTAGGGTAGTCGGAAACCAAGGAGAAGAATGAGAACCATCCCATTTTGTTCTCCATAGATGGAATGAGGATGTTGGTACGTCAGCCAGATTGCTCCAAAAGGTTGAGTTCCGCAAAAAAAAACCATTCTTGTTATTGTGTTTTTCAAGCCACAAGGTATCACCTTCGTGATTCAATTTCCCGAAGAACTTGGGGTTGCAAGGATCTTTGAGAGAGTTGAAAGATGAAGCAAGCCAATCAAGAGAATTCCATGAAACAAAATTTTAGTGCATGTGTGATCGGCTCTGTTCGGTTAACTTGAATCGTTTTCATGTTGTTGATGCAGTCTGGGAGAGAGAGAAAATTTTCTGATTAATGTGTATTGACCGAGTGTTGGTAAAGGTCAAGGCAGCTGGCGGCGGAGGCGGCATGGTGGATGGAGCTAACTATGGAAAGGAGGAGGATCTGTGGGAGAGAGGAAAGAGGAGAGAGCATTTTCCCCGTGGGAATAGCAACCTTAGTGACTCCCCTTTCTACATTTTCTTGGAAATGGAGTCTGCACACACTTAATTAGCTAGCTGTCTTTCCAAAATCGAATGCCTCTATTAGGATACCTCCTAACAGAAATCAAGATCTGGAATATATTGAAATGTAAAGGAAATACTACGAGATAACCCAAGTCTAAAGGAACTTGGAACCTCCCTCTTGAGTGCGCACACTCAAACCCTAGAACACTCTACAGAATTGCCTTAATTTGATCATTTTATTACTCAGTGTGAAGATCACTTCATGAATTATTAGGATCGACGTTTGGGGTGTTTGTTTGCTTATTGGGCTCGTTTTGAGATAATCTTGGGGAAAGCTTTATTTGCCGCCATGGAGTTTGGGAAATTTGGGAGGGTTGAGTTGAACCATATATTTATTGCCAGAACTACATATAAGAGTTATCACAGCATAAGATTTCCAGAGAGTGGTTTAGAGGTTATTTGCCATTCTTGGTTGCGTTTTGGGAAGGACTTTGATAGTCTTGAAGATTTTGATCATGTTGTTCTTGTCAAAGGATGGTTGATAGTTAAGTCCCAAGAAGCTGGCTTTTGGTTTCTTCATAATTCAAGCTCTCCTAGAAGAAGTCACAATTCATGTTGTTTGTTTAACCTGGAATATTATCTTCTCTTCTATTATTTGATATCTTGGTCTGGTTTTGACGTTCTCTTCTGGCACAGCAAGCTTTTGATAGCTTTATGTTTTGTATCCACTTTTGTAATTTGAGTTTTAATCCCCTTTCATCGTTTCAATGAAAAGTAATGTTTCTGTTTCAAAAAGAAAAATATTTGAACTCAAGAAATCTACAGAACTTCTACACATTTCATAAAACAATCTTACTCTAATGAACATATTAAGGCAAACAGAAAGCGAAACAGGCAGTTATGATATAGCTCTAACTGAACTGCATTCCTAGTAACAAAATAATCTATTTATTCTCTCTTCAAGATATAAAAGATGAATGAAGTCCTTTTGGCAAAAAAAAAAGTACTGAGAATATCTTCTGATCCAAGATAACTATGGTTCCACATCATTTCTAGCAAATATGAAGTTGTGAATGTAAGATTAAGATTGAAAAAGAACTCTGGAAGCATCAAGTGGCCAAGTGCTAAGAGGAGGCACTTTTAATCAAAGTGCACTTGTAAATAATCTCAAGAAACAGAACCAAAACCAAATTCTGAGGAGAATATGGAAAGGCGTCCTTATCCCTATTTCTGTTCATGTTAGTGAGAGATGCACCTACTAAAATGCCAAGCCATAGGAAGAGAATGGGGTTGTTGGAGAAATTTTGTGCTGGAACTTGGAAGAAACGGCATTCATACAACTCGTATTCAATCCATTGATGACAATACTATTTTTTTATTCCAGAAAAGGGACAATGTGTGTCCCTTTTCCAAGAGACGGGGGGGGGGGGCCCCCCCCCCCAAAAAAAAAAAAAAAAAAAAAAAAACGAATACAAGGTTAATTGTGAATAAAATATAATTAAATAAAATCAATAAAAATTTAAGTTTAAAAGAAAAAAGACACGGTTAAAATTGGGAATGAAACAATCTCAGAAGGTGTTCATTATATGAACATGTTGCCTTGAAGACCTCATTGCAGAAGGATTTCAAAAGAGGTGCTAAGGCATGAGTCTTAGTCCATCTTGGTGTGTAGGTGTAGGGGACAGACAAAAGTGTTGTGCATGAGTTTCTGTTAAATGAACCCTTGGCAAGAACTATTGGGCATCTTCGATACAGGATTTCTAGGTCTATTGGGTTTTTGATAGGGATGCAAAAGACAGCATATGTCAGTTGTCATAGATTTCGAGGGAGAGCAACACTTTGGATAAAAGCGGCGAAGGCATTGTGCTGGGGATTATAGTTGGAGAGGAACTATTGATAAATTTTTTGGATAATTTTTTTTTTTTTTTTGGATAAGAGGAACTATCAATAAATTAATGGAATGAACAATGGAAAGAAGTTTTTTATTTGGCTAAATTCTATCATTCT
Organism: Benincasa hispida; assembly: GCF_027475165.1. Taxonomy (NCBI): domain Eukaryota; kingdom Viridiplantae; phylum Streptophyta; class Magnoliopsida; order Cucurbitales; family Cucurbitaceae; genus Benincasa; species Benincasa hispida. Next base: position 69,899,783 of record NC_143486.1, read on the forward strand.
TCATGATGTTATATAACTAACTCGTCTTCCAAGAGGGCGCCCTTTTTGTTTAACTTTCACTACATAAACTTAAGTGTGGTTTCCTTCCATGAAAAGAACAAAAATAACAAAACAAAACAAAAACGAACAAACTTGTAAGACAACAAACTGGAGGAGTATTCAAGCTCTAGGATATTTTACATGCCGCCAAACCTAATGACACATCATATCTAAACAGAAACACAAACCAATTGAAGCTAAACCATAAACCAAAGAGATTGTATCTGAAAACTTAAGGAAATACCTTACACAGGGAAATGTATACAAAGTAAAAGAAACAAATTCATACGTCAATTTCAAAATTAAAACTAATTTTTTGTAGAAGAGAGTACTTCAGATAGAACCTTGATCGACTCGCGAGTCATGCTCAATAGCCCAGCAAGCTTAGGTGCCAGAACCAATTGATTCAGCTTAAGACCAGAAATTGAAACCTCACCAGCCAGACTATTTTTATAATCTTCATCAACTGGCTGCACCTGCTGCTTACTCTTCTCATTACTAAAATCTTGACTAGAGCTACCAGCCGAAAGTCTCATTACTTTCCCCACGAACTTAACCCTTCCAGTCGCTTTTAGATGCGTAGGCCTTGGAGATTCAAAAATATAAGAGACTAAGCTCAAGAACTCAAAACCACGCATATGTAAGTCCAACTCCACTCCATCAATAATACATGACGGAGTCCTCTTTGTATCAAACACTTCTTCATCAAGCATAATCTCATCAGAATATGATGTTTGCATTTTTGAAAACAGTTCAAAAGCAACAGAGGAGGAATTAACAGTAATATAATCATGAGAAATATTGATATCTCCTCGAGCATCCCTAAATGATCCTTCAGCAAGTGGCGCAGTCCAGTTAATGTTAAACCTCCTGCCGAAAGGAAGAGAGGGAAAGATGTAACCAGCCCAAAGAATGACGAAAACCCACGAGATTCTAGAAAACACAATCATGAAATAATGCCGGACAGATCCAAAGAGGAAGACAGCTTTTAATTAGCAATTGAAAAGATAAGCAACAGTATTACGGTTTCAAGAGGGATCCGGAAACTTTGGTTTCTCCATTTAAAAGCCCCAATTTGAGTGGCATCAAGTCTAAATAGCCAGGCATATATCGATGCATTATTTTATCAAATGATATATTTCCTGAAAAATTTAGATCCATTGCTGTATCGTCCAGCTCACCCTGAAAAGAAATAAATTGGACATCAGAATACGACATTAATCAACTTCCAGCAAAAGAGAAAAGTTACCAACACTTTAAGACCTAAAGATAGGGATATGAAAAGTAATTCCTCAAGTCCATGTTGAAGACAGTCATTCAGAAGTACCCAACAGTGGCTATTTATTCTTCAGTCGACCTACCACAGAACTTCAAAATTTTAAATGATAACTTTAATAAATGAATGCATGTCTTCAGGGCATAACAGTGCCGTTTAGAGAATTATTATATACTAGGAGTTATTCTAGAATTTTCATGCAATAAAGTGATATATAATCTGCAATTATAGGGCACAGCGTCCTTAATGAGGATGTTCCAATCAGGCTGGTTACTTTGGTCACAATGTAGATACTTTGACTTGTCTTCTCCCTCAGAGGCAATCCTGAATCCATGGTACATTTCTTTTTGGGACCCTACTGCTGATAAGCTCAAGGCTAAGTTTGACAAAAGGCTCAGCCACCCCAACTATATCATCTAATAGGGATTTGACAAAGGACGATAAGGACTCCAAAGTCCAAAACCAAAGAATCAGATATGGGACACAACCAAAGGTGGAAGGATCACTTTGACACAGTCTGTACTTCTATTTTTTGTTCTCCATTTTTGTACTATTTCGATGTTGTTTATGTGGGAATGTGTTGGCTCCGAATAAAGAAGCCACCTTGTGAGCTGGAAATGGGCTACTCTACCTCATCCTTTAACAGCCTTGGAATAGAATCTTAAGAGCCAGAAACAATGCTGTACTTGTCGAGTGGCTAAGGAGATTTATTTATGAGGAAAAATTCCTTTGAAGGAGGGTCAGCAGTAAATATGGGTTTCGAGTTAATGGCTGACCAAGTTCCAACAAAGGCAGTAAGGTTGCTGCCCTTGTCCCCAGCGATTTTTGTACTTCATTTCTAAGTTCAAAACTGCAAAATGGGGAAAGTTTGAGTATTGGAAGGATGAGTGGTTAGGCATTCACCCTTCTCCGGAAAGGAGAACAACAAAATTAGCTTAAAAGAACTGAGGCTTAAAAAGGTGAAACACACACACACACCAACAACAACTGTTAATAGCCTGTTGTGCACCTCTGGGCATATCCATGCATTCCCTGCCCCTCGAATTTCACCACCATCCACAAGGTTGGCTCTGATACCATATAAGTCAGCAACCTACTCGAACACAATTTTGAATGATCATTAACCAAGTAAGCAAAGACACAATAAAATTTGTTAAAGCTTTGACCCAAAAAACTCTAAATTAGCTAATTGCTTTCTTAAAAACATACACAGTTGTCAATATTGAAAGTGAAATTTGCTGAGACGTAGGAAAATGGAATACGGTCAACTGCTGCTATTGCACCACCTTCTTTACTCTTCACAATTGCTTCAGATGCACAGGATGCAGGAAGATCCAAGAATGAATGATTCATCTTCCTGGAAACCATTCCACTTCCTACAAAGATGGGCGAATCCAATGGACCTTGACAGTTGAACACAGCAGTTACCGAACCAGCTAACTGTGATCAATATTATTATGAGAATAATCAACAAGCCTGAAATGTTTCTTTAGAAGATTCTTCTCTAAATTTTATTTCATTCTTATCATATGTGTGTGTGTGCCTTTAAACTTTAATGGAAGAAAATAGCGCACAATAACCAAGGAGGGCCAGTCATGATAAGAAAGACTTCCCTCTTAACCCCTTCAATTTTCCTGAGGAAAGATGTGCAAGAGAAATTGTATGAGTAAACTTACTGGGAATAAGAAAGGTCGCATCTTGAAAGTTTTCATCAGGGCATTTACTTCAACACCGGGAACCTGGAAAGAATATAACAAATACATGGTTACAGGTTGAAACCATTTAACGGTAAGATAAATAATCTCCTAAGAAAAACTACAGCTTCTCCTCGTTATTTGTAGCTATTAGAGTACCGATATAATATTAAATTTACCTTCACCTATTAGTTCAAGTTTTTGGGTCAATCATTGATTTAACATGATATTAGAGAAGAATGTCTAGGAGGTCATGTGTTCAAATCTTTACGATGTCTCATGGCCTCCCAAATTAATATTGATTTCTATTTTTTGGATCTTCTACATATTTCAAGCCCACAAGTGAGGGGGAGTGTTAGAGTATTGATATATTTTAAATTTTACCTTCACCCCATTAGCTTAAGTTTTTGGGTCAATTAGTGATTTAAAAATGGCTAAAATTCCCATTTTGCCACTTTATTAAGTAGACTTTCACAATTTGAGGTCTAAGTCTAACACAAGCTACAGTGAGGATTACAAGATAGAAAATTCTCCAACTTCTCCAAACAGAGAATGAAGTAGCAAAACTGGTGTTATTGAAACCACAGGCAGGCCAAATAAATCTGCTCACAAATCTCCAAAATATCGCCACACCACACTTGTCTTCAAGAACCCTCATATATCTCTCCTTTAAAATCTTATGAAACAGAAGCTCTTGAACTTGCTCTACAGACCAAACCAATCGCCCATCCATAATACAGCAAAAACAACATCAGTTTAAAAGAATCCAATCAAAATTCCTGGAGATACAAGGAAAAATGTAACTAAAAAGATAATAAGGTTTTTCTCTGAGCTCTACATAGACACACTCCAAACAGTTGGGGTAAAGATTGGGAAATATTTTCTAATTGGTATTAAATATATACACATACATAAATATATTGTGAAATGGAACTTTATATATATATATATATATATATATATATATATATATATATATATATATATTTGTGAGCGTCCGGACCAGCTTACACGCACCTCGACTAATCTCACGGGACAACCCGCCTGACCCTACAACATTTGGGTGTCAAGGAAACTCATAGGAAATTAATTCGTAGGTACCTTCACCAAGAATTGAGCCCTTGACCTCTTAGTCATTTATTGATACTATGTCTCTTTCTTTACCACTAGGCCAACCCATGATGGTTATCTTGTGAAATAAAACTATCTGAGAAGATGTTCAAAGTAAAATGCCCCAAGAAGGTTAAGAGTGTTGACGTGAACAGGTTGCCTAGGACTCAGAACAGAAGAAGGACTGCAACTTAGATGTCCTTCAATGACTTTGTTCTCCTCTCAATGTTCTCTTTTTGTGGAAGAAACTAGAAGGTGAGGACTTTGTACTCGAAGAATCTTGCCTTATTCATTAGATGACAAGGCAAAATAATTGTTTACAGCTTCCCCTAAATACGAACATACCTGACACATCAAATGGAACTCTCCTTCTTCCGGATGAATGCCAAAGTCACCAGATGCCTCTAATGGAGCGCTGCCAAACCAACCACTTGCATTCTGTACAAATATTCTCTGACCACGGAAACATAAAGTTGCCGCTATTTCCTGCATAAGTGCTTGAATTACCATGATATTGTAGTTCTAAATCAGCATTGGAGAATAGCTAAGAGTACGATGAGCCAGATATTCAATCCAATCACAAGATAGCATTTTCAGAAATTATTTAAAATTAAATAAAATCTACATTGAAAGAAGTGCTTCGTGCTTCAACAGTGAATAAAGAATGAAACTTGGAAAGAAGCCAGTGGTATTCAACATGCTCAAAAACATAATACTATAATAGGATTTCCACTTGAAATGTGTAATACTATAATTAATTTCAATAAACAAAACCAACCCAGGACTATTGTTCTTTTCCTATAAGAAACTGGTTTGTGAACAGCAAGGAATAATAAATAAATTAAACCCTTAACCTCAGAGTCAGAGTTACAAAAAAAAAGTTTTTCAACGTCAGAAAAATTATGAGAGAGTAATTAAAAAGTATAAGGGCCTAAAAAAGCCCAAACTAATAGAAAAACTATTTCTTCCAGCAGTTGATCCCTTGATTTTTCCCCTTCCTTAATGATTTTTCTATCCCAGCCTAACCACATATTCCACAAAATCATTGTGCAAGCATTAATCATTGAACTGTCATCTGGGTGCTTAAACTCAAACCCACAGTGACTTGAAAAACCTTAAATTTACAACCTAATACGATATATGAACCCAGGAAATCTCAAAAGCCTCTCACCAGCCTTCGCCAACGTGGAACTACAGTCAGACAAGAATAAAAAAGATGGTTGGCATCCTCCTGAGAAGAAAAACCTAAGGATCACCAGTTTGGATGTAGCATCAAAGAAGAATTTTGTTTCTGCATATTGACACCGCCTAAGAATAGAGACAAAAGAAACACCTCACATTTATGAGGCAGCTTCGACTTCCATAAAGACTTGCAGAAACGACAAGGAAAATTTCTCCCTTTCCACGAAGGTAACAAAAAGAAATTTGACTGTGAAGAGTGCTTTCTAATTGAACATCTAAACTCTGATCCTCCAGATTTCAGAGCAATTTGACTGTGTTTAAAACGTTCATAAAATTGGAATAATTCTAAATTTTTTTATATTTTTTACCTTGGAGACATTTGAATAATTCTAAATATAGTACTTAGGATGGAGTTTAAGGGTTGTTCTCAGAAGCAATTCCTCACTCACACTTATTGCCAAAACATGACGCCCATTTTTTAATATTATAAAATATTGGACTGAAATTTCACCAAGCACCTACAAATTCGTACCACAAAGCAGCCATTTGGAATCAAAAGAATCAGAACAGTCATCTATTATGACCAGCATATTCCCGTATAAATCAAAAAAGGCAGTAATCTTGCAATGCACTTAAATTTATACTGGTATAGCAGAGAATTAGTACATGAAATGAGAGGAAACGGTTATAATGACAACGTCAGACTTACAGTAAAGCTTGATGGAGCATCAAAGATCTTAAAGGCCAAACCGGTCACATCAAGTTGCCCTTGAAAGTTAGGAAACGTATCTCCTCTTGACATGCACAAGTGAACCTGAAAACAGATTCACAAAATAAAAAGAATTGATAGCAGTCCACATAAAATAAATGCAATTTTACAGTATCAAATTTTGTTAAAATATTGATTTAAATTTTCCATGCTAGTAAATCATCAACAGGTTAATGGCATTCTATTTCTATACTATTTTCGGATTTTTCTTTTTGAGATATTTGTCTGATTTGGGAAGTTCTTTTTCCTCATTAAATTTTTTTTGCTTCATCTCTATTTTTTTCTTTTTGGGCCTGTATTATTTAATATTAGTCTTTTTCATGACTACAATTAAATTTTGTTTCTAATTAAAACAAATATTAATAAGAAATAAAATAAAATCAGTAGGTTAACATATACCATTTAGTCACAACTTTAAAATTTTAATATCCTTCTAACAAGTGTAAAATGTGAATATGCAGGACAAAAAGTTAGAGAAGCACCTCACCAGTGGCTCTTCCTTTGGACCACGTGATTGGAATATCTAAAATTCTCTCAAAAAGCTGCACAAAAATGAAAGGGGAACCCATGATGAGCAAACACTTCATATAATGTAGATGGAGACTTCTAAATCTCAACTCAGCAGTTAAATATAGATAATTATTGCTTATGTAGCATACCGGAACAAATAGGTTGGTAATCTTCAGATTTGAATGCCATTGCTGCTCAAAGATGTCAACAAAAACATCTGCAGATAACCAGCCACCGTCTCCAGAGACAAAATCTGATCTCCATGTCTTACAATTACCACTCAAATGAACGTGCACATTGCCATAATGATTTTGAAATTTCACATGTCCATTAACATTCTCCATCTCTCTGGATAAATATATTTTACATTGTAAACACTTTGTCCATATGGAGTTTTCATTTGTTTGACATTATTGAATACACCAATTTAACCATGTTGATTTTGATCCTACCATTGTATTATAAAAGCTCCCTGCCAGCTAATCACTTAATATAAATGGTCTCAGTCAGTTCATTAGCAAATCTTAAAATGGACCTGGCTAATAGAAAAGGTGGCATCATTGAGCATTTTTTTTTCCCAATCCTTGGCATATAAAACGGTTTATTAGCATTGCTAATGCAGACATTGGTGGTGTCTCAATTCATCTATAACCTTTCAATACTATACAATTCCCACACGTGATGGCCAGCTTCGAAGTTGAACCAAAAATATATGTATGCTTAGAAAATATAGTTGTTGCTTTTTTGTTCTCTCCCGTACTAAAGATTGTTTTCAAAAAATAAAAACACCTTTTAGATAAACTACTTTTGAGATGTTAGTAGACACAATAAGGAGACACTACCTTGGTTCTCTGTCACCATATGCAAGTAACATAAGTGTTCCGCCTTTGAAATGAACAGAATCAATTGTTACTGGAAGCATTGTCTCAGTACCTTTATTCTTCATTACATCTCCACCATCTACAATACCTCTAGCGTGTTGAACCAAGCCAAATTTCAGGTTTTGAACGTACATGCTAAGATGGTACATCAGCTTCTTCCGCACATCTTTAGGAAAATAAGATAAAGCTGATTCTGGGCTTAGTGCCCAGAAAGAAGTAGGCCCAGATGATCCATGCTGATGTTCATGAACTGTTGAAGTTGGTGTTTGAGATGTGTTACACATTTGATCAGAAATTCCATCAAGAATATGATCAGATCCTACAACATCGTCCTTTTTCACGTTGGACTCATCAATGCTGGGAGTAACTGAAAAGGATCTTTTGTCTTTATTTCCCAAGCCTGTAACTGTAGAAATCTGATCATCTATATGGTTCCGAATATCAATATCCCCTTCTTTAAGAGAATGCAATTTTGCATCTAAACTTTGTTTCTCATACTGGACATCTGTATTCGCGATGGAGGAGGCAGCATTAGTTTCATCCACACTTTTGATCAAGTAGGCGTCAAGGTTCACATTATTGAAACTCCTGTGTAATTGTGAAGGCTCAACAAACTTCCCCTCAGATGCACCCTTGAAATAATCCTGAGCTGCCAATGTACTGCGTCTAAGAGTTCTCTTTTTTGCAGTAAAATTATTTACGTATATATCATCTCCGCTTGCCTTCCTCTTTGATTGGCCTTTTATAGGCGATTTCATTACTCTGGACAAGAATTTAAGCCTTGTATTGGGGCTTTTTACATCAAAATACTTCTCTGAATCCGCATGCTTTATTTTATAGTCTACATCTGTATCCATGCAGTGATGTTCCCTCAAATGAACATCATTATCCGTGAAAAAACATGTTTTATAGTTTTCAATATCTATTGTAGGACCTACATCCTCCTTCAAATCGCTACTATCATACAAACCTGAACTCCTGTCAAAAACAACAAAACCCATCTCAGCTGCTTCCCTAGCCGCATCATCCCTATCTTTGGCCCAGAGAGCAGCTGCATCTTCCCTGGCAATTCTCCTGATTTTTGTACGATTGTCAATCCCTTCTTCTGAAGAAGAATGCCTCTGCGAGGTCCCTTCAGATGGAAAGGGTAGCCCCAACCACGTATAATCCCTCTTCTGCACAACTACCACACTTGGATGAGACAATACCACATCAATTATTACCCTCCCTCTCCTCAAACTGGTGAAAGGTAAAACACGAAGTTTCATGGTGGGAACCTCACCGCAAGAAAATTCTTCCCCATCTGGACCAATTGAACATGACTCTAGTGTGATGCTCAAGGGTGTAATACTTCTAACCTTTCCAAAATCAAGATCACGCTGAATACAGTCACTGACTGCTTTGCAAACAGAAGGAAGAAGCTTAGCTTCAACAAAGCCCTTGGCTTTTGTCTGTCCATACCATACCAGTAAGCATATACCAGATACAACAGCAACAAATGCAGAACATCTAATTAAAAACAACCCCTCGTTCCACGCAGGACGCAATAAACTTGATAGAGATTTTGTTTGAACAAAAGGTTCATTGGCACATTTCATCAAAGATTCATGTCTTGGCCTAAGCTTTATACTCAAAGACTTCAAATGCTGCACACAAAAACGCGAAAATCTATCTACTCGAGCATTCCAATCGTTATGCTTTGCACATACGTACTTCTTAGAGTCCCGTTTCAACAATCGGCCTCGACGCAAATAAACAAACTTCCCATTCTTTATACAATGCAATGAGCTATGAAGTGGAGTCCCAAAGAAAGAAGAATCAAGTTTCACGTTCATTATCCTCCTAGTCTCGCTCAAACCAAAAACAATTCATCTGTGGGGGACCAAGAAGCAGGTCTCAGTCCCCTGACAATTCAAACTATCAGCAATACCCCAGGCATAGAATAGAATCGATCATCTACCAATTTCAACATGAACCAAGCTATTTATGTTTCACCGAACCAACAAAAATACCAAATCATCAATTAGAAGCAAAAACAATTAGACCCAATATGAGAATCAGATAACCCTGGTAGCTCAAAATCCTGAGTCCCAAATTAGTAGACAAATAACAACCTCTCAATCATTCGCAACAAAACACTTTCCAACACCCATTTCAAAAGAAAAACGTAAGAATAAACAATCAGCTGGAGACGCCAACACTTTCCAGTCGAACGTATGTGCCTAACTGCATGGCTTAGAAAGAAAAACACATGGAAACTGGGATGAAGGTAGAACCTGTAGCGATTGAGCAATGCGTTTCTGAGAAATTTGAAGACGAAATGAATCAAAGCGGAAGAATTGGAAATTATTGGGCAAGTGTCAGCTCATTCAGCAACGATTTTGTCTTTGCTTGTAGAGAGAGAGAGATTACGTCACTGTGAGCCGCGGGTTCTCTTACGCCCACCCCACATACCGCGAATCCAATTTTGGAACGCGGGTGGGTGTATTTAGAAGTTTCAAGCATTTTAGCCGATAAAGTTCCGTTTTTTATTTTTGGGAAAATTAACTTTTTAGTTTCCGGAAGAATATGTGTATTTCGTTTCTAAATCTTAAAAAATTCTCTTTTTAATCTTAAATTTAGAAAAATAAGTCTATTTGGTATCTTAATTTTTAAGATACTCCTTTTTAATCTCAAATTTATAAAAATAGATTTTAAAAATTGATGAAATATTCTTTTTGTTTAATTTTTTAAAGATATGGTGTTTAAAATTAGAAATAAAAAGTTAAAAGAAAAATTATTCTTTTCATTTATTCATAATAATAGTATAAAGTTATTTAAGAAATTTTTTAAATCTATTTTTAAAAATTTGAAGATTAAAAAGTACATTTTAAAAATTTAGGGATCAAATGAGTCTATTCTTATAAATTTTGGGACTAAAAAGATACATTTTTAAAACCGAAGGATCAAACACATATTCTTCGAGGATCAAAAAGGTAATTTTTCTAATATTTTTTATTTTTTTAAATAATGTTATTTTAATACATATTAACAAAAACAATGTTAGGTGTATAATATTGACCAAAATAGGTTTTTTAATCGTGTACCCGATACTGCACGCGCAGACTGCCAATGTGGCAGTCATGCAGCGTTGACCGAGGTAATCGTGGACCGGGTCCACGATTACCCTAAGTCGTGTACCGGGTATACGTGATCCCTTAAACGGCCGCAGCCCTTCTTTTTCCCATCCGAAAGCTTTTTCTCTTTTCTTCCTCCCCATTACCGTCGGTCACCAAATCCACCATCGTACGCCATCTTTACGATTACCTTTTTCTCCTCTCTTATTGCTTTTTTTTCTTTAATTTTTCCCAATATATGTATTTGTTTATGAAAATGAGGATCAACCACCTTTCGAGGAAAAGGCGGGGCACACATCGCTTTCTTCTTCAATCTCTCACCTGGATGAAGGCCTATTCCTCGCGCAGGACTGGAAAATTCTCTTCTTTTTAGGGGGGCAGTTGATAGAGAGTTAGCAAAATGCACGGGTAGGCCCCTTTGACCCTTTAGGAGGAAAGGGAGTTAGCTGTTACGGACGGACCCAAAAAGAAGAGATGAGGGTTCACCACCAGTCAATAAAGGATATATATATATATATATATATCAATTTGTTTGCATTTTGGCTGAATTAAATATATAGTTTATGGATCCATGATTTAAATGTATAATCTTTATAATATGATACCCAAGAAATTGGATTTTGTTGGGCTGGTTTTTTTTTTTTTTTTTTTTTATGATTTTGTTGCCCTATTTGTTTCGTTGATTTAAGAAAATATATGTATTTGGGGTTTGAATATATATGTATTTGTTTTTTATTTAGGTTGATTTAAATATATAATCTTTAGATTTTATATGTTGAACCTAAAAATTGGATTTATTGGCTGGGTTTTTTGTTGAGTTGGTTTAAGAAAATATTTGGATTTCTTATAAATGAATAAATAAATTTTTTTGTCGTATTAACATACTTTTTTGTCAACTATAACCGTTGAAAAAATCATAATAAATATGTCGATGAATCTTTTAAAATTTAGTCATTATTGAACCTGAAAATGATGGAAATAGTGATATTGATTTTAATCTTGATGAATTATTTGGAAATGATAGGAGTGGTGAACGTGATCTCGAGTTGGTACCATATGTTCACCTAAATAGATTGGGAAATTACTAATTCAACACGTGAATGAGGGTCAACTTTGGAGAAAATTAATATATGTATAGATAATTATAGTTTAATACATAAATATTATTTAATACTAAAGAAGATTTTGCTGTAAAAAAATAATGTGTGATAAAACACTATGAGATTATTGTAGTGTAGTCAAATTAAGATATTTGGTATGTCAGATGCAAATAGTGGAAGAATGGTCGTGATTTGAGGTTACGGGCATGTCGGCATAAAACTCATGGGATGTTTGAAATCACCAGACTTGAAGAGGAACACCCGTGTTTGTTTTCATAATTGACATAGGACCATTCACAACTTGATTCAAATTTTACGAGTATCGAAATCCAAAATTTGGTTAGAGTTGATATTGGGATACTTGTTGTCCTACTCTAATAAGCAATTAAAAAACAATATGGCTATATTGTTAATTATAAATGGGTGTGGCAAGCCAAGAGAAAAGCAATTTTGTGTTTGGTCATTGGAATAAATCATATTTAGAGCACCACAAATCTAGTTACAGACCCCAGGTCGTTGTCCACTTAGTGTCCGGTATTATTTTATTTATATATTTATTTCATTATCAGTTTATGTAATAATATAAATTATTTATATTTAAAAAAAAAAAAGTTTGAGTGGTGTATTAACTGCCTCTGAACAAGCAACAAATATGTCGCTAGTATACCAAAAAATATTGACAATGATGCACGATCAGGTAACAAATGTATATATAAATGAATATTTAAAACATTTTGGATGTATAACTATTTTTTATTTTTTTTTTAAAAAAAGTAGAGTGGCATCATCCAGGTCGTGTGTTAAGATAGCTCGGTTTGCGACAAACGATACCTTCGTTGTGCTATTTGAGAGGTAAGCACGACCAAGACTGACGTCAAATTCATGCGGAATATATATCCTACTGATATGGACGACGTGATCGTTGTGCACGGGGAGAAATAACAAATGGGCCAACTATATCAGATGACTACTTTTCCTGATACGATTTAATCACGAGGCGATTTATCACACCTGACAACGCTTAATATTACTGCATGGTAAGAGATTTAAAAATCGAAAATTTTCCAAATATATGATATGAATATTGTTTAATATTTATTTTTTTTATCGTACAAAATATTTTTATATGTATCACCAAACATTGGTCAACATAGAAAGTATTATTCAACAAATAATACGACTCAATGTTGCTGACGCTGATCAAAGACGTATTCGTTGTAGATGACAACGACGATAGGGTGAAGCTAATTTAGAGGCATGCGAAGACGACCCCATGTGGGGTAAGGGTCATCGTCTTTAAACTTCATGTGAACTATTATTTTCAAATTAAATAACTAATCGTAAATCTTCTTTAGTATTATGACATTTTTTTTTAAAAAAATAAATGTGTGCAGAATAATTATGTTTTCATTGTAGATTAAATATATAATTAAGTTTAATAATGGAGGAATTTGTGGACCCAGTCCACAAGTCTTAATATTGTTGGACATTTTCGATTAAAAATATGATTAGGCAATCGATTTTTTTTTTTAAGAAACAAACCATGGACCTGGTCCACGATTACGGTAATCATGGACTCGGTCCACGAGTCTCTATTCGACCAGTCAACCAATTGAGCTGTGGTGCTGAATGGATTAAAGGTTAATCATGCGTACACAATTTTCCTTCATACCAAAACTATCATATTTTTGTCAATACTTTTTATTCTCACATATTTTTAAAAATATTTTCCCATGTACCTCATTTTTGTCAATAATTTAAAAATCCACGATATTTTTTAACTTATCAAATATTTTCTCTCTCTCTCTCTCTTTTTTTTCATTTCCTTTTACCCTTTTGGGCCAGAAGTTATTTCTAGCCGAAAATAGTTGTCTACGAAAAAATTGTTTTGGAATGTAAACGGCCACGTGTGCAAAAATACAATATATACGGATAATAAAAACCCAAATAGAGAAACAACAGTCGAACAAGCTTTACCCTCAAACACTTGTTGATCAAGAAGAAGGCTGGACACCAAAACGATTAGGCTCTTTTACTTAAAAATTTGCATCTAATCAAATTTTGGGATATTAATTTTGACCAAAAGCTTGTTAGGTTGTATTAATTTGGACCTATAACTTTCAATTTCGACCGTCAACTTATATAATTGTTGTAATTTTAATCAAATTTTAAAAAAATTACAATCTTAATCTTCGAAAAAGTTTTTCACTCAAAGTATTATTAAATAAATATAAAGCTGGTTCCTATGCGTTTGATAAACTATAAGGCATATGAAATTGGTGAATATTTATTTTTTAGGGAAAAATAAAATGAGTTATTTTTTATGTAATTAATTACTATACTCGAGAATGTAATTTGATGGTTAGTTTGTACATAGGTCCGACTTAAATTTATGTAGACTTGACTTTATTGAAATTAATGAGTTTGTGAATGTTTTTACATTATTTTTTTGTTCAAATAAGTTGGTGAATCAACAAAATTGAGTTGGAACTAAACTTGTCACGGTTATATAAGTTTAAGGTCAAATTTAATAAAATTTAAATTTGTTGTCCAAATTAGTACAACGAATACAAGTTTAGGATCAAAATTCATATTTTTCCTGAAAATTTAGTTAGACGACGATATCTGTCTCTATGATTTGAAAAAAAGGTAGATTCCAATCTCAGTGGTTTGGACGTCGAGGGTATTGTCAAAATTTTAAAACTACTCATAGTATTTTATCAAATCATAAAAATAAATTTACAATTTTTAGGATCACATATACTTAGTTCTAACATTTTTCTCAAGACTTAGCCAATGGAACCATGAAAGTCTTATTCTATCCACTAGTCCTATGTCATGAAGACTTTGCTAGGAATGGCAAGATTGCATTAAATGTATCCATTTACAGCTCTACGATAAATTTAGTTATATTAGAATTAAACCACAATGTTCACCAACAATCATAATATTAGATTTTTTAACTTTCATTGTACAAGTGAACAAATACTTGCATTGCGATACAAGCAAAGTGTTGAGTGAGCGTGAATGATGGTTTTTTTTTACTCGATCTCTGTCTAAAGTTTACTATATTCCTTCATATAGTACTTATGAAGGAGTATAACTTGAAAGAATTAATATATACGAGATTAGTTAAAGAGAACAATCATTTATCTATTTCATTTCTAGTTCAATAGATGAAAAAGAATGAGGATTGAAATCTCTCTAACCGTCTGGTTGAAGACATGTTTGAAATAATTGAACAATATTAAATTAGTAACACAATCATATAAAATGACATTAACACTCAAGATGTATAAAAGCTAAAAGGAAAATGTTCAACCATAAAATATACAAGTAACTAGTTAAGTAGGAATGTCTTCTATTGATGCAATAGGTTAAATACAATTACCACATGTTTATGGCAAAAAATCAACTTAGATAAAATTGATGTAAAAAGATCAAGCCAAGACAACGGTTGGTCACAAAAAAGTTTGTCATTGTTACATGTGTATGTACTCAAAGTATGTTTATACATCTCCCCAAATCGTTGTAAAAAATGGACATAATTCAACAATTGACATATATTTTCTTTAATTTAGAAAAAAAACCGATGAAACATGACACGCACAAAGTGATATGAACCGTCCATGACACCAAATTGTTACTTATATTTTACTGTTCTCCAATCTCATCTTCTCGAGATATTAAATAAGAGTATTTTTACCATTTCACTACGAGCTATGATGCAAGACTTTTTGAAATGTTCAAACCTTGAGCAATGAACTTGTTCAAGAAAAAAAAAATGGTGTCTAACCCAATGAATCAGCTGGATTCTCCCATTTCCTTCATATCCTACGGTAGTGTGGTGTTGGATAGGCTCATAATACACGTAGAGTAGTATTGTGTAGGCATGGCAAAATCACAGGCTTGCACCAAAAAAATATTGTTTATCAAGTGCAGAGGGAGTTCAATTTTTTATAGAAATCAAATAAACCAAGATTTCAATCTAATTTTTTTTCTCGGAACAGTAAGAATAAAAAGCCAAACCCAAATCTAAAACTGAATAAAAAGCCAATCCCAAATCTAAAATGCAATTTGGAATAAGAGAATTCTCATAGATATATCTAAAAAAACAATTCAAAAATACACATTTTCAAATATAATTTTTATACCATCAAAATTGATCTTTAATATTTAAATTTACATTTTCAAATGTAATTTTTATACCATCAAAATTGATCTTGAAAATGTGATATATTAAGTATTTAAATTAAAAAAATCAATTCATTTTTTTTTAAATAAAGTATTTGACAATCACTCAAAATAACATTTGAAGTATATTTTAAAGGGTTATAATCAAAAGTGTTTAAATAAAAGTGAACTTTTTTAAAAAATATTTCTTTAATCATCCAAATAGGTCCTAAAACCATGTTGTAGGGTGATTTTGAAAACGAAAGATGATTTAAACCATTAATCACTCCCAAGCATCATCACTAAATACAAGATAATCTATGCATAAGACTATTTAGAGTGTTGAGATGATATAAGATGTGGAGAGCTCTGATGTCTGAAGAGTTCTGATAAAAAAATGAATAATGAATGATCGAGAATGTTCAAGCACTAACATGTCATACGATACACGAAAGAAAAATGACGGTGAGATACAAAACACGTTCAAAAAATAGACTCACAATTAAAGTCGGTGAAATAGATTAATAGACCCCCAAACATCGAGATGATATAAGATATGGAGATATATCATTTCATGTTAGATCTCCAAACAGTCCTATGATGTCCTGTCAAGGGGTTCTCGAGTCAAGGTGTATGATGGCTAGGGGTCACAAAAAAATGGTTGAAACAAGAAGAAAATGTGAGGGAAAACAAGACAAAAGCAGCTGCCATTTAAACACAAGGCAGGCAGGTTGACTTGAAACTCATAGTCGATCTCTTTATATCTGTTCGTGGATGTTATCTAAAAATATTTTATTAACCTTTCAGAATCCAACATCATCAACATATATTATAAAATAGTTGACTTTAAATAATACATCATAATTTCTCACCTCTGTGACGTTAAGTAAATCAACGACTAGACAGAATCCAATCATCTCAGCTTATAATAATTCTAACCTCCCATCACTATCCAATTGCTTCAGGTGGATAATTCTAAACAAAAGTACCCAAGAGAATTAGATCATAGCACATTCATAAACGTTAAACAAATATCCAGCAATCCTAGACGATAAAATACCTTTGAGCTCTATGGATCAGTGTTCACGGAAAGAAATTGGAGTTTTGAAAATCGACACAATCACGAACAAGGTCTGTTCTATAAGTTGTACTGTCTTGGAGTTCAAAAGAGAATATCGACACAATCAAAAGACAGATTTTGTAACTAGAGCTACAAGACAAACCTAGATATTTTAAAGAGTAGAGACATGGAAAAACAGAATTGGGAGACAAATGATGAACCACAAGGGATCCAGAAAAGAAAAGGGCGAAAATTCCCCGAATCCATTTTAATACAACTAATGCCACTGTCCACAAAAACCAGATTTGAGAGCCCAGAGAGATTATTCTGCATTGCTTATACAAACAATGAGAAACATATGTCCAGTTATAGACGGAAAGAAGAAAAAACAAGGGCACTTTTTACCGCACAGGCTGTTGGTTGTAATGGTTCTTATCTCTCTTTTTTGCGGCTGCAAGTCTCGCGCTCCTCGCTGCAGCCTCAACGGCGGCAGCTTTGGCAGCAGAGTCCATCTCTTTGTTAGATTTCTTCTTCTTTATAGATGTCACCTTCTTAAGCCGCTCCTTCACATCAACTGCCGATGCATCTTCCTCCGCATCACCATTCCCAGCAAGTTCATCTGGCACGGTGTTAACGTCAGAATTGTTCCGCTGATCCTGATCTTTGACCTCCTTCTTCTCCTTCTTCTTTTTCTTCTTAGCACTTTTGGACTCTGAAGGGGCATTTTCCTTCTTTACACCATCTCCATTGGATTCTCCATCTCTCTTTTCTTGCACATCTAGAAATGCCAAATAAAACAAAAAACAAAAGACTTCGTAAGACATGCTCGGCAACCTCCTCCATTAGTAAAGAATCCGTAATCAATTATATACATTTGCCTGTATTCAATCCATAAAGTTCCCAATGCTTGAATAACAACGAGAAGAATGAAGATGTTTCCAAAAAAAAAAAAGGACTGGAGAAGACCATAGGAGGACATTGTCACAATCATCTAACGCAATGACTATGAATGGAAGGGTATTCACACTCTAAATATGAAGCCCTCGTCACAATAGGAACAAATCCAGCAGTTGACTGTCAATGGTAGACAAACAAGGAGTTAACAATGCCACAATTCCGTCAAGATATTTGTAGGGCTTCATACCCACATCTGTGCTACAATGACCAATTAGTGTGATGTATGAAGAAAGACAAAATTCCTATTGCCATTTGAAACAAAACTTTCACAAGAGCATATGGTGGAGTGGAGCTAGAGCTAAACTTTTAGAACGATAAACATGGAAAGACAAATGGGGGAAGCAAAAATAGCAGTGCAAGGATTGAAACACAAAAGTGGTATTACCACGCGACTCGTCTTGACTGTTGCTGTCTTTCTGGCTTACTCCAAAATCAGCCAGAAGGGCATCGAGTTCAGCAAGTTCCTTCTTCTTCCTTTCCTTCTTGGAAAGTTGCCTCTCGGCCTCCTTTGGTGCCACAGAGGCTTCAGGAGCCTTCTTCACAGCTGGCTCAGGATGCACAGGAACCTCTGGTTCATGCTCATGCTCATGCTCATTTTCATGCTCATCCTCAAGCTCATAATCAACTTCATCAAGGATGTCATCTTCACTCTCACTCTCCTACAATCAGATACCCGTACTCAGCAGGACTTTCCCAGCAATAAATAAGAAAGTACTTATGAGGCACACCCAGGCACATTTCTCACATATTTTATTCAACAGGATAGCATGTAGAGATATTGCAAGGCCTCTCCCATGCATCTATGAATGAATACTACGACGCATAAAACTATGAGGTTTCAACGAAAATAAATATTGCCATCAAAATATGACAAGCACAATAAAACACACCTGTTATGCCTTTAGTCGTTATAAAAGCATAATCAACCTAAAATATTATACAGGACAATGTGCATTACAGCCAGCCAACCCACTCAATCAATTTCAGCATGAACAGAAACATCAGACGAATCGCAATGGATACTTGAGTAATGGAAATTAAGTTTGTTCCTTCCACTTCACATCTTTCCTGCATATGTTATGAGTCCTATGACGCCGCTCTTAACCAAACATAGTAGCTACATGGTGGACAGAAAATGGCACCCAAGTATACTTTGAGGGCCATTCTCGTGACCAATTATTTATTATTTTTTTAAAAAAAAGGTATGAATTAGTCTTCTTCCTCGTATAACCAGCCAATAAACGATAAATTAACATAGATACAGATACACAAGTCAGTGAATTTATCAGCATGGTTCACGAGATAAAAGTAATTGTCCACACCTCTACATTGCTCGGCCTCTCCTTGCTCTCGTGAGCCTCCGAGGAGCCCCACACAGCCTGCGGCGGAGCAGTCGTGGCATAGTAATCGTCATCGTCTTCATCATCCACATCGGCCCATGATTTTGAAGTTAATGGAGCGGGTGCCCAAAAAACTTGAGGTTCAGGTTCCTTAGGCTGGGATGACTGAGACTTAGATGACCCTTTATTCTTGCGTTCCTTGTCGGACTTCTTCTTCTTCCTGAGAGTTTCGAGGGCAGCAAAAACATTGGTGTTGTTGATAACCAAAGAACCCTCGTCCCTCCTGCTTCCACCACCGACCATTTTCAGATAAAAAAACAGATCAACCAAAACGACGCAAAAACAATGAAATCGTAAAAACGAAGGTCGGATTCTAAAATTCCTCAAAGTACAAGAATTTTATTGACGAAACCAAATCTCCGGGCAGCGAACTGAAATCAGACAACGCCCAATCAAGTCCGACGAAGAGTAAAAGAAAATATAAATCAATAAATCCCCAGCAAAATTCTCGACAAAAAAAAAAAAAAAAAAAAAAAAAACAAAACCGATGCAAATTTCTCGATTGATAGATCAAAGATTTGCGACAGATTTGAAGGCGAGGCAAACAGAAAATTAGGGTTTCGGATTCTGCACAAGTTGAAGATGAAAGATTAACAAAGAAAACTACTAAACAACAAGAAATTGAGGATTTTATGAATTCTATGATAGAAGCGGAAGAAAAATCGATGGATTATACGTGAAACGAAGAGGGAAAATGGATAGTGTAGGGCAAAACGGAGGAGACGATAACGTAATGGGAGAAAGAAAGAAGAAAGAGGAGACTTTATAGGGGTGAGTTTTCGAAAAAAGGGCTTGAATTTTGTTGAATTTGCAGTTAGGGCAAAATCTGGTTTTATTTCTTTATTTCTTTATTATTATTATTATTAATTCTGAATTTTCTTGAAATTGCCAAAGGCGGTGCCCGTGTTGTTGATCTGTCACTACAAATTTTTTCATCATGAATACGCCGCCGTTTTTATGCCTTTCGCATGCAACCCATTATTTTCACTATTCAGTTGGGGGATTCGTAAATATCACATATTCCTTTTTCTTTTTTCTGTTTTAACACGAAGTGTTGTTACTTATTAATGCATATTAGACAATTTTATAATATAAAGAAAGGTAGAATATTCTTATTTGGGTAAACTATTTTTTTTAGTCCTTGAATTTTGAATAATAAGTACATTTGATCCTTAAATTTTTTAAACATATTTCTTTAGTCTTTGATGTTGTAGAATAAGTGCATTTAGTCCATAAATTTTTAAAATGTATATTTTTAGTCACGTAGTTTTTAAAAATAAGTTTAAAAGATCCCTGAATTATGGGATAAATTTTTAAAATGTATATTTTTAGTCACGTAGTTTTTAAAAATAAGTTTAAAAGATCCCTGAATTATTATTTTTAAAAAATGAAAGAATTTTATAATGCCTCATGGGCTAAGAACGAGTAACATCTGATTCAACCATAATGAAAAACGGGTTGGAAAATCTCATGCCCAAATACTATCCTTAAGGTTAGCACTAGCCTCCTTTGCTAAGGCATCAACTAACCTATTACATATACGATTTACAAAGAGAAAGGAGATGTAAGTAAACCCTTGTTCAGTGACAAAATTTCATCGATACATCTTCTAATCTATTCAAAGCCAAATGCCCATTGTTTATGAGATTTACAGTCAGAAGGCAGTCTCATTCGACTCGAAGGTTAGAAATACCAAGTGATCGGTAGTTTAAAAATAATTTTAGAGAATAGGTAATTCTAAAAAATGTATAGAAATTACAAAAATATGTGTAAAAAATGATTTTAGCGAGAATAGGTAATTAAGAAAAACAATTTTTAATTTAAAATAGTAATAATAAATGAATGCATGGACTTTTTAAACATATTTTTAAAAATTCAATAACTAGATAGGTATATTTTGAAAATTTGGGAACCAAATGAACATATTCTTAAAAAACTCAATTACTAAAAAGATATGTTTGAAAACTTAGATACCAAACACGTGTTCTTCGAAATTTGAGGATCGAAGAGGTAATTTTGTTTTCTTTTTCTTTTGGGGTGGTCAGATTTTTAAGATTACAATGATAATTGATAATGCACGTTTCTTACCATTATGTTGAATTTAAAATATGTTGATTTTTTTCTCCATAACATTATTATCTTAGCCTTTTTTCCTTTATATATTTGATGGATTGTAATTCTAGTTGAATTCATTTTATATAAAGCAAATTATGAGTGGTGGGGGTGGAAGAGGTCAATTTATTGTATTGAATTATGAGGCAACATTTAAATTAATAGTGGTATCAATTTTTAACTTTTAAATTTTATAAAATAAATTAATAAATATATATATCTTAATTTTGATTTATAAATATCTTTCACTTGACTATATTTAAAATCAACTCAAGATTGTCTAATCAATTTATTCTTTCTCAAATCTCTGACCAATTTAATCCAAATAGTTTGTGTAATTGTTGCTAAATAATGGAGGAAAAATAGAAGAATATGATAATATAGAAATTCACTCACATGAAAGAAAACTCGCTTCTATTGATTTAAGGCCACTTTTATAGAAGGTATATTGCAATAAATGAAATGTAATTTGAAAAATGTGACCTATTTTTACATTTATTAGTGTTTACAAGCGTTATGCATCTTATACTGACAAGTAGACTTCAGTTGAAAATTCATAATCAAGTAATGTAATATGAATGACGAGCGTGAGGTGATTGATTGAATTGTGTCAAAAAATTACGTCGTATCGTGATCATTAACGTTACCATTATAGTTATAGTTATGGTTACCAATATTGTTACTGTTTCATATAAGAAAATCCATGAATTTTGACATATTTACTGTTACCGTTGTCATTATTGTTACGGTTTGGCTTTCAAAGGTAAAGATAACCATAATGATAACAGTAAAATTGACAAATTTCTTAATTTTAAGTAAATGTAATAAAAAACAATCTAATTACATTTGTAATTAAGACCCATTATGATTGATCTATTAATGGAATTCAATTACGATTAGACCAATTTTCATTACGAATTGATAAACAAACGTAGCCTGCTTTCAATAGTTTTCTCTAGTATGGTGTTGATCCACACATTAGATAAATCTATCCACTTAGGCTTTGGTTTATAAAATTATACAAGTTACGAGATTCGTGAATACAAATAGATTCATCTTTGTATTTTATCATGTTCAACAATTATGGTCCCAAAACTCTAGTTTCACAATGTTTCAGTTGATAACCATCTGGATTTAAAATCGTCATTGTTTTCTCGCAACCTCTTATTTATGAATCATGTTTTTATTTTTCTTATGTAAAACATTTAAATTCTTATTCAAATTAAAGAAAATAGAAATGAAAACACTCCTAAAATGTAGAAAACGGAATATAGAAACTTTATTTGTTTAATAAATAAAATTATATTAATTATATATTTAAAATAATAATTATTATTATCATTAAAAAAAATAGTAAGTGAAATTGGTCTCCGTAGACTTCATTTTCTTAAGAGAAAAAAACCAAATAATTAATGGGTCATTTGATAGTCATTTGATTATTAAGAATTGTGTTTGTTTTCTTACGACTTATTTACAAGATTTTCATATTTCTTAATAAAACATCTATGGTGCATTTGACCTGCAGAGTTTAATTGAGGTGAGTTGGTGATTATCACATAGAAAATTATATTATCCGTGGAATTAGATCGTTTGTGTGTTGAGGTACTAAATTGTGTTGTGTTAAAGTTGGAATTTTTGTGTTTTGGGGGTAAAATTGAGTTGAATTGAGTTGTGTATCTGGTGCAGTTTTTTTCTAAATGAAATCGATTTTGTCTTGGACTTTTTTTTGGGGGGCTTATTTTCTAATTTCCAACTACACATATTTTCTAAAATTTGTAACACTAAAAAATACTTGATTTTTTTCTTATTCTTAAAACATAACTCCTACAAAATAAACATACACAAATTTTGAATTCAAATTTTTAACACTAAATTACATAACATATATTTTTTTTTCCATTACTAAATACCAAACATATTCCATAGAAAAGGAAACTTTTCGCAACTACTTAATCCTCAATCATGAACAAAGAAGAAACTTAAGAGTTGAACAACATGTTTTTCCTTCTTGAAAATGTAACATATTTTCACCACACAATTTAAAAAACAGTAGTATTTGTGTCCCAAAAAACATGTCATATTCCAATAAACTGAACATTTTCTCTAGTCGTAAACTCTCGATTAGTTTTAACTTAACCATAAATGTTAATTTAAAAAACAAAAAAACATAAAACCAATTCTCATCTTGTTTTTTTTGCCATATGTGAAATATGAATTTCAATTTTTATGGTTAGTGACTTTTTTTCCATTTTTTGTGCAAACGTTTAATTATTCACATTTTACTCTCATAGAAAGAAATGATTTTTTTTTTTGTGCAAACTCGTTTTTTGCGAACATTTTTTGTTCAGTCTAATTTGTCATTTACAAGAGAAATAATAATGTCCACAAAAATGCCTATGTATTTGTAAAAAAAAAAAATGCATAGCGATGAATAACACTAAATACATCACAAATTGTTCCCCAACTATTAAACAAAACTTGGATTGTAAAAAGTAGACTCATAACTTAAAACTACTGAACCTCAAACTAAATAATAAAAAGAATTGTGCAATTAGTTTGAGCCTTGCAAGTAAGATAGCAAACTATAATTAGATTAAAATGAAGTTAAATGAAAATAAAATTAAAATCAAACATACTATAACATATTTCCAAAGGTACGAAATGAATTAGATCAAAATACCAAGACCAAATGGAGGCAAAGTAGAGATGTGATCTAAAAAAGGATATATGAAACTGTTAGGTTTTATGCTCTAAAACTCGTAGATAGTAAATGTAATAAATTGACCGTCATCCATAAAGAGTTATTGATGTTATTTCAACAAATGTTATTGACTGTGTTGAATTCTCTTGTATCTTAATAACCCTAAATCCAATAAACTAACATCCTAGGTTGTCTTATGAATATCGAATTGTATGTGGAGACACGCAGGGATCAATATTTAAGATACAACACAAAGTATTTATAGTATAGGAATAAGGTTGGGTACCTTATCCTAGCGACACTATGGATATGACCCACTTTATATTGGATACAAACGCAATGATCCAACACATTCGTGGAGGTGACATGTGAGTGGGGGTGTCCTATGCAATGAGTTTGCATAAGACCAGACCGCGAAATAGTAACCACTAGATGTAGCACCGTTGAATAGTTAGGTTTCTATTTCAATAGGATGACCTAGGTGTTGGAAGGTACCAATGCGCAATGGAAGAAACCAGGATCTATGAGCACTCTAATTCATTAAATAAAACATGCTTCAACAGAAATAAATGGGGTTCATGACATACCTTTGAATAACTTTCTCTAAGCTCGAATCAACTGCAAATCACCTCTTAATCTTGTTGTAGACCACCCCAAGATCCTCTTGGTGCTCAAGATTGAGTAGTGGGACTCAAAATAAGCTTGAATTAAAGGAATTTGTAGATTACTCACAGCAACAACCCAACAGAAGAATAACTTATTCTTTCGAATTTTTCAGAAAAATTGATCGGTTGCATTACCTTCAAAACACTCCAATCTCTTCAATACATTGCAAACATTCATGCAAAGTAATTTGCTGCATGAGATGCAGCTCATGCTTGTAGTTAATGAAGAGTGAAAAAGTGGGTTGTTAATGAGTTACTACATGAAGACAGTAGAAAATGCTTAATTTCCATTTTTGTGATTTCTTTCTTATTTTTCAATTTTAATAAATTGATTTCATAAATCAATTTTATTTAATAAATTGAAAATATTATTAATTTTATAAAATTAATTTCATAATTCAATGTTCTTAATAAAATCAATAGATAATTATTTAAACAATTTAAACAATTCTAATTAATTTAATATCAAATATTAAATTAATTTTTACACGATTCTATCTTCAAATATTTAAATCATATTTAAATATTATTTTTCCAATTTCATTTAATTCTAATTTGAACACTTAAAATTAACTTATCACGCAATTCTAGATCTAATCCATTTATGAGTTAGTAGGGGGACCTCGCGGACCTATAGATCATGGGCTTCAATGATATGAGATTAATCGGCTAAACTCATTAGACCGATCTAACCCCCATTCGTTAACTAATGGGTGATTCCACTAAAGCCCGTAGCTGAACTCCTCTCACTATAAATATATTATGTTCATTTGATATAACCATGATTAGTAAGTTAACCCTTCATAGGTTGCTCGTAATAACGGTTGGGTCGAATCTTTGTTTTACCCCTGAAATTACCTTTTGTTTCTTAAGTCCCACTGATCCCTTGATGAATAATTGATTTGTGATCCAATCAACAAATCGAATCTCTCTCAGGCAGTGAAGGGAACAACTTCTCTACTAATCCTAATCGGGTAGAAGTGAATTCCGTGTTGCACCCTATGTCCCCAATAAAGAGGTTGCGATACCAAATCTTCACTCCTTTGTTGCACCTGCAAAACAAGAAAACTCAACAGTTGAATAAATGGGAGAATCTTCTTTTTAAAACTGTGAGTCATCAACTAAAACTTATTAAAACTGTGGGTTAAACATTCTTTTAGTGTATTTAATTAGCAGAATGCACGTGTTCTCAAGCCAATCAATCCTTTAGTTCTTGCATTTATCATTTAGCTCCAATGACCTATCGTGTAGCTCAATCGTTTAGTAAACGATCTCACGCATAGGCCATCGTTTAGCTACCGCGCCCATCGTTTACTTCCATCGTTTAGCTCTGAGGCCTTATCGTCTCACGCATTCGCCTATCGCTTAGCATTCTGCCTATCGTGTAGCGCATCTGCTCATCGTCTAGCGCAACACGGCTATCATCTAGTGCTCATGCCCATCGCGTAGCGCCATCGTGTAGTCTATCGCTTAGCGCCCGCGCATCTGCTATACAATTGCCCAGCACCCGCCTACACGATCGACGATCGTCCAGCGCTAGTGCTCAAATCATCATACTAGACCTTCTCGAATGTCCTTCGGTACCAAGTTAGTCAGATACCTTCTCAAATGTCCTTCGGTATCGTGTTTTAAGTAAAATTAGTCAAAAAGATTTAGTTGAACACTAAAGCTTAGTGCTCAAATCATCATACTAGTTCATCATGAAAATGGAGTTACTTAAACATGCTGAAAGTATTTGGACAAGATAGCATATTTACATCATGTCAATTCCATGGAAAACATGCTTTACTTAGCATGAGAAACAGTTTCACAAATACGTTGCTTGGCACTTCATTTAAACACTTAGCATGATGAATATCTTAAAATAAATCATATTTTCTAACACTTAGCATGAGAAATAATTTCAAAGAAATCATAGTTTCTAAATCATTAAAACATCAATTCATCACATAGTCACTCACAGCTCGTTGACCTCTTAACGGGTTATACGCCTCTTCTAGCTCTTCTTGGCCTGAAAGGACATAATTTCTGATTAAACTACTTAGAATTCCTAGCAAAATACCTCAAATAGAACTTCAAAGACAACTTTACCAGCGAGATACTCATCATGCGTGAATTGTTCTCATGAGCGAGATCCTCCTCGTGAGCGAGATCCTTTCATCCTAGCGATACTCACCTTTCCAGCGAGATTCAGCCCAATTTCTAGCGAGATTCCCTTCTAAAGTGAGATCCTCATCACAAAATTAGTGAGATTTCTTCATTAGAAAGATCCTTATCACAAAATCTCACTATAATCTCCACGATGAGTTGTTTGCTTGTTCTTCCCAATCAGCTGTCTGCTTATGCACAAATTCTCTGTTACAACTTTAAAAATTCATAACTAAAAATCCAGACCTCTTTTGAAGAAACTTCCTTCTACAAATATATTTAGAATTGAGTTAGGTTTCTTGCCTTAAAATTTCAGCCAAAATTTATTTATAGTTTGGCCTATATCTTCTAATATTCACCTCAGGCCCTGATTAACCCGAGATTCTGTCTCTTTTATAATTTCATCACTTTCTATTCTTCCTCTCCTACAATCTTTCTTCGACAAGACAACCTTGAAAACTAGATTCTCCTAGCTTTCAAATGACACTAATTTCACTAAATTTGCTCATGTAGATTGCCGAAACCAAGCTTTCAAAATTCTTCTTCCTTTTAATCTTCCTGCCGCCTCCCGAATTCAAGGATTAACAGCCATGCCAAACCAATAAGTGAATTTCCTTATTTAATGTGTTTTTCTTTTCCTTTCTCCACAACTTCTATAAATAACAAGAATTTTAACTTATTAAATATTTAATATATCATTCCTTTGGCTAAACATACTTGTTTAGGAACTTAGAATTCGGGGTTTACACTTAGCTACACAAGAGCTTATTTCTTCTTGCTTCCATCCTCTAATCCTCCTAAAATATGGTTTCATTTAACTCATTAGGAGACATCTCATTACATACTCTTACTTATAGTAATTAGGGTTCGGGTTTTACACCCACTGAGTGAACTATTAGCCTCCCTATCGAGACTCAAGTGCACGAAACGCATCGTAGGCATAAGTATAGGCATAAACATAAGCATAAGGGGCAAACCCGAAGGTACACTTTCATATGTAGTGACCCTGGAGGGACACAATTATAAACATAAGTTGTGATCCTAAGGGAGCACTGTACATAGGCCTAAGGCGTGAGCCTGAAGGCTCACAGCATGCGATGTGTATAGTTCGATAAAAATGCTAGTAATCACTATCAGTCACACATAGGTATAAGCATAAAATCAAAATCTCAAATCATGCTTATGTTTCATCACTGTCTCACAATTCATCCATCAACCAACCACTGCAACAATACATAATCGAAAGTCCATGACATAAACTTAAGCTTCCAAAATTCAAACTCACCAACAAGCACGTCAAACATTCCAAGCCAA
This sequence comes from Benincasa hispida, assembly GCF_027475165.1. Taxonomy (NCBI): domain Eukaryota; kingdom Viridiplantae; phylum Streptophyta; class Magnoliopsida; order Cucurbitales; family Cucurbitaceae; genus Benincasa; species Benincasa hispida. Next base: position 69,927,990 of record NC_143486.1, read on the forward strand.
CATAGGAACCAATACTTAACACATACTTGGGTTTGAGGGCGAAACGACAGTAGGTAACTTACCTAAATAAAGTCTAGCGTGATTAATTCAATCTCCCCTCTTTGCTTTGAGAGACCTCGAGACAAACGTTACTATCTGAACCAAAATTCAGTTTAAATTTCCAGGCTACAACCTATATAAAAGAAATATCCAAAAATCTTTAAATCAACCACCCAATATGTAATGACCCCCAAATACTTCCAATTGTCAAACAATAAACCTAACCTTATGTGTGACACTTAATTCCAAGGGTTAAAAACCATACCAGCAACCCAAAAATAAAACCTTACCTATAAAGTGCACCAAAAATGCCCCAATTTTACCTTCAAAGCTGGATTGGGCTTGACCACCTTACCATACCTTCGATGTCAAGGATCCCTAACAACATTGAAATCTGGGTACCTCACCATACCTTCGGTACCAACATCGGAGTAGGGTTTGTACAAGGCAAAAACATTTAAACATTTAAGAACATATACAGAATATGCATATTCAAAATAACCATACCTCCTGGTTTCATATCAACGCATATTGCCTTGTAAAATATAAAATATACTTGATTAATTTTAACATGTGATATGGCAAAGGCTTACTGGAAAACACATGGTAAACTCTTTAATAACTTCATTGTTTAAAAATGTAGATCATGCGATCACGTTCATTTTAAGGCATGAGTTGGAGAAAATCATGATATAATAAATTCATATGGAATGCCTATACGTTGGGAATCATTCATAAAACTTATGTAAGAAAACACTTATTAAAACTTGTCATTCACTTTCTTAAGCTACTCATCCAAGGGCAGTACGCCTCTCCTATTTGCATTTGCCCTAAAAAGGAAGGTCCCTTGTTCAATATACTTAGCTCCCTTTTTAGCTTGACGTATAGCTTAACTTCATCACATACTAATAGTTATTGCATCATAGCTAAGTTCAACGCATCAAAACCATTCATAATGCATCGACTATCCCTAGCCATCGTAACTTATAACTTGGTTGATAATTGAAAATCCTTTCTCAGGATTCTCGGTAAGCACTTAAACAATTCTCAGTCTATGCGATGTACTCAGATTGCCTTCGTTGTAGATTAGTTATGATGTATGCGTCAACATATAATATCACCGAGTCAGCTGCTCGCTTATTCTTCATATGTAGTTGCCTGTTTATTCATCCACAACATCGTTCCAAATTCAACTTCCCATACTTCATAACTTTAATTCCAACATTCGTGTAACTAAACTCCTTTCGAAGAAAATACTCATAAACATTTTAACTTTTCCTTACCTTAGAATTTGAGTATTATTTCTTCCAAAATCAATCAAAAATCCCTCAAATTATCCTTTAACTGGTCAATAATTCTTCAATTTCCAACGTCTTCATATGGCAGCAACACTCATTTGAAAGATCCCATTGAAGGGCCCTTGAACGAAAACGGGATCGTCCCAAATCTCATTTTTACAGAGAAAGAAATTTTACATAAAAAATACAGATTATGCATCTTAACAAATAAATACAACATGCTCAATAAAAAGAACTTTTCATGAAACCTTACCTTTGAAGACACTCTTCAAGAAATCCCCCGAACTGGAATTCGCGTACAGATTGGAAATGACCAATTGGGCACGACCACTTTGAGTCCTTGGTATTCTCTGGTGAGAATCCAGGAGGAGTGGCTCTGGTGAATTTGGACTGAGGGAAGGGATGAGAATGAGAATTTTGGGATGAAGAGAAAGCAGAGAATTCAAAGAACTCTTTTCTGTCAAAAAACACAACTTTCTCACCATCTCTGTCTTTCACAAGTTGAAGAATATCAAATCCCTGAAACTATAAAACCACCCACTTACGTGGGCGGAATAGGAGAGGGAGTTGTAACTCCCTCCCACATTCAAATTAAATTAATTTTAAAAATAAAATTAATTTATTTGAATTATCATTATATATATATAATAACTATTATCATATAATACATATATTAAACTATGTGTTATATCAAATATAACATATAATCTATAGTTTAATATTGTATCATATACAATATAACTTATAGTTTATTTTCTCTCACATATGTCATTTAATATAAATCACATTTATATTAAATTTAACAATTATGAATCCAATTCATATAATCAACATTTGAATCATATTCAAATATTTGTTTCCTTTCATAAATAATATAACGTATCAAATACATTATAATAATTATATCACATAGAATTAAAAATAACTTAATTATATTATATATAATCAATTCCCTCAATTAATTTGAACAATTCAAATTAATCCAAATACCTATTCTCATTTAGTCTTATTGAGCTACCAAGAGGACCTCACGGACATGTAGCTTGAAGCTCCAATGATACGTGAATAATTAACTGAACTCTTTAATTAAATTATTCACCATCTGTTAACTGTCGGGTACTCCATTAAAGACCGATAGCTGCACTTTTCGTACTACAGATATATTTCTGTGTCCATTGGATATAATCAATCAACAGTACGATGACCCTTAAAAAATTCCTCGTAAGTACAGTTAGGCCAAAATTATCGTTTTGCCCCTGTAGTTACATCTAACTCCTTAAGTACTACTGATCTCTCTAATGAACAATAGATCGTAGCCCAACAATGACTGAACCCCTTTTGGTCTAGGAGAGGGTGTGGTGCCACATTGTTCAAGCCCCGAAATCAGTCCTTAAGGGAGCAATTTATCTACTTACACCGACCTTGGGCAAGGAGGTGAATTCCTTCTTATGTAACTGTGTTCCCATCTCCCTAATTAGACGAATCCCCAAAATGGTAGGTTTATTGAGTCGGCGGTCTAGCCACTTTCACCCATACAAATTAAATGACCGCCCTTATAGGCAGAAGTTCGCAACTCATTCAGGATTTAGGTCATGTTACCTATGGTCATCCAGGTGAAATGTAAGTCTCAATTATGAACGGCGTTATATAACAAGACTAAATATTTCGTGGTCCAATTTTATACAAACTCCTTTGTATAAAATATCTCCGCTCACATGTTTACACATGAATGATGAGGATTAGATAATTTGTAACACTTTACAACAATTGTAACACCTACAAAATGGGTCATACTCGTAGTTCAGGATAGGGTACCCAACCTTATCCATCTACTACAGTCCATTTAGGTTATCACTTAAACATGATCCAACCGTATGTCTCTACATACATGTTTAAGCTACAAGAAAACTTTGGATGTTAGTTTGTTGGTTTGTGGTTAATGCAACTAATTTTGAAATAAAACATCATATATTTTATTAAATAAATAATAAGTTTGTACAATACAATTACCAACTATAAGACCCTACGAGATTTAGATCATCAACCCTAACAATCTCCCACTCGACCTAGAGCTAGTAAGGTGTATAATGTAGAAGTCAAACTATAATACAAAGAACACAAAATAATAAATTAGGGCACAAACCTCCTAGTAAAAATCTTCCACTTGCCCTAACCTAAATGTGGCATGTCCCATAGACCCTATAGGTGACCCTTAAACACCTTAGTCGTGAGGGCCTTTGTAGGATCAGGATTATTATGCTCTGAAGCTATATGTGTGACGATCATGTCCTCTCGGTGCACAATCTCTCGGATGAGATGATATTTTCACTTTATGTATTTGTCACACTTGTGACTCTTAGGCTAGGCTCTTGGGAATTATCCACAGCACCACCATTATAACAATAAAGTGAGATGGGCTTTGACATGTCTAGAACAACTTCCAGATCTATCAATAATTTCCTAAGCCAAACAACTTTCTTAGCAGTTTCACAAGCTACTACATACTCGACCTTCATAGTGGAGTTAGCAATGCAACATTGCTTGGTGCTTCTTCAGACTACTGCCCCACCGTTAAGAGCGAACACTGATCTTGATGTAGATTTCCTAGAATCCTTATCAGTCTGAAAACCAAAATCCGTGTATCCAATAAGGATCAAGTTCTTAGAACCATACACGAGCATGTAGTCTCTTGTTCTCCGTAGATACTTGAGGATATTCTTAACGGCGTTCCAATTATCAAATCCTAGATTAGAACGATATCTACTAACCATCCCCACTACATATCAAATGTTAGGTCTCGTACACAACATTGCATACATCAAACTACCAACAGTCGATGCATAGGGGATTCGTTTCATTTCCTCAACTTGTTGAGGTGTCTTAGGACACCGTTCCTTAGACAATGTAACTCTGTGCCTGAAAGATAGCAAACATCTCTTGGAGTTCTGCATCCAATACATGAAAAGCATATTGTCAATATACGATGCTTGAGACAAAGCTAGCATTTTGTTATTTCGATCTTTAAAGATATGACTGCTTAGAACAAACTGAACCTCTCCCAAATATTTCATTGAAATTGGGTTACTAGCCAGTTCTTTACTTCAGTTAGTAAACTTACATCATTCTTAATGGGTAGAATATCGTCTACATATAACACTAATAAAGCTATTGAACTGTTGATGATCTTCTTGTATACACAAGGTGTTAGGATTGGTGTCCTAATTCTCCCGGAGTCTCGTAGTTGTTAAATTGTACAGATGGTTATGAATAAAATGAGAGTCCTTTTATTTTTCATTTACTCATATCCAATAAACAAAGGTTCATGGTTATTGTATTTAAACTTAAGCATGTATATGAGATATACAAGTGGATCATGCCTTAAGTGATAATCTAAAAAGGTCTGTAGTATAAGGATTAAGGAGGGATACCTGATCCTGGTGACACTACGGATATGGCCCGCTTTGTAGAGGTTTACAAGTGTTGTAAACTACTACAGATGGTAGATCCTAACCATTCATGTGGAGACATATGAGCGAGGGTGTCCTATACAAAGAGTTTGTATAAGACTGGACCACAAGATGATTCGTCTCTTTATGTAACATCGTTGATACTTGAAACTTACATCTCACCTAAACGACCATAGTTGACATGACCTTAATCCTGAAAGTTTTGGGAACTTCTGCCTTTGAAGGTGGTCCTTTGATTAGTATGGGTGAGAGTGGCAAGATTGCTAACTCAACAAGCCTACCTTTTTAGGGATTTGTCTGATTTAAGAGTTGGGAACTAAGTTATACAAGATGGAATTCACTCATTCCCCGAAGCAGGGGTAAGTAGAAAGATTGCTCCCTTAAGGGATGATTCCGGGTCTTGAACACAGTGGCCACAACTTCTTTTTGGAAGAGAGGACTGGTCATAGTAGGACTATGACTTATGAGATCAGTGGAACTTAAAGAGTTAGATGTAACTACAGAGGCATAACGGTAAATTGGCTCAGCTATACTTACGAGCGATCTGTGAAGTGTTATCACACTATTGATTTGTTGATATGGACATAAAATATATATGTAATAAGGAGAGTGGAGCTGTCAGTCTTTAATGGAGTGCCCGACAGTTAACGGATTGTGGATTTCGTGACTAAAGAGTTTAGTCAGTTATTCACGTATTGTTGGAGCTTCAAGCTACAGGTCCATAAGGTCCCCTTGGTAGCTCAATGGATTCAAGTTGAGAATAAGTTCTTGGGGTTGATTTGAAATGTTCAAATTGACAAGAGAAAATTCAATTATATATGATATAATTGGTGTGATGTATGAGATACATCAAGTGAAGGATTAATGTAAATATGATTTACATTAAGTACCATAAAATAGAAAAGAGAACTATGGTTTATATGTTTCATAAGATGAAATATTAAAACTATAGGTTATAAATATAATATGTAAGTTGGTTATCATATATATTTATAATAATATTAATTATTTGATAATTATCTCTTTTTCTCTAATAACCAATTGAGTGGGAGATTATTGATGGTTATGATAACTGTGAGATAAAAGGAAAAATGTTTTCCTAATTTTGGGGAGTTACTTGATTCGGAAAGAAACTCACAACATGGCTATCAAGTGAAATGGTTTTCACTAAGCGATAGCTCATAGAGAGACTAAATAATCTTGGAGTGTCACCATACGATAGTTCACTCAGCTGGTCGTAGCTAAATGATCGTAAGGCATTATCTATACGATAGGCTACCATCTTCTACACAATTGAGCATATCATCTATACGATAGATTATGTCATCTCCCACTTGCTTAATCGTCTCCACGATTGTTGCTCCTTCAGTCTATTCTTCTAACCAAGATCATACAGAGCCCACAACTCCTGGATTTTCACACCGAGAATACTAAGGTAACCATTGTGGTGGTGTTCTCACCTAACTCGATTGAGTTCAAGGTTTTGGAGGCCGTTCATTGGGTTCGTGTTCGTTGTTGATCATGTTGTGTTGCGTCGTTGTGTTCAAAAGTTCGTTTATTGTTGTCTTGGAGACTGATCGAGCATTCCATGATAGAGGGAGTTTGAAGAATAAGTCTTCAAAGGTATGATACTCTACCCCTTGATCCTCTGTGTAAGCATGTTGTAATTTCTAGTTGTTGCATAACCTGTTAGTTTCCATTTGTGGACTGTAATCGTTAGTGTTCAATTTCGAATTGAATTTGGACCAATCATTTTGCTGCTCATGGAAATCCTCATGTCTGATTTCCTTGACAAAGTTCCTCAACGTTTTGATCAAAGTCATAGGATTTGATCGCAGTATCAAACCTTATTTCTGAGATCGAGAAGCTTGCTTCAGTACATAAATGGATCGATTAAGCCTACAAATCTTTTGCTCTTGATCTTGGGTTATGAATCCCTCAAGTTGCTCCATATAGATGGTCTTCTCAAGATTGCCATTCAGAAAAGCAATCTTGACGTCCATTTGCCAAATCTCATAGTCATAATATGGGGTAATGGAAAGGAGTATCCGGATAGGCTTTAGCATGGCAATAGGTGAGAAAGTCTCCTTATAGTTGACTCCCTCAACCCTTGGGTATAACCCTTTGCCACTAGTCTAGCATCAAAGGTTTGCAACTTCCCATCAGCACCTTGTTTTCTCTTGTAGATCCATTTGCAACCTATAGGTTTAACCCCATTGGGTAGATCTATAAGATCCCAAACAGAATTGAAGTACACCGATTCCATTTCGAGATCCATAGCTTTGATCCACTCATCTTTGTCAACATCCTTCATTTCCTCATTGTAAGACAATGGATCATCAACATCTTCGTCAGCTATCGTAACTAGGATTTTAGTTAAACCCATGTAATAGATTGGTGGTTTCGCAACCTTCCCACTGCGTTGAAGTTTCCTCAATACTTAAGGTGGATTTGACCCACTAAATGACCCAAGCTCAACGACTCTTGTTAATGGTTCAGTAGTTTTCCTGGAAAGTTCATTCAACACAATTTTACTGTAGGGATTGCTCCCTAATGTGGTATTCTTCAAGAAAAGTAGTGTTTGTCAATACAAACACTTTTTTTCTTTAGGATCGAAGAAGTAACCACCTCTCTTCCTTTGAGGTAGCTTACAAATAGGCACAATTTTGAACGAGGTTCTAATTTTTTAGGATTTGCCTCAAGTATATATGTTGGGCAACCCCAGATTCTGAAATGACGTAAACTAGCTTTACGACTAAATATGTTATAGAAACACTCTTGAATTGAACACAATTCAGTATATACGTTGTAGTCTCTTCTGCATGACCCCAAAACGAGTCAGGTAAGGAAGCGTAACTCATCATAGACCGAACCATGTCCAATAGGGTTCCATTTCTCCTTTTTGATACACCATTTTACTGAGGTGTACCAGGTTTTAAGAGTTGGGATATTATTCTATATTCTATCAAATAGTTCTGGAATGATAAATCCATAAACTCCCCACCTCAATCAGATTGAAATGTTTTAATCGTTGTATTTGATGCATTTTCAACTTCAGCCTTGAATTCTTTGAACTTTTCAAAACATTCAGACTTATGTTGGTTAAATAAACGTATCCATATGTTGAATAATCATTAGTAAAGGTGATGAAATATTCATAAACTCCCCTTTCTTTGATATTCATCGAACCACAGAGGTCTGAATGTATAGCTCTAAAGGTTCTTTGGCCATGTGACCTTTTCCAATAAAAGGCCTTTTAGTCATTTTGACTTCAAGGTAAGACTCACACATAGGTAAAGAATTTTCTTCTAACTCACTTAGGAGTCCATTCCTCACCAATATCTCAATCCTATTGAGATTGATGTGTTCTAGTCTTAGATGCCAAAGTTAGGCATTTTATTTAGGAGAAATTTTAAGTATTTTATGTTGAGTTACTGCAGTCTTAAATATTTTAATGTTATGGAGTGTCTTAGTAGCTAACGGTTTTGGCACATAAAGGTTGTTTTCCAACTTTGCAGAACAAATATCAACACCATTTTTGGAAATAAACACTTCGTAACAATGAAGTTGATAGCATAACATTGTTTAAGTAAACACTTTACAGAAACTAGGTTCCTTTTCAAATCAGGAACTACATATACATTTTCTAAAATAAGAAATTTGTTATGTAAAGTCAATCGGAGACTTCCTACTGCCACAACCGAGATGACGTGCTCAGTTCCTACCCGCATCGTCATCTCACTAGCATCTAGTTGTCGCTAGGAACCAATTCCCTGAAATGAAGAAAAAATGTGGTTAGTGGCACCAAAATCTATAATCTAGGCAGAATTATCATTCTCCACCAAGTAGGTTTCCAATACAAGTAAATCATATTTACGTTGCTCGGCCTTCTTCTTTTCTGCCAAGTATTTTGGGTAATTCCTCTTCCAATGCCCATCTCGATTGCAATGGAAATAAATTCCCTTTGCAGCCTTAACTGGCCTTCTATCCCTTTGAGCAGCAACAACAGGGTTAGCTTTCACTATCCCACTCTTCTTCTTCTTCCCTTTTTTAGTGCGAGAGGAAGAAGGTATAGACTTTGTCCTAGAGGTCAAACCTCTATGAAATTTTTTTTAGGACGAAGTAACATTTGTCTCACCCTTATGTTCTCTGATTTTCATCAAGGATTAGAATGTTTGTAGCTCATTGAGCAGAGTGGTCAGGTTGTAGTCAATCCTGTTCAAAATAGCATTGCTACAAAAGTGGAGGAAACTTTCAAGTAAATATTCCAAAATAAAGCTAACCTGACTAGCTTCATCGATGCTAGACCTATTCATCTCCGATACGTTAAAGTGGACCATCATATTGAGAACATGTTTCGAACAAATGCCCCTTCTTGCATACAGTCATTGAAGATGTGTTTCAGAGCGTCATGCCTGAGCTATATGGACAGTTGTCCGAACATTCCCCTCAATGACTCCATGATCTCACGAGCCGTGAGCATGAGCTCAAACTTCTTAGCCAAGACTTTGTTGAGACTTACCAAGATATACGTTCGAGCCTTATCGTTTGCTCGTGTCCAACGCTCGTATGCCTTTCGAACATTTCAAGGAGCATTGGAGCATGAATGGGAGGATAGTCCCTCATAAGGACAAAGCGTAAGTCATCAATAATTAAAGTTGTGTTGTTCGTGATTTTCCATGAAGTGTAGTTTTTACCAGTTAGTTTATTGGCGGCAAGCAAGTATAGAGTAGCGGTAGCCATTGTAATAAAATTTTCTAAAACCATACAAATTATTTATAATTACTTTACTTGCATTAAACCACTAAGACAACCAATAAATTTTTAACAAAATAGTCTAATGTACCCGAAGTAACATCTAATTTTGCAATGATGTTTCAGTGAGACAGGACAAAAGTCACCGTAGGGTGATCAAGTGTCCCTTCATTGAAATGAGACATTCTCGACTAATGGACAAGATAACTCCCTGTTTTTGTCACTATTAGTCACCATTGTTCGGTCTAGAATTTGTTAACTTGCTTAAACATTCTCATAAGTATAACCCTTCATTTTAGGTTCTAAAGTCCTGTCCCAATGAGTCAACCATAGGGAAAAACCAATTAGGACATGAAACTAAAGCAACCCTATCCATTTATGAAGACTGAATAAAGCGTCATGCAAAACTGCCATCCTTTAGGGGAACACCCATGATGCCACGAGGTGATGCATGAAACTTTACTTCAACCTAATGAGAGAGATCAAGGGATGTGTTGTCACACATCTCGCTCCCACTTACTATAAACACCCCCTCCATTCATCTTGATATTGATCTATACAAATGCCACCCGTTGGGGGACACCCATGGTGCCTTGAGGCCGAGTATAGATCTCATGGTGTGAACTTTAAGGGAGAAATGTGAAGAGGATGAAATGAAATATCATATACCCCATTTTCCTCCAATTGAGTGTTTTACTTAGAGTTAATTAACTTAGAAAAATCCGACTACTGAGTTTTAACTAAGTGATAGATTAATTTGCCCAAATACAACATTTGCCTTTGGATAGTTAAACAAATTTGATTAAGGTCTATTAAACTATTTAATAAACTTCAATCAAACTTTCATGCATGTAATAAATCTATCTAATTCACCTTTCCAGGTAGGTTCCCAGGTAGGAGTGCAACGTTTCCATCATCTTAGATACCCAAGCTTAGATAGAACCTGCCTTAGACAAAAGGTCTCTTATAGATATATTTGTTACATATTTAATCTTTTATTAAGAATTAACTTAATTTTATTAAATCGATTAAAATATTAAACTAAGATTTCTAATCTTATCAAAAATGCGATTTTAGGTGTATCTCGATCATGTTTTAAAACAATTTTAAAAGATGATTATAATATAAGGTTTGCATGCAACTCGTGATTATTGATTTTAATTCTAATTTCATTTATTATAACGATTATAAATAAATGAAACAATTAAAACATTCATTGCATGTTTGACATACCTCAATTAATCATAACATTTATAAATTAACCTAAGGTAGTGTCATGCTTCATACAATCTCAATTCATTACTAACATATATAACAATTATATAATAATGTAATGAATCATACTATAACATCCATCTATGCATTCATTCAACAATATATTATAACAATTATAATATAAATGATGCATGAATAAGCTATAAATGCATGCATACTTATAATATAACATTTATACTATATGATGCATGTGCATGCTACATAATTTAAATCACGTATATACATATATTATATCACTTATAATATAAAATGATGCATGTGTTGGGATTTATGCCTTAAAGTCTCGTGTCCAGTAGTTTGTAAACAACTTTGTACAAACATTTGTGATGTATAATATAAATGATATTTACTTCACTACTTGACTTTGCACATTTAGATGTTTTTTTTTTTATCACAAACCAATAAACTTAAGATCCCTGGTTATCTGTATGTAACTTAAGCACGTATGTGGTGACATACAAGAGGATCATGTCTTGAATGATAACCAAAATGGTCTGTAGTATATAAATGTAGGAGGAAAACCTTATCCTGGTAACACTACGGATGCGTCCCGCTTTGTGGAATGGTCACAAGTGTTGTGACTTGTCACAGATGATCTAATCCTGATCATTCGTGTAGGGGACATGCGAGCGGGAATGTTCTATACAAAGAGTTTGTATAAGACCTGACCACGAAGTGTTAACATCTCGTTATATAACACCGTTCATAACTGAGACTTCACTTCACTAGGATGACCATAGGTAACATGATCTCAATCCTGAGTGAGATGAGAACTCCTGCCATTGAGGGCGGTCCTTTGAATTGCATGGGTGCGAGTGGCCAGAACATCGACTCAAACCTACCATTGATGGAAAAGTTGGCATGCGCAGCGAAAATGAGAATCAATTTTACTCTAATTGCCCAAATTAAACATGCAATCCAAATGAATTAATTAGGGTTATTTTGAAATAATACCTTTGAAGCTCTCGAAATTTGTCTATCTCCGCTCGAACACGAACCGGACAACCACTAGAGCTGACTTACTATCCTCTAGACTCAGAACCGGGTTGTCGAATCCGATAGATGAACCCGAGAGAGAGAAAAAGAGATGGAAATAGTAGAGTGATATTTGGGTTGGGTTTGGATTTTTCAACCCAATTTTTAAAAATAATTTTGCAAAATTTCCAAAAGTCTTTAATCCAAAATGACAAGCCCACATTTATAGAAAAGGGCCATACAAAATTGCATGAAATAACTTCATAAAAATCCAACACCTAAAATCCACTCACTAAGTGGGCTTAATGTCTCCACTATAAGCCAACACCTAGCCCACTATTTTGTTAGTATAATTATCTAACAAAAGTTTGGATTTTCCTATTACTTTAGTCAAAGGGCAAAATAGTAATTTGGTCAAAGTCAAACTTTGACCAAAAAGTCAACATTTGGACTTTTTATGATATTTTCTGTGTTGACTAATTTTGACCTCCCGAGTATGAATCTGCATTCATTTTCTCGAAATTCAAATCACATTTGAGTATAAGTTCGGTCAAAGTTTGTCTTTTCAAAGTCAAAAGTCAACTCTTTGACTTTTTACATCTTTGACCATTTCAATTATTTTTTAGCTTCCGAATATGAACGTATTCATATTCTTGATATTTAAATATTAAAGCTGTATCTCTAAACTAAAAAATCGACCACTATATCACATATACTTGTCGATTTCTCTCTCTACACCTAATTCGAACAATTCGAATTATTCTATCATACTGTTATAAGTTTATTCCATATGAGCTAGTAGGGGAACCTAATAGACCTATAGATCATGGGCTCCAATAATCTGAGATTAGCTGGCTAAACTCTTTAGATAGAGCTAATCAATATTCGTTAACTCACGGGTCATTCCACTATAGTCTCGTAGTTGCACTCCCCTTACTATAGATATATTTGTGTTCATATGATATAACCATGATTAGTAAGCTAATCCTTCACAGGTTGTTCGTAATCTCGGCTAGGTCATAAAAACTGTTTTACCCCCGAGACTACATCTTACTCTTTAAGTTCCACTGATCCTCTAATGAGCAATTGGTTTCAGGTCCAACCTATAAATCGAACCCTTCTCGGGCCAATGAGAGGGTGGGGCCCCTTGTTCAAGACCTGGATTCAGTACTAAAGGGAACAACCTATCTATTATCCCTATAACGGGTAGGAGTGAATTCCGTCTTGCACCCTATGTTCCCAGCTATCCACATGATCTTACCCCTGAAATGGGAGGCTTATTGGGCCAGCGATAATGAGCTGCCCTCACTTATGCAGATCTAAGGATAATTCCGAGTAAACAGGAGTTCATAGTTAGCTCAAGATTAAGATTAAGTTACTTAGGTCATCAATTAACGAAATAGTCAGTTTTATACATAAAACGGCATTTAGAACGTAAAAAGTGACTATTTCATGGTTCAGTCTTATATAAACTCTTTACATAGGATGCCCCTATTTTCATGTCTCCACATGAACGGTTTAGGATCACATCATTTGTACTAACTACAAAATGGGTCGCATCCATAGTGTCCCTAGAATAAAACGCCCAACCTTATTCATATACTATAGACCATTTTGGCTATATATTTGAACTTGATCCACATTTATGTCACTACATAAAGTTCAAACTTATACTTAATAGCCTCGGATCCTTAGTTTATTGGATTCATGAATATAGAATTTAAATTTACTAAAGATTTTCAATAACAGCTTTTTGAACAAGAATATGATATTACAAACTACGAGTTTTAGGACATAAAATCCAATAAACTCCCACTTGGACTAAAACTCCTAGTAGGATCAAACGATGCTGAATTTAACTGTGAGAAATTAATATTACATATGAGTACAATAAACATATGAATACAATAAACTAGGGCATATACCCAAAAGTTCTCTCGCTTGTCCCAGTTTACAAACACCGTAGACCTAAACTCTGTAGGTAACCCTAAAAAACTTTAGCCGTGAGGGTTTTTGTAAAAGGATCAGCAATGTTTTGCTCAAAAAGTATCTGGGTCACTCAACGTCACCACGGTGTACGATTTCCTGGATAAGGTGGTACTTGCGTTCGATGTGCTTTCCCCATTTATGGCTTCGAGGTTCTTTTGAATTTGCAACTGCACCGCTGTTGTCACAATACAAGGTGATAGGTAGATGCATATTTGGAACAACTTCTAAATCTATCAAGAATTTCCTCAGCCATACTGCTTCTTTTGCTACTTCCCAGGCAGCTACGTATTCAGCTTCCATTGTGGAGTCAGCTATACAGGTCTGTTTTACGCTTCTCCACACTACTGTTCCTCTATTAAGAGTGAACACTGATCCAGATGTAGACTTTCTAGCATCTTTATCAGTTTGGAAATCAGAGTCAGTGTATCCAGTAAGGATCAGATCCTTAGCACTATACACGAGCATGTAGTCCCTAGTTCTCCTAAGATACTTTAAGACGTTCTTAACGGCAGTCCAATGATCACGTTTAGGATTAGACTGGTATCTACTGATGATCCCTACTGAGTAGCATATGTCAGGTCTAGTACATAACATTGCATACATCAGGCTTCCAACTGCGGAGGCATAGGGAATATTTCTCATATCCTCAACTTTTTGAGGTGTCTTAGGACATTGTTCTTTCGACAGATGAATTCCATGTTTGAAAGGCAACAGACCCTTTTTGGAATTCTGCATTTTATATCTAGACAATATTTTATTTATATAAGATGCTTGAGACATGGCTAGTGTCCTATTCTTGCGATTCTGAACAATTTGGATCCCAAGAATATACTGCGCATTTCCTCAATCTTTCATTTTGAATTGTGTATCTAGCCATTTTTTTATGTCATTAAGATCTCCTACATCATTCCCAATAAGTAGAATATCATTTTCGACATATAAAACTAAGAACGCTATAGTAGAATTGACGATCTTTTTGTAAACACAAGGCTCGTCAACATTCTGTTCAAAGCCATAAGATTTGATCACAGTATCAAACCTTATATTCCAGGATCTAGAAGCTTGTTTCAATCTATAAATGGATTTTTGAAGCTTACAAACCATTTGTTCTTGACCCTGTGCAATAAACCCCTCTGGTTAAGCCATATAGATACTCTTTTCAAGATCGTCATTTAGAAAAGTTGTCTTGACATCCATCTGCCAAATTTCATAGTGATAAAAGGTGGCAATGGATAAGAGTATTCTAATCGACTTAAGTATGGCAACGGGAGACAAAGTTTCTTCATAGTCCACTCCCTCTCTCTGGGTATAACCCTTTGCCATAAGTCGAGCCTTAAAAGTTTGTATTTTACTAGCTTGGTCTCGTTTTCTCTTGTAGATCCACTTACAACCAATTGGTTTTACATCATTTTGTTGATCTACAGGTTTTCAGATAGAATTGAAGTACATAGACTCCATTTCAAGGTCCATGGCTTTGACCCATTGATCACGGTCCACATCTTTCATCGCCTGTTTATAGGTCGATGGATCCTCTATGCCGTCATCAGGTATGACGACTTATGTTTCTGTTAAACCCAAGTAACGGTCAGGCTGATGAACAACCCTCCTACTACGTCAAGGCATTCTCAACTCTTGAGAATGATGTGACTGACCAGATGTACTAGTTTTATCTACTACTATAATAGATGAACTAGCTTTATCTGTAGCATATTTTGAAATTTCTTTCAACACTATTTTACTGCTTGGTTGATGATTTCTAATATGGTCTTCCTCTAGGAATGTGGCATTTGTTGATACAAATAACTTGTTTTCTTGAGGATGATAAAATAGATCACCCCTTGTTTCCTTTGGATAACCTACAAATAGGCATAACTTTAAACGATGTTCCAATTTCTTAGGATTTTGTACCAACACATGTGCTGAGCAACCCCAAATTCTAAAGTGACGTAAACTACTTTTATGCCCTTTCCATGGCTCATAAGGTGTTTCTGAAACACTTTTAGACAGAATGTTGTTCAAAATATGGACAACAGATTCAAGTGCATATCCCCAAAAGGAATAAGGCAATTGAGCATAGCTCATCATAGAGCGAACCATATCTAATAAGGTTCGGTTTCTTCTTTCTGATACCCCATTCTACTGAGGCGTACTAGGTGTAGAGAGTTATGACTGGATCCCGTTTTCTATCAAATAGTTTTGGAATCGTATGTCCATATACTCTCCACCTCGATCTGATCGAAGAGTCTTTATTGTTTTACCTAATTCATTCTCAACTTCAGCCTTATATTCTTTGAACTTTTCAAGAGAATCAGACTTGTGATGAAGCAGGTAAACATGACCATATCTTGAATAATCATCAATAAAATTGATGAAATATTCATACCCACCTCGAGCCTTGACATTCATTGGTCCACAAAGGTCCGAATGTACGAGCTCTAAGGGTACTTCGGCTCTGAGACCTTTTCTAGTAAAAGATCTCTTGGTCATCTTTCCTTCAAGGCAAGATTCACATGGAGGTAAAGAGTTATCTTCTATCTGACTTAAAAGTCCACTCTTGACCAATCTCCCAATCCTATTGAGATTTATGTGACCAAGTCTTAGGTGCCATAGATATGCGTTGGAAGAAATATTTTGTTTTTTATTCTGAGTTTTTAATGTTCTAAACATTTCAGTATTTAAAATAAAATTTGCTCTAATTGGTCTTAACTTATATAAGTTGTCTTCAAGTGTAGCAGAACAAATTTGAATACCTTTACAAAAAATGAATGCTTCATTTATATTAAAAGATATTGTATATAATTATTCTATAATACAAGCGATAGATATCAAATTCCTCTCCATAAGAGGTGCATACAAAAAACTTTTAAGTACTAGATATCTATCTTCAAAAGACAACTTGAGACCTCCCACTGCTTCAGCTGAGACAACCTCTCATGTTCCAACTCTGAGGATTATCTCACCTTCTTCAAGCTTTTTTCAAGAACTAGTTTCCTGAAACGAGAAACAAATATGATTAGTGGCTCCTGAATCTAGTATCCAGGTTGAAGTATCATATTGCACTAAACATGTTTCAACGACCAGTAAATCATATTCACCTTATGTCGTTTTCTCAGCTTTCTTCTCTGCAAGGTACTTCAGACAATTTCTCTTCCAATGCCCGTTTTGGTTACAGTGGAAACATTTTTCTTTATCTGTATCCTTCTTTCCCTTTTTTTATCTTGGGAGCCTGCCTTTTTCCCTTTTTTTTCATTTGAGCTTTAGAGGGTCCAACTTTATTTTTAGAGGACGATCCTCTTATAAATTTTTTCTTAGTGATAGCAATATTTGCTTCCACTTCCTTCCCTTTACCTAAAGTAAGGTTTTGGAATCGCTGGAGCTCGTTAAGAAGGGTAGGAGGTTAAATTCTATCTTATTTAAAGACGCATTTGTCTCAAAAGATATAAAACTCTTCGAAAGAGATTGTAAGATAAAGCTAATCTGGTTAGCCTCATCAATGGGTCTGCCATTTACTTCAACGATATTGAAGTACATCATCATGTCCAGGACATGTTCTCTAATATAGGTCCCCTCCTTCATCCGCTTTGTGTAAATGTGCTTAATTGCCTCGTGTCTAAGGGACCATGATGGTTGCCCAAACATTTGTCTTAATGAATCTATTATCTCTTTAGTTGTAGCTAAGGATTCATGTTTCTTTGCCAAAACATCAGACATGCTGGCAAGAATGTAAAACATGGGCCTTTTCATTGGCTTTGACCCATTGATCGTATGTTTTCCGAACAGTTCGGTTAGCATTTGAGGCTGGGGCTTGAGGACATTCCTCAGTTAAGACAAATCTTAAATCGTCAATTACCAGTATTGTGTTTAGATTTGATTTCCATGCTGAATAATTATCGTCGTTTAGTTTCTCAGAAGCTAGGAGTTGAATTATCGAGCTATTCATGCTGAAAATATAAACATGTTCTTTTTAGTAAAAATCGTCAATCTTTTAAATCCAATCAAGTTTAGCAAAAACAAAACTAATAATGTACCCTTCATTATAATATTTTTCAACGATATTTCAAAAGTTTAGAATAACCTCCACCGAAGGGCAGTGGATTATTCCTCTTTTGAACTAAGACAATCTTGACTAGATGCTAACCTCAGAATAACTCTTTATTCCTATAGAACTTTAGTTATTGCTACTTTGGTCGAGAATATACTAACATCTTAGTAATTCTTGTAAGTGTAACCTTCCACTTTTGGATTTCAGAAACCAGAATTAACATGCTCCCGAAAGTGGAAAGTCAATATGAAAACTGATCTAAGAGGGCCTATCCAGATTTGGAGTTCGCGGTGTTCCGAATCCTATAATACAACCCTCCGAAGGGAAAGGTCGCTCCAGGGTAGACATGCAAGCGCATTATAGAAATCTCATGGTGTGACCTAATGGAAGAGACCGTGGGATATGTTGTGCCATACCCCTCACCCACTTACTATGAACTATTTCCCCATTTCACCTTGATATTGATCCATGCAAATACTCTCCGAAGGGAGTCCGCTCCTAAGCACGACCCAAAGTCCTGCATGGACCTCACGATGTGAATTCTTAGGGACGCTAGAGCTAAAAGTACGCTACTTCTTTCTAGCTAAAGTGTTCTATAACAATTTAGGGTATATATTAAAAAAAAAAAAAAAAACTTAGAGATATATTTCGGCTAAATTAAATATATCCTAAGTCTAGGTGAATGATCCATGTAGAACTTTTATACTGGATTTTAATCTATAATGTCTAGGTGATAAACAAATTTATTACCTCACATCTCTCACGCATGCTCATTAAAACTAGGGTTATTTGACTTAGACGCCAGTTTGATCTCTAGGTAGGAGGTGTTCCGTAAACCTTCATCTTAAGAACCACCAACCTTAGACAAGATCTCCCCGGGTAAGTAAATAACTCTTTGTTTAACAAGTAATCAACATATTTTAACTCTTTAGTAAAGTCGATTGAAATTGCACCAATTTAAACCTAGGTGAGCATGCAACTTTTACCTTTGTTATAGATTTTAAAGTCTAGGTTATTTTATAACAATTATAAAATAAAATTATAACCATTATAATAGAATCATACATCTATAACATATATTCATACTTGATGATCATGCTTTAATATAACACTTTATATTAAAAGAAAACTTAACATGCATACTATATACATTATAACAATAATAACATATATCAAATGCATGTACATGTTAACCTATGGTGGGATTTTAAATCTATATGGCATACTATATGCACAACAAGATTTAAAATTTAATTAAAACATACATCAACATGCATAATTAATTAAATACCCTAAAATGGATTGGTTTTGGCTCTTAAATTAAGCTAACAACTAAATTATTACAATAATAATTTGGTGTAGTATAAAAAACCGCTCTGAACCAGCTTCAAACACCTTTGAATCAAATTGAACCGACCAAAAAACTCTCGAATCGGCCCAAAAACTCCAAAAATGAGGTTGAATCGGTCAAACCGGCTCAACTGAACCGGTCCAGACCATTTGGCTGGTTGGTCAACTAATGCAGGGGCGGTCAACGGAAGAGCACTGGTCATACGAAGCGAAGTGGGTTGCACGAATCAGAGCGGGCGGGTACGCAGGGGCGCGGGTGGCGAGCTGGGTCGAAGCGCAAAACGGGTTGGAAACTTGCTGACAGCTAGCGAGCACATGGGGCTTTTCCAAACCAGGTCGGATCTCGGGCTGTGGTTCGGGTTTGGGAGATTGTCTCGGGTCTGGTGGCCAAAATCGGTTCTGTGATATAAAATCCTTCAATTTTGCTACTGTCCTCTTTCCCGGAACCGAGCAATTACAATCTAATTTTTCAAATCTAACGACTCTAGCAAATTTACAGACCCTTTTTTCACACATTAATGCTCATAAACAAGTGAACAATTACAAATTAATACTACAAAAAAAAAAAAAACTTGATTTAATTGCCAAAACCTAAAAACCATTTTAGTTTCCAATCTCAATTTTATCTAATAAATTGATACCTACCACAAGCAATTGAGTAAAATTAAAACATGCTCTGATACCACATGATGGAAAGTTGGCATGCGCAGTGGAAATGAGAATCAATTTTACTCTAATTGCCCAAATTAAACATGCAACCCAAATGAATTAATTAGGGTTATTTTGAAATAATACCTTTGAAGCTCCCGAAATTCGTCTATCTCCGCTCGAACACGAACCGGACAACCACTAGAGCTGACCTACTATCCTCTGGACTCAGAATCGGGTTGTGGGACCCGATGGATGAAGAACCCGAGAGAGAGAAAAAATATGGAAATAGTAGAGTGAATTTGGGTTGGGTTTGGATTTTTTCAGCCCAATTTTTAAAACAAATTTTGCAAAATTTTCAAAAGTCTTTAATCCAAAATGACAAGCCCATATTTATAGAAAAGGGCCATGCAAAATTGCATGAAATAACTTCATAAAAACCCAACACCTAGAATCCACTATCTAAGTGGGCTTAATGTCTCCACTATAAGCCAACACCTAGCCCACTATTTTGTTAGTGGAATTATCCAACAAAAGTTTGGATTTTCCTACTAACTTTAGTCAAAGGGCAAAATAGTCATTTGGTCAAAGTCAAACTTTGACAAAAGTCAACATTTTGACTTTTTATAATTTTTTTCATGTTGACTAATTTTGACCTACGAGTATGAATCCGCATTCATTTTCTCGAAATTCAAATCACATTTGAATATAAGGTCGGTCAAACCTATAAACCAAACCCCTCTCGGGCCAATGAGAGGGTGGGGCCCCTTGTTCAAGACCTGGATTCAGTACTAAAGGGAACAACCTATCTACTATCCCTATAACAGGTAGGAGTGAATTCGTCTTGCACCTTATGTTTCCAGCTATCCACATGATCTTACCCCTGAAATGGGAGGCTTATTGGGCCAGCGATAATGAGCTACCCTCACCTATGCAGATCTAAGGATAATTTCGAGTGAACAGGAGTTCATAGTTAGCTCAGGATTAAGATTAAGTTACCTAGGTCATCAATTAACGAAATAGTCAGTTTTATACATTAAACGACATTTAGAACGTAAAAAGTGACTATTTCATGGTTCAGTCTTATGTAAACTCTTTACATAGGATGCCCCCATTTTCATGTCTCCACATGAACGGTTTAGGATCACATCGTTTGTACTAACTACAAAATGGGCCGCATCCATAGTGTCCCCAGAATAAGGCGCCCAACCTTATTCATATACTATAGACCATTTTGGCTATATATTTGAACTTGATCCACATTTATGTCACTACATAAAGTTCAAACTTAAACTTAATAGCCTCGGATCCTTAGTTTATTAGATTCATGAATATAGAATTTAAATTTACCAAAGATTTTTAGTAACAGCTTTATTGAACATGAATATGATATTACAAACTACGAGTTTTAGGACATAAAATCCAACAAATATGATTTATATCTAGTAGAGGAAAAAATATTATAATTAATATTTGATATTAATTTATAAGTTATGAATGTGATAAGATCAAATTAATTGAATGGTTTTAAAGGAAATGGCGCCTCTTCGTTTAAAATTACGAACGAATGCAATATAAATAGCAGACGGTATGTTGATCTCGGTGTGCGCGGGTATTGTGAAAAAGATAATGTCATCATTTAGAAAATCAGTGCCTATACGATAGGACTGCACGATCATTTATATATACGATATTGTTAAGCGATCGCATACCAAGTACACCGTCGCGCGCTATTATCTAAAAGACCGTTTACCTTTTTAGTAAGCGATCGTTTAGCTCCCGGTATTTACTAAACGATCGTATAGACGATCGCTAAGTTTTTCTATGTGATCGTTTTGGATGATCGCTCACCCATTTCCTATACGATTATTTAGATGATCGTTTACCTTTTCCTACACGATCATATAGACGATCGTTTAGTTTCACTACACGATCGTATACTTCACCTAATCGATCAAGCATTCTGTCTATGCGATAAACGACCTCTTCTCCCACTTGCTTGATCGTTGTGTACGGTTGCTTTTCCTCCTTCCTTCTACCAAATCCGAATAAAGCCTACACTTTGGATTCTCACTGCAAGAATACTGAGGGCTCTAAGTGATGTTGTCTTCTCGAGAAATCTTCATCTATATGATTTTTTGATCCTTTTAGTAATATGAAAGTATGTTTGAATGTATATGCGGTAATTCTGTCACAATGAATTGGAAAGATTCGCTTCCGCTCGTAAGTACTCTTGAATAAGAGTTCCTTCAATTCATTGCTGCAAAAGAACTGCAAATGCATTATTGGTGGGTGCATTTCTACACTGTTTAATCATTAAATTGCTGTGGATGTGTGGATTTATGGATGTTTTCGTGGATGTTAGTCTCGGTTTGTTTTAATTCTTTTACATTTGCGATTATTTGTAAAGGCCCCTGTGTTTTTGGGCATTAATTATTGTTATTGAGTTTGTAATCAAAGTCTGTATGAGTTTTGAATCGTTCACGAAGAATATCGGAGCAAGCGTTGTGGTTCTTCGAGGAAGGTATGTGATCAAGTGTTGATCGCATCGTGTAGTTGATGGGGTACGCGATCGCTGATGATTGCATTGTATAGATGATCGGTTATGCGATCAAGGGTTGATCGCATCGTGTTGAAGATTGGTTATGCGATCACTGAGTATCGGGTCGTGTAGGCAAGGTGATGCTCACGTATCGCTTAACGCGCGCGCCTGGTCGATCATTTAGGTCATCAAGCTTCATTGCTTAGTAAATGACTAAACGATCGCTTAGTAACGCAAGGTAAATCGTTTACCTGGTTGCACGCATCGATTAGACGATGAGATGCTCACGTATTGTTTAACGCACGCGCACACTGGACGATTGTTTAGGTCAGCAAGCTTCATCACTTAGTAAATGACTAAACAATCGCTTAGTAACGCAAGGTAAATCGTTTACCTGTCGTCGCGCCACGGGATCCCATTAATGATTAGGCTTCGTAGTCTCGTCGTCGTCTACGCGGTCGTTTAATTATGCTTCTATCGTCTAATGCACGCTGAACGATCGTCTACCTATGACATTTACTACATGATGGTGTCCTCCTGGCGGTTCAAGACCCGACTCGCCTGTGAATCGGTGTGCTCAATGAAAAATGTAATAGATAGGGTTATTTCGGTTTTGTAAAAGCTCATTGATGATTAGAGAAGCATGTTTTAATGCATGCTCATGCATCATATAATATAAGTGTTATATTTATGTATGCTTTAATTTTTTTTTCAAATATCTATAAGCATTATAAATACTTCGTTATGTGGGATGCATGTTTTAGTTGTTTATTTTATAAATGGTTATAAAATAAAATTAGAACTAAAATATCCGTATGTAGTAAGTCTATCTATAGTATATCTTTTGTCGAAGACGGGTTCTGTCTAGGCTGGGGTATTTAAGATGACGGTAACGAAACACCCCTACTTGGGAACCTACCTAGAAAGGTAATTTAGATAGATTTGATGCATGCAGACTAAGGTCAATCCATTAAAGAGTTTAATGTGACTACTTGGATTTTTTTATTTCAAAGACAAAAATTGTTTTTAAGCTAACTTTATAAATGACTTAGATCATAATTAGTAGCCATATTGTCTAGGTTAATGAACCCCTAAGTAGAACATTCAATGGGAGGTTCTTGGGCATTTGATGCTTCATTTTCGCCTCTTGCGTTTCTCCCTCATAGTCCACACCGTGAGATCTACCCTCGATCTCGAGGCACTTTTGGCATGTCCCCCTAACGGATGGTGTTTGGGTAGGTCAATATCCAGGTGGATGGAGAGAATGTTCATAGTAAGTGGGAGTGGGAAGTGCGACAGCATATCCCTTGGTCTCCCTCGTTGGATTGAATAAAGTTTCTGCGCATCGCCTCGTGGTACCCTGGGAGTGTCCCCCTATAGGATGACTATTTTGCACGTTTCTTTATTTGATCTCCTGTAAGAGGATAAAGTTACTTAGTCTCTTGTCCTAATCTATCTTTACCCTACGGTAAGCGCATTAGGGCGGGACTCTGGGGCCGAAAATGAGGGGTTACACTTACGCAAGATTGTTAAGGGTTAACTATTATGAACCGAACAAATGGTGACTATTAGATTTAGTTCCAAGAGTTGGTTCTGCCTAATGGTTAAGAATGTCTCATCCCAGTGAAGGGCCATTTGATCACCCCACCGGTGACATTTGTGCTGCTTCACTTGGGCATCATTATAAAATAGAAGTCTTTTCACTTAGGGTACTTGGAATCTGTTTTACTAAAAATTATTTGGTTAATTAAAATATATTTTTTGCAAAGTCTTATAAAAGGTTATTCGTTTTTTTTCCAGCAACGTTTTTAATGGCTTCAGCCACTATTAATTTACTAATCGCCGAAAAATTGAATGGCCTCGACTATTCAAGTTGGAATCATATGCTCACGACGATACTCATCATTGAAGATCTCAAGTTTGTCCTAATGGAGGAATGTCCTCCTATTTCACCTTAGGACGCTACTCGAAATGTTCGGGCCGCGTACGAGCGTTGGATATAGACAAATGAGAAGGCCCGAGCATACATTCTGACCAATCTTAGTGATGTGTTGGCCAAGAAACATGAGTCCATGGTCTCAGCACGTAAGATCATGGAGTCCCTGCAGGGAATGTTTAGATAGCCGTCTGGACAGCTCAAGCATGAGGCTCTTAAACGCATCTTCAGCTCTAAAATGAAGGAAGACACCTCTGTTTATGAACATGTGCTGAAAATGATGGTCCACTTGAACGTGGCAGAGATGAATGAGTCTAAAATCGATGAGGACAGTTAGGTTAGCAATATCCTGCATTCATTGCCGGAGAGCGTCCTCCACTTTGTTAGCAATATGATTCTTAACAAAGTGGACTACTCCCTTACCATTCTCTTCAAAAAATTACAGACTTACCAATCCTTGATGAAAAGTAAGGAGGACAAGGGAGGTGAGGCAAATGTTGTATCGTCCTCTAAAAAGTTCTATCGAGGTTCGACCTTAGGGACAAAGTCTGCACCTTCAACTTCTAACTCTGAAAAGGGGAAGAAGAAGAAGGATGGTAAAGGGAAAGAGAATGTGCCTACTAACTCGCCACATGTCGCCCAGAAGAGACATCCACTGCCGGTTGAAAAAGGAAAATGTTTCCACTATAACCAGGACGGACACTGGAAGAGGAATTGTTCTCGTTATTTGAAGGAAAATAAGGCGACCAAGGCTAAGGCCAAGGTAGATAGAGGTAAATATGATTTGCTTGTATTAGAAACTTGTTTAGTGGAGAATGATGATTCTGCTTGGATATTAGATTCGGGAGCCAATAATCATGTATGTTCTTACTTTCAGAGGATTAAATCTTGCCGACAGTTGGAGGCTAGTGAGATGACGATGTGAGTAGGTACCGAACACATCATCTCAGTTGTGGTAGTGGGAGACATCCAGTTTACTTTACAAAATAGGTTTCTTATATTAAAAGATGTCTTTGTAGTTCCTGAACTATAAAGGAACCTTATTTCTGTAAAGTGTCTGTTACAATAAAATTACACTATTGAATAAAGCGTTTATTCGTAAGGATGGTGTTGAAATTTGTACGGCTAAACTGGAAAATAACTTGTATGTGCTAAAAACTTTAGCCGTAAGTTCCTTCCATAACATTGAGATGTTTAAAACTACTGTAACTCAATCTAAATGCCAAGAATTTCTCCAGAACCTTGTTAGACAAGGTTCGTTTGATGATAAGTTACGCTTCCTTACCAGACTCGTTTTGGGTTTTCGCAGTGGGGACTGCGGTATACATTCTCAATTGTGTTCCTTCTAAGAGTGTTGCAAGAAACACCTTTGGAGTTGTGGAACGGGCATGAAGCTAGTTTGCGTCACTTCCGGATATGGGGTTGCCCAACACAAGTTCTTAAGGCAAATCCCAAGAAGTTGGAATCACGATCGAGGTTGTGCCTCTTTGTAGGCTACCCCAAAGGTACACGAAGAAGGTTACTATTATGATCCGTCCGAAAACAAGGTGTTTGTTTCCATGAATGCTACTTTCCTGGAGGAGGATCATATCAGGGAGCACAGTCCACATAGTAAAGTCGTATTAAGTGAGCTTTCCAAAGAAACCATTGAAGCTTCAACGAGAGTTATTAAAGGATATGCTTCATCAACCAGAATTGTTGATGATAGTTCATCTGATAGGTCGGTTCCACCTCAAGAGTTGAGGGAACCTCGACGCAGTAGGAGGGTTGCGAACCCGCCTGATCATTATCTGGGTTTCACAGAAATCCTAGTTATGGTGACAGATGGCGACGTTGAGGATTCGTTGTCCTATAAAAAGGCAATGGAGGATGTTGAACGGGATGAATGGATCAAAGCCATGAATCTTGAGATGGAGTCGATGTACTTCAACTCGATATGGGATCTTGTAGATCAGCCTGATGGGGTAAGATCTATAGGTTGTAAATGGATCTATAAGCACAAACGGGGTGCTAATGGGAAGGTACAAACCTTCAAGGCTCGACTTGTGGCAGGGTTATTCCTAGGTGGAGGGAGACGACTATGAGGAGACTTTCTCACCTGTTGCCATGTTAAAGTCGATCCGCATGATAGTGCATCGAGGTGACGTGATCGTCATGAAGATTGCTTCGGAGAAAAATGTTGTTGATTCATTTACGAAGGCTCTCACGGCTACAATGTTTGAGAGTCACCATCAGAGCATGGGTCTACGGGACCGCCCGCGGCTGGACTAGGGCAAGTGGGAGATTTTGTTACACTAGGTTTTTATGCCCTAGTTTAATGTTTTGTGCCTGTTTACTTGTACTCCCCACTTCGCTTTAGGACAAGGGGAAATTGTTGGGGTTTGTGCCCTAAAGTCTCGTGTCCAGTAGTTTGTAAACAACTTTGTACGAACACTTGTGATGTATAATATAAATGATATTTACTTCACTACTTGACTTTGTACATTTAGATGTTTTTTCATTTTACCACAAACCAATAAACTTAAGATCCCTGGTTATCTGTATGTAACTTAAGCATGTATGTGGTGACATACAAGTGGATCATGTCTTGAGTGATAACCAAAATGGTCTGTAGTATATGGATATAGGAGGGAAATCTTATCCTGGTAATGCTATGGATGCGGCCCGCTTTGAGGAATGGTCACAAGTGTTGTGACTTGTCACAGATGATCTGATCCTGATCATTCGTGTAGGGGACATGCGAGCGGGGGCGTCCTATACAAAGAGTTTGTATAAGACCTAACCACGAAGTGTTAACGTCTCGTTATATAACAAAATTCATAACTGAGACTTCACTTCACTAGGATGACTATAGGTAACATGACCTCAATCCTGAGTGAGTTGAGAACTCCTACCATTGAGGGTGGTCCTTTGATTTGCATGGGTGCGAGTGGCCAGAACGCCGACTCAAACCTACCATTTCGGGGATTCATCTGATTTGGGAGCTGGGAGCTTAACTACACAAGATGGAATTCATTCCTTCCCCGAGGTAGGGGCAAGTAGATAGATAGCTCCCTTAAGGGCTGATTCCAGAACTTGAACAATGTGGCGCCCCGCACCTTTTCATGGCTCGAGAGGTGTTCACACATAGTAGGACTATGTTGTATTGTTCATTAGAGGGATCAGTGGTACTTAAGGAGGAAGATGTAATTACAGGGGCAAAATGGTAAATTGGCCTGTTATAATTACGAGCATTTGTGAAGGGTCATCGTACTGATGATTGGTTATATCCAATGGACATAAAAATACATCTTTAGTGGAATGTCTGGGAGTTAACGGATGGTGGATATCGTAACTAAAGAGTTTAGTCAGCCATTCACGTACTGTTGGAGCTTCAAGCCATAGGTCCATAAAGTCCCCTTGGTAGCTTGGATACAAGTTGAGAGTCAGTTTTTGGGTCAATTTGAAATGTTCAAATTGATAAGAGGGAGTTCGATTATATATGATATAATTGAACGAGTTAATTAAATATGATATAATTAATTTTATGTATGAGATACATTAACTTGGAGGAAATTGGATATAAATATGATTTATATCTATTAGAGGAAAAAATATTATAATTAATATTTGATATTAATTTTAAGTTATGAATGTGATAAGATCACATTAATTGAACTATTTTAAAGAAAATGGGAAGGCGCCTCATCGTTTAAAATTACGGACGAGTGCATTATAAATAGTAGACGGTATGTTGATCTCAGTGTGCACTGGTTTTGTGAAAAAGATAGTGTCATCGTTTAGAAAATCAGTGCCTATATGATAGGATTGCATGATCGTTTGCATATATGATATTGTTAAGCGATCACATACCAAGTACATCGTCGCGCGCTATTATCTAAACGATCGTATATCTTTTTACTAAATGATCGTATAGACGATCGCTTAGTTTTTCCTACGCGATCGTTTTGGATGATCGCTCACCCATTTCCTACACGATCGTTGATTTTTTCCTACACGATTGTATAGACAATTGTTTACTTTTAATACACAATCATATACTTCATCTAAACGATCAAACATCCTGTCTATGCGATAGACGATCTCTTCTCCCATTTGCTTGATCGTTGTGTATGGTCGCTCCTCCTCCTTCCCTTTACCAAATCCAAACAAAGCTCACACTTTGGATTGTCACTCTAAGAATACTGATCGCTCTAAGTGGTGTTGTCATCTCTGATTCCCTCTGTTCGAATGGTGACTGTTCGAGGTAGACGGTTAGGCTTCAGTCTCGAGAAATCTTCATCTGGTATGATTTCTTGATCCCTTTAGTATTATGAAAGTATGTTTGATTGTATGTGCGGTAATCCTATCATAATGAATTGGAAAGATCTGCTTCCGCCCGTAAGTATTCTTGAATAAGAGTTCCTTCAGCATGAATATAAATGCATAACCTTGAATAAGCCCACACTTTGGATTCTCACTCTAAGAATACTAAGGGCTCTAAGTGGTGTTGTCTTCTCTAATTCCCTCTGTTCGAGTGGTGACTATTTGAGTAGACGGTAGGGCTTCAGTCTCGAGAAATCTTCATCTGGTATGATTTCTTGATCCCTTTAGTATTATGAAAGTATGTTTGAATGTATATGCGGTAATTCTGTCATAATGAATTGGAAAGATCTGCTTCCGCTCGTAAGTACTCTTGAATAAGAGTTCCTTCAGCATGAATATAAATGAATAACCTATGATGGACTTTAAATTTATATGACATACAATATGACATATAAGAAAAAACATACATCACATATATATTTAAAACTAACCGTTATTGGACTGGGATAGAACATTAAAAGGAATTTAAAAACTAATTATTACAAGAATAAGAGTCAACCGGTTCAAATACAAGCGAACCAGGCCTTGAACCACTCGAACCGGACGGTTCAAATACAAGCGAACCGGGCCTTGAACCACTCGAACCGAACCAACCAACCACCAAACGGAACCCGAATCACCCGAAATGACTGAACTGCAGCCGAACCAAGTGAACCATGAACCGAACCAAACAAAAATCGATTGGTTCTTTTTGCATCGCAACACGAACAGAATGCAAAACCGTTCTTCGTCGCAGTGTTGCAATGCTAGGGCACAACATTGCAATGCTGCGAGATAGTCCCTTCTGGGCAGCATCGAACTCCATCGATATTTCACCCGAAAAGGTCTTGTTTTCTGTAGAAAACCATCGGGAACAACACGAATGACTTAAGGACTATTAATACATACACTGTTGCATATAATTAGGCCTAAACAAGGGCCTTTACAAACCAATTTGTAAAAGAATAAAGCCTTAAAACTAAGTATCCTATCCCAAAGCATCCATCAACAAAACCACATTTAT
The DNA here is from genome assembly GCF_027475165.1 of Benincasa hispida. Taxonomy (NCBI): domain Eukaryota; kingdom Viridiplantae; phylum Streptophyta; class Magnoliopsida; order Cucurbitales; family Cucurbitaceae; genus Benincasa; species Benincasa hispida. The sequence goes on from NC_143486.1 coordinate 69,957,674, forward strand.
CACAAGGCCATTTGTCACAAGAATCATGAAAATAATGCAGAAAGGAAAAACCTACCAGCACTGTAATTTTTTTTAAAGGAATTTCGGATCATAACCAATAGCTCTGATACCAATTGAAGAATCTCGTTGAATGGCCCTTGAACGGAAGCGAGATCGTCCCAAAGCCTATTTTTACAAAGAAAGAAATTTTACGGAAAAAAAAAATTATGCTTCTTAACAAATAAATACAACGTGTTCAATGAAAAGAAATTTAGGGTTTCATGAAACCTTACATTTGAAGACATTCTTCAAGAAATCCCTCGAACTGGAATTCAAGTACATATTGAAAATGGCCAACTGGACATGACCACTTGGAGTCATTGGTATTCTCTAGTGAGAATCCAGGAGGAGTGGGCTATGATGAATTTGGACCGAGGGAAGAGAGAAGAATGAGATAACTAACTTATCATTTAATATATATATAAATATGATAACTAACTTATCATATAAAACATATATCAAACTATATGTTATATCAAATATAACATATAACCTAAGTTTTAATATTGTATCATATACAATATAACCTATAGTTTTTTTTTTCTCACATATGCCATTTAATATAAATCACATTTACATTAAATTTAATAATTATGGATCTAATTCATATAACCAACATTTGAATCATATTCAGATATTTGCTTCCTCCCATAAATAATATAACGTATCAAATACATTATAATAATTATATCATATATAATGAAAAATAACTTATTTATATCATATATAATCAATTTCCTTAATTAATTTAAAATTAATCCAAACACCCATTCTCATGTAGTCCTATTGAGCTACCAAGAGGACCCCATGGACCTGTGGCTTGAAGCTCCAACGGTACGTGAATAATTAATTAAACTCTTTAATAATTATTCACCATTCGTTAACTGTCAGATACTCCACTAAAGACCGACAGTTGCACTCTTTGTACTACAGATATATTTTCATGTCCATTGGATATAACTAATTAACAGTACGATGACCCTTCACAAATTGCTCGTAAGTACAGCTAGGCCAAAATTATCGTTTACTCCTGTAGTTACATCTAACTCATTAAGTATCATTGATCTCTCTAATGAACAATAGATCATAGTCCAACAATGACCAAACCTCTCTCAGACCAGAAGAGGGTGTGGTACCACATTGTTCATTGTTCAAGCCCTAGATTCAGCATTTAAGAGTGCAATTTATCTACGTACCTAGACCTCGTGGAATGAGTGAATTCTTTCTTGTGTAGCTGTGTTCTCAACTTCCCAATCAGACGAATCCCTAAAATGGTAGGTTTATTGAGTTAGCGATCTGGCCACTCACACACATACAAATCAAATAACCACCTTCATAGGTAGAAGTTCGCAACTCACTCAGGATTCAGGTCATGTTACCTATGGTCATACCGGTGAAATGTAAGTCTCTATTATGAACGATATTATATAATGAGACTAAACATTCCGTTGTCTGGTCTTATAGAAGCTCCTTTGTATAGAATATTCTCGTTCACATGTCTACACATGAATGATCAGGATCAGATTATTTTTAGCACTTTACGACAATTGTAATATCTACAAAGCGGGTCATGCTCGTAGTGTCACCAAGATAATGTACTCAGTCTTATCCATCTACTACAAACTAGTTAGGTTATCACTTAAATATGATCCACCCGTATGTCTCTACATACATGTTTAAGCTACAAGATAACCTTGTTTTGGGCTTGATGCCCTAAAGTTTCGTGTCCTGTACTTTGTAAACAGTTTGTACGAATGCTTGTGTTGTATAATATATGATATTTACTTCACATCTTGTTTTTTGCTCAGTTGCATGTTTTATTTGCTTTACCGCAAACCAATAAACTTAAAATCTTTGGTTATCTATATGTAACTCAAGCATGTATGTGGTGACATACAAGTGGATCATGTCTTAAGTGATAACCAAAATGGTTTGTAGTATATGGATATAGGATGGAAACCTTATCCTGGTAACGCTCCGGATGTGGCTCGCTTTGTGGAATGGTCACAAGGGTTGTGACTTGTCATAGATAGTCTGATCCTGATCATTTGTGTTGGGGACATGCGAGCGGGGGCGTCCTATACAAAATTTTTGTATAAGACCCGACCACGAAGTGTTTACGTCTCATTATATAACACCGTTCATGATAGAGACTTCACTTCATTAAGATGACCATAGGTAACATGACCTCAATCTTGAGTGAATTGGGAACTCCTGCCATTGAGGGTGGTCCTTTGATTTGTATGGGTGCGAGTGGCCAGGTCGCCGATTCAAACCTACCATTTTGGGGATTCGTCTGATTTGGGAGTTAGGAACTCAACAACACACAATGGAATTCACTCCTTCCCCGAGGCAAGGGTAAGTAGATAGATAGCTCCCTTAAGAGCTGATTCCAGGGCTTGAACAATGTGGCGCCACACACCTTCTCTTGGCCTGAGAGGTGTTCACACATAGTTGGATCATGTTGTATTGTCCATTAGAGGATTCGGTGGTACTTAAATAGTGAGATGTAACTACAGGGGCAAAACGATAATTTGTCCCAACTATACTTACAAGCATCTATGAAGGGTCATCGTACTCATGATTGGTTATATCTGATGGACACAGAAATATATCTGTGGTAAGAAAAGTTCAACTGTTGGTCTTTAGTGGAATGCCTGACAGTTAATGGATGGTGGATCTTGTGGCTAAAGAGTTTAGTCAGCTATTCATGGACCGTTGGAGCTTCGAGCCACAGGCCCATTAGGCCCCTGGGTACCTTGGATAAATTCGAGAATCAGTGTTTGGGCTAATTTGAAATGTTCAAATTGACAAGAGGAAGTTCAATTATATATGATATAATTCGACTGGTTAATTATATATGATATAATTGGATTGGTTAATTATATATAATATAATTGGCTAAATGTATGAGATACATTATTTTGGAGGAAATTAGAAATAAATATGATTTATATCAAGTAAAGGTGAAATTACTATAGTAGATATGTGATATCAAACTATAGGGTAAAAATATAATACGATTATATTTATTATTAATTTAATTGGTTAATTATATGATAATTAACCTAAAATCTCTCTAGGACGTGTGTTGGTGGGGAAACAACATCAGTTATTATAACCGATGAATAAAAATGAAATTTGTTTCATTTTGAAGTGTTCGGAAAAAGACTGAAAGTTTTTGTGTTGTTGTGGAAACATAAACGATTGCTTAAAGTCGAGAGCCTATACGATAGTCGCTCAGCGCCTAAACGATCGCATATCTCGCACCTAAACGATCGCCTACCTAGCACCCAAACGATTGCACACTAAGTCCTAAACAATCAGTTAGCTTTCCTGAACGGTCGTATAGTGTGTCGTGTTTGCTAAACGATCGCCTACTTTTTTCTAAACGATCGTTCAATAAAATCTACACGATCATGTAGTTTCTTCTAAGCGATAAGCATCTTACTATGCGATAGCTTCATATTCTCTCGCACTTGCTTATCGCCTACACGACCAGTTCTTCCTCCTACCTCTACCAAACTCATCAAAGACCATGCTTTTCTTTGGGTTCTCACTCCGAGAATACCTAAGGCTCCTTTCTGGTGGTGTCGTCTCCACTGTGTTCGTGTGTTTGCGGTTGTTCGTGTTGTTGTAGTCGACATATCTACTGGGCGTTGGTTGTTGAGTTCCATAGTTTGAAGAGCGTCTTCAACTGGTATGAGAACTCCCTCCCTTGTTATTTTTTGTTCAAAGCATGCCATTAATTACTGTTTGTTTGCATAACTGTGCGTTTGAATGTATATGGTGTATTTCGGTCACTGTGAAATTGGAGCGATTCGAACGCGCTCATGAAACTTTTCGTTAAGAGATTCTTCACCTTGGATGTTTGTTTATTTGTTTGTGGTTAATTCAACTAATTTTGAAATAAAACATTATATATTTTATAAAAATAAATAATAAGTTTGTACAATACAATTACAGACTATAGGACTCTATGAAATTTAGGGCATCAACCTCAATATCACTGTTTTTTTATAAAATAGTCTCCTTTTTAGTTAAACTTATTTATACTTGGGCTTGTATGAAAAGTTTGCTTAATTAATTGCCACCTGACATGCTTATCGCTCTATAGACGCTAACAAGTTTGCCATCTGGCTTACTTACTCATTAATTAAGCTGAATTCCTCGGTTTTGCATGGCTTTGCGGCTACCCAAGCTTTCTCCCTTCAACGCATGACCTTTTACTGCATCACTTGCAACCTTAGCCCTCAACAATGGCATACAAGGTTAGTCTCATAAATTCTTCATACCACTTGTTGTATCTAGCCAAAACGTCCCCCCTTTCTTGGACCTTGGCTGCATCATTTAACCGAACTAATCGCATGGCGCCTTATAGTTGAAATGCTTGGAACCTTCTATCTTTCATAAGTGTTAACTTGTTTTTACTTCACCCGAGAACGTTGAAGGAACTCGTTGATAACGGGCAGAAATGCACGTTATTATAGTGCTAAGTTGTTAAACAATGAAGGTTTGCAATTATAAAATATGTTAGAATGAGTCCAAAAAGCATTAAGTTCATAACATTGCGGTCGCATGTGTTTATCGCATAGAAATAGTTAATTTTTGAATTTTTATGCAGAATATGCGTTGACGCAAGGCGGAAAGCGCGATCACAAGAAATAAACGGTCGAGCGCAGTGTTACCGCAAGGCTTTGCAGTGATATGTGCTCGTAAACATCTACTTAAGAAGGATTTCCGCATAGAGCCGACGCAACTTGGTGGGCGCATCTGAGTGAAAAGCATAATTAATCACTATGGGAAAGAAAGCTGATGATGGTCGAATCCGAATTAAGTTGACAAGCCGCTAACGATAACAAGTACACTCGGGTTTTCGGTGACAAATATTCGGCGCATCAGTCAGAGAACTAAAGCCATCCCATCTGTGCAATCATAAGAGAGAAGTCGCCTTTCACCCCGAAGCTCTATAAATACCGAAGGCATCCTTCATAAAAGGAGTTCAGCAAATTCAGAGAGTTAGATAATTTTCCTTAGAATAACCTTGTTTATAGTTTTCCTTTATTTTTAGAAGGCGAAGCGAGAGAAGGGAAGAGACGTCGGAAGATCACTCAGGGCAACTCGAGAGAGAACCCAAAGGCGTGGAAAAGCAGAGAGTGAGCCGACTCTCGCGAGAGCGAGACTATCTTTTGAACATAGTAGAAAAGACAGTGTAAAAGCCTTGCGAAGAAAGAGATTGCTACCAGACTCTTTATTCTCTTCTTGCATTGTTATTTTGTATTTCAACTCTATATTTATACAATGGAAGTTCTTATTCTACATCTATTCACTCTCTTGAAAGTACGCATGAATAGCTAAACTTATCGAATGGGTTAAGAAGAACTAAGCTAACATGACCTAGGACCTTCATTGCATGCAATTATCTTGTTTTATGTTGTGCCCAACACCCCTTTAGAGCTACTCAAGAGAGAGTCTAAAGAGAGAACCTAAGACTTGAGAGAGCAAGATTAGATCTGCATAAGCAAAAGATAGGGACTTAGAGATAAGCTCTGTTTGCCAACATGCATTGCATGCACCCTAGAATAGGTTATGATATTATGTGGTCGCCTTATTTGTGTGTGTGTCATTTTGTCCTTGCATGGATAAGAATAGAGGCTTATGTGTAGGTTCTATAGACTCGTCGCATATATTGCATGCGTTATAGTATTAGAAGCCGTAGCATCCGCGTCGAGAGATGGTTTGTTATTGTATGTGTGTTGCATGGTCGCATAACATGAACGCATCCTAGGAAGTGTTAGTCGAACCCCTTCTCAACTTGTTCATCGCATACTCATCGCATCTTCCGTAATCAACTCTTTTCGTAACTTAGCCACATTTGTTTATTTTTATTACCGCAAACAACAATTCAAACAGCTATTTGATTATTTGGTTACTGCAAAGTTTTCTTGAAAATTACCACCGCGTACCATTTCCCTTAGTCCAATCTTGGACTTACCAGGAAATTCAGGGAGTTTATACTTGGATTCCACTGAGAAAGCTTGTTGCTTAACGCATTTCCATCATCGCATCTCATTCCATAATTTCACCTCATAAAATAAAGCACCAAGTTTTTGGCACCGTTGCCAAGGACTTCGACAAATCAGTGTGCTAACGGTAATTTTTCTGATTTCTTTGCAGCTTTTAATCTCTGGCGAATTACGACTCGGAGATTGAGAGGACATTCTGACGACGATTAAGAGACAGCCTGTAACGACCCGACCCCCTAGGACTTAAGTTAGGCCGTTACTAAATACATGCATGCATGGAGCTCAAAACGACATTCAGTTATGGCAAAATAAATGCTAATTAAATAAGGTTGTTCAAAAGACTTTCATTAAATTCAAATACTAAATCAATAGTAGGGTACCCATAAATTATAAAGGATAATAAATAAGTTTGAAAAACGATTCTTAAAAGTAAGTTTTAAACATCAAAACTAAAAATTCAGAGAAACATGTAAAGAACCCTAAATCTCATGATGCGGAAGCGTAAAAACTAGTCCCAGTGGCTCGATCACGAATTTTGCTTGTCCATCGCTGGTGCATCTCTACCCTTACCTGAAACAACAACATGAGAAATAATGAGTATAAGATACTCAGTAAGTAACCCCACTACTGGGTCAGGCTAGGCATCTATGTCCTCTATATACCCACCTCTGGTGAAATATATACACTGCTCTAGTCCTCCTGGGACATATATACACATGAAACAATAAGAAGACCAAGTCCTATCCTGCTGTAGTTAAGTATGCCCACTACCTGGTAAATCCCGAAGGAGACACAAACTGGTGAATCCCGAAGGAAACACAAACTGGTGAATCCCGAAGGACACACGAACTGTTGTACATGTATACCTCAACATCATCAGATCAAATACAACGATGGAAGCACATACCATCTCATACTAGCATTCAAGTGTCTATGTACATAATTAAATAATTCGGATCTCGTAACAGAACATACTTTGATCATGTTATACTATCAATCTATCATGTTGTCATTCTGCCATAACATTCATTTATCATGCTAGCATACATCTAATTCCTGGCCCGTGGGCAGTTCCAGTAATAAGATTACTTACCTTGATATTAGGTCGAACCAAAAAGCAATTGAATATTTGTGAAATTCTTGAATCCTTAATCAAACCTAAACATAAACCAAGCTTTAAAATTAATAGTTAAGGCCAAAATCCAAACACCCAAATATTACAAAATATTTTCAGATAACCTTACCTAAGGTGTGGTTCAATTCGAATTCACCTTCCAAACCTCCAATTTGAAGCCCAAATAATTAGCAAACCAAACTCTTCTTCATCTTGAATGAAATTCTTGAATCAACCCCCTAATCATAATTTGAAATTAAACTTACATGATTAAAGCTTGAATCAAATACATACTTCACTACCAATGTCTCAAATAAATTATTCATATGTAGCTTCGTCAAAAATCACTTCCAAATGACTTTACCAAAATTTCTCAACAACCAAAATTAATCCACAAGAGGGTCATCAAAGCATAAAACTTACCAAAACTTGCTAAAACAAACTCCAAATTCACTGAACAACACCTCAATACCTTCACAAACTTGAATCCAAAGTTGAAACACAATGGGTATCAACCAATCGATACCAAAAGTAAATGAGTATTCAAGAATCAACCAAAAATAAACCCAAACGGCAAAAATCTTACCCAAATCGATAGATCCAGTGACGGAAAAAGCGAACGACGCTTGAGCAGTGGTGGACGAAGGTCATGAAGAAGAAATTGACGCGACGACTTTGGACGGCGTCGGACGGGCTCACGAACGTGAGGAAGAAAAGGGGGTGGGCTTTGACTTTTTATGAAAAGACAACAACAATAATAATAAAACAAAAAAAGAAATAAATATAATTATATTTAATTCCTATCCGTTTTATACTATAAAATTCATTTCCGTTTCAAAAGAAAATTAGTTCCTGTCATTAATTTTCAATTTGAATAATTTCACGCCAACAATTAAATTCCCGCATTTACTCTTAAAGTCTAAAATTCCAAAAATGCCCTCTAACTAATAACAATTACTGAAATTTCAAATAATAAAGTTACTGAAATTACATTATTACTAAAAAATGTGCGGGGTGTTACACAGCCACCAACAACAACAACCAGATAAAGACGATATAGCGAAGCAGCCTGGAAACGGAGCACCAAACGAAAACAACGTCACGGCGAATCCAATCCTACTGGCAAACGATCATAATAGGCCCATTCAGGACTATGCATCGCCAAACCTCTATGATTTCTCTCCAGGAATCACGAGGCCCGTCCTTGATGGATCCCGATTCGAGATGAAACCGGTGATGTTGCAAATGATCCAGACTGCAGGACAATTCGAAGCAAGGCGTGGCGAGGACCCGCACGCCCACCTCTGAAGCTTTATAGAAATCTGCAACACTTTTGTATTCGCAAATATCTCTGTCGAAGAAGTTCGACTAACTTTGTTTCCATTTTCTCTTTGTGATCGGCACGAATATGAGCGTATTCCCTCGAGCCGGGAGAGATCACTTCATGGGAACAGGTCGTAGAGAAATTTATGAAGAAATATTTCCCAACTACTGAGAATGCTGAACGAAGGAAACTAATAACCAATTTTGAACAAGATATGGACGAATCGCTCAGCGATCCCTGGTCGAGGTTTAAGAGGCTGGTAAGGGACTGTCCACATAACGGATTACCAGACTGCTTGCAAATGGAGATCTTTTATCACGGTTCAAAATCTCGCTACGCAGACCGCTGCTAATGCGTCAGCCGCTGGTGGTCTGCTAGAAAAAACATATGATGAGGCTAAGAACTCCTGGATCACATCTCTAAAAATCACGAAGACTGGAGAGAGAGCGATCAGAGAACAAGAATAAAGGATAACGACGCAAAAAATGGTGTTATCGCTTCACTTCAGAGTCAGATGACCGCAATGATGAACCTAATTTAGGGAATTGTGATCAACAGCCCAACACCACAAAATGGGCAAGTAAACACAATTAATCAGAATGCCGCAAGGTGTGCGACTTGCGGTGAAGGACACGTAATGGAAGAATGCCCGCAAAACCCACAGTCTATTTATTTTGTGAAAAATAATCCATTCTATAACACCTACAACCCCGGGTGGAGAAACCACCCCAACTTTGCGTGGAAGAATTAGCGGCAGAATTTCCAATCTGTGGCGCAAAAAGAAGGGCCACCCAAATTCTTCCCGCAAAATAATGGTTAGACGAGCAGTCAAGCCAGTAGTTCGCAACCACCGCAATCTTCTTCCTTAGAAAGTTTGTTGAAGTAGTATATCGAGAAGAACGAAAATGTGTTTCAAAACCAGGCGACGTCCATTCGCAACCTGGAATTACAGATAGGCCAGATTGCGAGCGAACTAAAGAACAGACCGCAAGGGGCCCTGCCAAGTTAAACAGAACTCCCACGCAACCCAGGGGGATCAGGTAAAGAGCAATGTCAAGTCGTGACATTGCAGAATGGAAAAACTGTGGAGGGGGAGAGGAAGGAGCCTAGCCGGACGGCTCCAATTGCGCTGGAACCTGAGATTGCGGTGACTTAAGAAGAAGAAAGAGAAAAAGAAGTAATAGAGCCAGAAATTGCGTCCACCTTAGAGCCAACAGAAAAGGGGACCGTGAGGGTACAGTTGCCACCTTTCCCGCAGAGACTCAGAAAGAAGAAGAATGACGAGGTACAGTACCAACGCTTCATGACTATGTTAAAACAATTGCATATTAATATTTCGTTCAGTGAAACGATTGAGGAGATGTCCACATACACGAAGTTTCTGAAGGATAAGGTAAGCAAGAAGAGAGGCAATGGTAAGTTTGCCACGATGGCTTTGACACAGAGCTCAAAATCAATAATCCATCGAAGATGAGCGATCTTGGGAGCTTTACTATACCTTGCTCCATTGGAGGATTGTACATTGGGCAAGAATTTTGTGACCTTGGAGACAGCATCAACTTGATGCCTCTGTCGATCTTTAAGCAGCTGAATGTGGGGCAACTTGCGCCCATGACCGTGACTCTCTAACCAACAGATAGATCTCTGGTGCATCCAGAGGGGAAGGTGAAGGACGTGTTGGTTACCATCGAAAAATTTATATTACCACCCGACTTCATCATCTTAGACTACGAATCCAACAAGATGTGCCCATCATCCTGAGGCGACCATTTTTATCAATAGGTCGTACCCAGATTGATATGCACAAAGGAGAGATCACCTTGAGTGTGAATGGACAGAAGCTCAAGTTCAACATCATTCGTGCCATGCAGTTTCCTGACGAAGAAGACCTGTATGAATCTAACGATGACCAAGATTTGAATGAAGAAGAAAAGCCTGACAATGAAAATGAAGAAGGGGATGCAAGCGCATCCATTGTTGCATGTAATGCGATCATAAAAGAAATAAACAAGGAAGTTGAGATGATCGCAACCAAAGAAGAAGAGCCAACAGTAAATGAAGAAAGAATAACAATGCAACCGTCCTTGAAAGAACCACCAATAATGGAATTGAAGACCCTGCCGAACCACTTAAAGTATGCATTTTTTGGGCAGAATGAGAAGCTACTAGTAATTATTTCCTCTGAATTTAATAAAGACTAGGAGAATGTGTTGATGAACATTCTGAGAAAACATGTGTGAGCGATTGGATGGACACTTGCAGATATTTTAGGAATTAGCCCCGCATACTGTTTGCACCAAATTCGTCTCGAAGAAAACAACAAGGCATCGATCGAACATCAGCGCATACTCAACCCTGCAATGAAAGAAGTCCTTAAGAAGGAGATCATCAAGTGATTAGATGCGGGCATTATTTATCTGATAGCAGACAACACGTGGGTAAGCCCTGTGCAGTGCGTGTCAAAAAAAGGTGGCATGACGGTACTCTCCAACGAAAATAATGAGCTGTACCGCAAAGAACCGTCACTGGGTGGCGTATTTGCATGGTCTACCGCAAGCTAAATGCGGCAACGAAGAAAGATCATTTCTCTTTACCTTTCATTGACCAAATGCTGTATCGTCTAGCCAAAAATGACTTTTACTGTTTTTTGGATGGGTATGGCGGGTATAACCAGATTATGATTGCCCCAGAAGATCAGGACAAGACCACATTCACCTGTCCATATGGAATTTTCACTTTTCACTATATGTCGTTCGGTCTCTACAATGCGCCGAGCACGTTCCAAGGGTGCATGATGATCGTCTTTTCAGAATATCTTGAAGACTCTATCGAAATATTCATGGACGACCTCTCTATCTATGGGCACACATACAAAGTTTGTCTTGCCAACCTAGAGAAGATACTGAAAAGATGCAAGGAGACGAATCTCGTACTTAACTAGGAAAAATGCCATTATATGGTGAAGAAGGGTATCGTATTGGGGCACAAGGTATCTCAGAATGTGTTGGAGGTGGACAAGGAAAAAATAGAAGCAATTGAAAATTTCCCATCTCCAACAAGTGTAAAGGTTGTAAGAAGTTTCTTGGGGCATGTCGGATTTTACAGACGCTTTGTCAAGGACTTTTTGAAAATAGCATGACCGTTGAGTGCGTCGATGGAGGCTGACAAATTTTTTTATTTTGACGACAATTGCCTCAACGCATTCAGGACTTTGAAGAATGCACTGACAACCGCGTTTGTGTTAATCACACTTGATTGGACACTTCCTTTTGAATTAATGTGCGATGCAAGTGGGTATACGATGAGAGTAGCTCTGGCATAAAAGATAAAAACAATATTACATCCCATTGCATATGCGAGTAGGACGTTGAATCCTGCTCAGACTAACTACATCACTACAGAAAAAGCGCTACTTGGAGTAATTTTTGCGTTGGAAAAATTTAGAGCATATTTGTTGGGAACAAAAGTACTTATCCACACTGATCATTCAGCGATAAAGTATTTAATGACAAAGAAGGATGCGAAGCCGAGGTTGAGCAGATGAGTTCTCCTCCTCCAAGAATTTGACATAGACATAATTGATCACAAGGGGACGGAGAACTAAGTTACGGATCACTTGCCCAGATTGGAAAATCCAAAGATTGACCGCAATCAGTCAGAAGTGAGTGTAGTGTTCCCAGACGAGCAACTGTTTCAAATTGAAGAATTTTATGGTATGCTAACATAGTCAACTATCTAGTTTGCGAGCAGTTTCTAGAGGATTATACTGACCACCAGAAGAGAAGGCTCAAGTACAAATGTAGATCATATTTTTGGGATGAGCTGAATCTGTATAAAAAGGGGGCAGACCAAATTCTGCGGCTATGCATACCAAATGCTGCTCAACAACGCATATTATCACAATGTCATGATTCACCATACGGTGGGCACTTTGGAGGAAAGAGCACCACAACTAAAGCAGAGTAGATTCTATTGGCCAACATTGTTTAAGGATGCAGTTGACTACGTGATGAAGTGTGACCGGTGCCAACGCACAACACCATTTTGGAACTAGAGTTGTTCGACATATGGGGTATCAATTTCATGGGACCATTCCCTCCATCGAATGGTAAAAATTATATTTTGTTAGCCGTCGACTACGTATCCAAATGGGTAGAAACAGTGGCATGCGTTGCAAGCGATGTGGCGATAGTCTCTAAATTCCTGAAGAAAAACAGTTACACTCGCTTTGGCACTCCACGTGCCATAATAAGTGATGAAGGGTCTCACTTTGTCAATCATACTGTCAAGGAACTGTTGCGCAAATATAACATTCTTCATAAAGTGGCTACCGCATACCATCCGTAGACGAATGGTCAAGCCGAAGTGTCCAACCGAGAGATCAAGCTGATACTTGAGAAGGTGGTAGGCCTTCATGAAAGGATTAGGCAATAAAGCTTGATGATGCATTGTGGGCATACCAGATTGCCTATAAGACACCCATAGGTATGTCCCCGTATGCGTTGGTATTTGGTAAAGTATGTCATTTTCCATTGGAGCTGGAATACAAAGCACTGTGGGCGGTGAATAAGCTAAACTTTGACTTGAAAAAAGCAGGAGAAGCAAGAAAACTTCAACTGGTCGAGTTTAAAGAATGGAGAATTAATGCATATGAGAACACAAAGATCTACAAGGAGCGTGCAAAGCGCTGGCACGACAAACACATGCGGCAAGAACCTCCAAGTCGGGCAGAGGGTCTTATTATTCAACTCACGACTATGGCTCTTTCCTGGGAAATTAAAGTCACGTTGGTTCGGACCATTCATAGTTAGAGAGGTATTCCCGCATGGCGCGGTCGAATTATCTAATGATGACAGATCCAACATATTCAAAGTTAATGGGCAACGAGTAAAAGTGTATCATGGAGAAGTCTAGCATCGCCAAGTCGACTCCGTGGAACTGAGAAACTCTGAATAAAAAAAAAAAAAAAAAAAAAGTGGGTGGTCCCTGCGCTATCAGACGATCAAAATTCATCAGAGACGCAAGTTTTGTGAAGTACTCGTTGGAATCATGAAATTTTCAACTTTTCTCTACTCCTCAGTATTATCATTTCACTATATTATTTAGCTCTTTATTTAAAAAAAAAAACAATCGTGCTAAACGATTGCGGTGAGCACTTTTGTCAACTTTGTTTTTTTTAATATTTGACCCTCTCGATGTTTTTCTTGCAACGATCGAGGCGAACGATTGCGGAGGCGCCACACGAAGACATAACTACTCTATTTCATCACCGCAATCCAAAAGAAGATGATCGTCGTGAAGCAGGATGCGTCAACAAACAATGCGGGCGACAGCGCAAATTTGGGGTTGTATTCTTCCTTGAGTTTATTACAAATTTTGCACTATCGCATTGCATTTTAATTTTGAAAGTTTTATCACCGCATCCTCTTTGATTACCGCAATCATTAACATTGATAAATTTAGTAAGTCGCCGCATGCTTTCTCTTTGCCAATTATGATTTCAATGATGAAACACATGCTTCTATTTTTTTCATATATACTCGAGTCAACTTAATTTTAGGATGGTCACCTCGTAAAATATTTTTAAAAGATAGTGGTCTGTGAGTTTTCTTTCAAATTGACCCATTACCAAACTTCCTAAGAACATTGCATGACTTCTTTCAATCTTTTGGCAATGGGGACATTGCCGCATTTTAAATTTGGGGATGAGGTGTTTATTTTCAACTTTGCTATTTTTAGCTCTATTCTACCCAAAAAAAAAAAAAGGGAAGAGAAGTTTTGAGAATAACAACTCCATTGTCAACGCAATGGGAAAACCCACGTTGATAAAAGTTAAGTTGTGAAGGGCACTTACCTATAGTTGGATGTCCACATGACACACGTGGAGGCAAGCCAAAACGAAAGTAAGTCGCCAGGATTAACGCATAAATAAATGACCGTAACTCCGCTCGCCAGGATTAACGCATAAATAAATGACCACAACTCCGCTGCCAAGTAGGTATGAGTCTAGTATGAGAAATAGCGCCTTGCTCGTAGTTGGATGTCCGCATGACACACGTGGGGGCAAGCCAAAACGAAGGCAAATCACTTGGATCAGCGCAAGGTCAGAAAAAATAACAATGTAAAAAATATGCAAGGATAAAAATCATTTAACACCCCAATGAAAAAGTTTTTTGAAATAAATCATGCGATGTCCAGGAATCTAGTAAAGTCCTTTTGAAGGTTAAGCTTGTGGTCCCTAGGTCTTAGAAATATTTTAAGAGGAGACTTGAATAGGAATTGAGGAAATTTTGGTGTATAAGATCTGAATGAAGTATCCTTGAGAAATTTAGGAAAAGAGATTGCGGTCGAATTTCTAAAGGAAATCTTTAGCTTATGCTTGAGGACATTGTTTAAATTTGGGGGTGTGATAACGGGTAGAAATGCACGTTATTACAGTGCTAAGTTATTAAACAATGAAGGTTTGCGTTGATAAAATATGTTAGATTGCATCCAAAAAGCATTAAATACATAACATTGTGGTCACATGCGTTCATCGTATAGAAACAGTTAATTTTTGTATTTTTATGCAGAATATGCGTTGACGCAAGGCGGAACGCGTGATCACAAGAAATCAACGGTCGAGCGCAGCATTACCACAAGGCTTTGCGGTGATTTGTGCTCGCAAACATCTGCTCAAGAAGGATTGCCACATAGAGCTGGCGCAACTTGATGGTCGCATCTGGGTGAAAAGCATAATTAATCATGATGGGACAGAAAGCTGATGACGGTCGAATCTGAATTAAGTGCACAAGCCACTAACGATAACAAGTACACTCAGGTTTTCGGTGACAAATATTCGGCGCATCAGTCAGAAAATTAAAGCCATCCCATCTGTGCAATCATAAGAGAGAAGCCGACTTTCACCCCGAAGCTCTATAAATACCAAAGGCGTCCTTCAGAAAATGGGTTTATCAAGTTCGAAGAGTTAGAGAATTTTCCTTATAATAGCCTTGTTCATAGTTTTCCTTTATTTTTAGAAGACGGAGCGAGAGAAGGGAAGAGACGCTGGAAGATCGCTCAGGGCAACTCGAGAGAGAACCCAGAGGCGTGGAGAAGCAGAGAGCGGGCCGACTCTCATGAGAGCGAGACTATCTTTTGAACAGAGTAGAAAAGACAGTGTAAAAACATTGGGAAGCAAAAGATTGCTACCAGGTTCTTTATTCTCTTCTTGCATTATTTTTTTTTGTATTTCAACTCTATATTTATACAATGGAAGTTCTTATTTTACATCTGTTCACTCTCTTGAAAGCACGCATGAGTAGCTAAACTTATCGAATGGTTGAGAAGAACTAAGATAACATGACATAAGACCTTCATTGCATGCAATTATTTTGTTTTATGCTGTGCCCAACACCCCTTTAGAGCTACTCGAGAGAGAGTCTAAAAAAAGAACCTAATACTTGAGAGAGCTAGGTTAGAATCTAGACTCAAGAGAGAAAGATTATATCTGCATAAGCAATTAGAGATAAGATTTGTTTGCCAGTATGTATCGCATGCACCCTAGAGATAGGTTATGATATTATGTGGTCGCCTTATTTGTGTGTGTGTCATTTTGCCACTGCATGGATAAGAATAGAGGCTTATGTGTAGGTCCTATAGACTCATCGCATATATCGCATGTGTTCTAGTATTAGAAGTCGTAGCATTCGCGTCAAGAGATGGTTTGCTATTGTATGTGTGTTGCATGGTCGCATAACATGAATGCATCCTAGGAAATGTTAGCCGAACCCCTTCTTAACCCATTCATCGCATACTCATCGCATCTTCCGTATTATTAACTCTTTTCGTAACTCCGCCACATTTGTTTATTTTTATTACCACAAACAACAATTCAAACAACTATTTGATTATTTGGTTACCGCAAAGTTTTCTTGAAAATTACCACTGCATACCGTTTGCCCTGGTTCTTGAGTTCGACCCTGGGCTTACCAGGAAATTTAGTGGAATTTATGCTTGGATTCCGCTGAGAAAGCTTGTTGCTCAACGCATTTCCATCACTGCATCTCATTCCATAATTTCACCTCATAAAATAACGCACCACTCGTATTGAAGGAGATCCTTGAGCGGAAGTGAATCATCGAAATTCCATAAATTATTGAAAACTAAATTTACAGTAAACATACAAGACATGCATTCTAAATAAATTACAACATGCTTCATACAAGAAAAAGGTTCAAGATATATTACATTTCAAGACCTTTCCTCTTTGTCCCCTTAGATTTTTTGTCAGGATTTATCACGGCAGAGGCGGGTTTCCCAGGTACTGCGTTCACCTCCTCCCCTGGTTCTGCTTTCGAGCTTCCTCCTTGATCCTTAGTCGGGTAATAAGACTCTCCAAGGAGAACTTCTTGGTTTTATGCCTCAAAGTTTCTTAAATTCATTCCACAAAGGGGGCAGTTTATCAATAATAACGACAACTTGGAGTTTTTCGTCTAGAGGCATACCTTCAGTAATTATCTCGTTGGCTATCTTCTGGAGTTCATGGGACTGGGCCTCCACGATTCGTCATCCGTCATCTGGAACTTGAGATGATGGCTAACAACATATTTCTTCGATCCGACCTCCTCGGTGTCGTACTTCTTTTGCAGGGCATCTTAGACCTCCTTCGTTGTCTTCATTGTACTGTAGTAGTCATACAGATCATCAGTCAAACTAGAGGTGTTCATAGGTTGGGTTGGGTTGGGTTGAAAGACTTTTTAGACCTAACCCAATTGTTCAGGTTGTAATTTTTTTCAACCCAAATAACCCTTGTTAAAAAATGAACCCAACCCAATCCAACCATGAAATATTTGGGTTGGGTTGGTTCGGGTTAATTGGGTCATTTATTTAAAATTTTGTTCTAAAAAAAAGCAAAACGTAAATATGTAAAATCCTAATTTAATTATTTTCATATATTGAATTAAGATTAACAACTCAATTTCAATTTATATAGTGAAAATTTTCTTTCTATAATACAAGGAAACTACTTTTAAAAGTTGTTGAATAATAAATTATTCAAAAAATATTGGAATTAAATAAAATTAAAATCAATATATGTATAAATAATCGTGTTATAAGTAATAAAAAAATATATTTTAAAGTTAATAATAAATTTGGGTTGGTTCGGGTGTATTTGGGTTATATTAGGTGAACCCATGAACCAAACCAACCCATAAAATGTTTATTTATTTGAACCCAACCCAACCCAAACCGCGCTGGTTGGGTTGGGTTGATCGGTTTTTTCGGGTCATCGGGTTTTTTTAACACCCCTAAGTCAAATCATTTAAAATAAAGTTCTTATAGAGAAAGTCTTTATCCTCCTAGTCAGCAACTTATTTTATCTGTTGTTCAGTTGGTTTTTCTAAAGGGACGATCGACTTATCTCTGGTACAAGTTTTGACAACTTTCTTGACGGTGAGAAAGAACAACATCTTTGGCTTCCACCGTTTGAAGTTCGCTTCTTCAAACCAGAATGGACGGTTAAGGTCAGATGTCATAATGTCGTTGTTGTTAGTGAGAACATTAGAAATATGTTTTAAAATTGTTGGAAACGACAATACCCTTAGACGACGAACAGTACAACAACAAATGATCAGGTCACGACGGTCGAGCAAAAAATAAAACCTGCAAAACAGAAGCTCGTTATAGGCTGAGTCGCGGAGCTCGCTCTATTTAAGACATTTCACGACTCTGCCCAAGTGTGCAAGTAGGTCAGGCACACTGCCACATCGTCCCCATGATAAAATAGCCTAAAAAGAACCTGATAGGAAATATACCGTTACCAATCGTAACACACACCATTTTTGACTAACTACTCGAAAAACAAGAAGTGGAGTGGAAAAATAGGAGAGGAAAACTGAGAACTTTCAAAAGGAAGTGAAAAAGAGAATTGTGTTGATGAATTGCTGACGGCCACGCCTTTTATAGGCCTTTAGCATGGAACGGTTGAGTGAGAAAGAGGCGAACAACCTCAAAATGTGCGAGACGTCGGAAGACTCTCGCGGAGGACCAAGTTTCAAATATAGCAAAATATCATAGTCTATCAGTGATAGACATTTATAAACATCTATCAGTAAGATAACGTTGCTAGGTCGTAGGGGATGCAAGGAAATGTCGAGATCATCAGCTACCAAATTCATATCTCGAATGATAGGCCAAGGTGTAACAAACCTTATAATTCTTACATGCACATACTCTATTGCTTCTCAAAATAGCTTTAAAAAAATTGTTTTTGTTTTTTGAATTTGGCTAAGAATTTACCTATTGTACTTACAAATGGTGCAAATCATTGTAAGAAATGTGGATGAAATAAGCTTAATTTTCAAAAACAAAAACAAAATGACCACCAAACGGGGGCCTAAACAATTTCTCTCCCTACTCTTAGATGTAGCTAAATAACTATAGTAAACCACATATATCAGTGTATATGAGTGATAAATGATAGTAGTCTATCATTGTCTATAAGTGTCTATCATTGATAGGCAGCGACATTTTGTTATATTCTATATTTGAAAGTAGCCCTAAATAATAGTTGGTGACATGAAGAAGGTAAATTTTGTGCATGTAAAAATAACTTAATTTTATTCATCCTTATAGGCTAATTTTTCTCTTTCCCCTCGTCTCTCCCCTTTTGTTGTTTTTTCTTTTTTCTTTCTCAACCATGTATCAGTTTAGTATGTGAAAATAATATTACATTTTTTTTATTATACATGCATCTCACCGATAAGTGAAATAATGCAATATTTCAATATGTAATCATATTTGTCTGAACAGTTGAAACTCATTAATATCAATTATGTCTATTGAATTCGACATACACATACATTTGAAAAATTATGTCCCATCTAAAAAATTTACATTTTATTGGTATCAATTGTAGCTGTTACACTCAACAGACACCTATATTCAACGAGTTGTGTACTATCTAGAAAGGATAAAATATAATTTTATCAAAAGGGTAGGGGCAAGAAAGGAAACAAAAAATTCGTATATTGCCCCCATTTTTATTTATTATAGATCAGTAAATTTTTTAAGTATACGTACATGTTTGAATCACTATGAACTCTTACATATAAATAATGATATCGAATGAATTATTCTATATGTCCATTCTAAACTCTTAATTATGAATAGTTGACATATTCTGTTCTGTATTAGTTTCAAAAGTTCAAAAATTATTCACGAAAAATTAATTGTTTAGATGGAAATTTATGAGAAGTTGACCATTAAAACAATGATTCATGGGGTAGTGTAATTATTTAATTTAAATCTTTCTTAGAACCAATTTCATTGGTATTTTTACTAGATAGTTAGACGTGCAAATCTGACACTTGCTAATTTCCACATGAAATTTCTTGATGGGAAATGAAATGGGAGGTTGGTACGTCGTCCTCATCTCGTCTCAGTCTATGGACATATTTAACATGTGCCTTATAGGAAGAGACCTATTGTTTGATTCCCTTCGCACTCCACGTTGAACTTAAAAAACAACAACAATCAGAATATAAATAAAACCGTGTGACAACAAAACATGTTGAAGACCCCTGTTGCTTTACGATATTTGAATTTGTAGAATAATTATGCAGTTGCATGTCGAATCTACATTTTCATACGTTGTTTTGAATATTAGGCTATGGCATTACACAAAGACTTATGACCATTGCCTCACTTGCCTATAATGGAGATTATCTTGTGTAAAGTTTATTATATTATTCATTAACATGTCATACTTAATGTGTACATTTTTGTCGTATATATAGAATCCAATTATGGACATAAATGTTCAAGATATAAATTTATAGATAGTCATTGGTGACCATAGTCTATACAAACATACCTTAATCTATCAAGGACTTACAACATTGACGTGTATAAGTCGTAAAATTAGATCATCTGTTTGCATATTTCCAAACAAAAAAGGGAATTCTAAATTGGGTACTCCATATCATTTATTATATTAAGAACATTGAAGTAATAATTGTTAAACTATGTCTAACTTCACCATTTTTTGTTATAGTAGGTGGAGTGGGGATCAAACCTTGGCTCTAGCTTTGAGGTCGATGGTATAAGGCAAGTAGATCTCTTGAGCCCTTCATAAATAAAAGGATAGGTAGCAAGATGTATTGTTCAAACACACTTCTAAGATGAGATTGTAGGGTTATGCCAATCAAGGTATACTCATTTCAAACTGCACTTTTAAAAAGTGCATTTTTTTTCTATCGTATCACTTAACTTTTAAAACCTTGTATTGGTTGTTGTAATTTAATTACAATCTAATCAACTATTGGGGCTTTGCTTGCACTCCTCGTACAATCTATTAAGATTTTATTGACTTATAAATAAATTCATTTTGGCAAATTTGACCATTAATAAAAACTAGATTAAATTAGTCACATGGTCCAATGACTTGGGCTTAGTTTTGACGTGATTTCGCCAGTCTATACTAATTTTTAGTTACTCCAATTCTTAATATAATTTATCAATATAGTTTCAACATAACAGTAATTTGTAACCATGTTACGAAAAACGAACTTAGCTCGATGACGATCAACATGTACTACTTCCTTTAAAGTCAAAAGCTTGATCCCCATCAAAAAATTGCGATACTAACCAAACATTACAACTATTTAGTCGAAGTCATATTTTTTTTTTTTTGAAAATCTAGGGGAGAAAGATCGGGAATTAAACATGAAACTCTCAAACCTCGTATCACATGTGTGCGGAAGACTACGTTCACGATTAGTTTTCGTACTGTGTCCATTTAGCTTATAGATGTTTCACAATGGTTGATCAAACCACAATGATTATATCAAAATAATGTACCGTAACCAATTTGAATTCAAGTTATAACCACAATATTATCAAATTTCATATAATTTACATTATCGACTGAGAAATATATGGTTCAAATATCTCAACCTTTATTATATTACAAAGAAACCACAAAGTTAAAATGAAAGTAAATTACAATGTTAAAATTAATCCATGCACATATTACGAATATATATTTTAATTTTTGAAGTTTAACTATAAAAGATAGAGATATTATGTGATGAAAGATTGAAATTTCGATCTCTTGAATCGGAGTACATGTCGGTACCACCGAGTTAAGTTTATTTTGATTATAAAATTAACAGCTAAATCACTAGAGTTACAATTGTCGCTTAAGCCAAAAGTTAACAGAAAGATAAAGATTAAAAGTAAAAAAAACACACACAAAAAAAAAACAATTTATTCAACAATTAATTAGGGCTAACTAAACTAGTCAAACTACTAAACGTGACTGGGCCGTCCGTCCACCGGATCAGCAAAAGCACCGCTTGTCACGTTAACCTTTCCCTTCGGCCTTCTGTAATATTATTTTGACCACGTCACTTTGTACTGTTCTTTCAAAAGTCTTAAAACTCCAACACGCGCGGACTTAAGCGCGTATCAAACACTCTTCCCGTCAGAGTTCAATCGAACCAAAGTCATCCACGTGGCAGAACAAATAGCGAGTGTAAATATCTCAACTACTTTCAGCGATTGGAATTTCGGTTTCTTTTATGGCGCCTCCGAAATCAAATCTCCGTGGTATTTTCGAAATATGTTTGAAAAACAAGGGTAAACTAGTTTTCCTTTAGAGGAAATAGCTTTATTTGTTACATTTTTGCGTTAAACGGAAACCTTTTTTATTTTTTGAAAAAAAGGTTAAACGGGAATTTCACTGAAGTCGTGTCTTATTAGAACCCTCGAATGGGTTATGCATCTCAGCCGTCCAATTTTGGAGGATGAATCTTGCCCGTTGATACTCGCCATGTTGGCCGGCGAAATTGCGAGCTGCATTTAATAATCGAGGGAGCGGAAGCAGGAGAGCGAGATTGCCACCATAACATTCCGATCAAACGGTTCATATCATGACACGTGGCGAGCCAGAGCGCTTCAATTTTCTTTTTCTTTTCTTTTTTTCCCAGATTTATGAGCCTTATTTTTCTTTTTGTTATTTTCGATATCTAAACCCTTGCTTGGGGAGCCAAAACAAACCCTAGCTCCGTCCGTTTCTCACGGTGAAAAATAAAAAAATTAGGGCAAAAATTCAAAAATTGCCAAAAATTAATTGGGGAAATTGTGGAATCTATTAGGGTTTCGAATGAGATATCTCGGATTCAAGCCCTAATTTTACCTTTCGGGTTTATGATCGACACCATTTGTAGACGAAGGGATTTTTATTCGCGGTTCAATCAGTCGAGGTAGGTATATGATTTTTCATTGTCTTTTAATTTTTTTTTTCATGAGTTTTTGTTCATCCGAATCCATCCGAGATTACTATGAAATGGATAATTGGATTTGATCACTTTGCGCGTCCGTTTGACGAGAATTTTCGTTTTTTCCATTTTTGGCATGGTTTCGGTGACACAGATCTGAGAAATGTTTATATGCATGTACAATGATGGAACATGAAAATTGGGGGTTTCTGGATTGGGAGTTTTCGTTTGGGGAAGTCGATGGAAAATAGCTTAGAAAACTCACATGGTACTGATATACCGAAGAAATCGAGATCTTTGGATCTCAAGAGTTTGTACGAATCAAAGGTGTCTAAAGAGGTTCAGAATAAGAGGTTAAAGAGAAAGGCCCGGGCAGAGGATGGTGATGGGCAGAGGAACGAGAAGAGAAATAGGAAGAAAGTGTCCCTCAGTAATTTCAGTAGTATTTATAGTAGGAGCAGGAAGAGTTTGGATGAAGTGTATGATGCTGGGCTAGATTCAAATGGGCATGATTCAAAGAAGGCCTTAAAGTCAGAGTCAAGAGAGAAGTTAAATAGCAGTAGTGAGTTCAACAAAGTTCCACTTATTTTAAATGAAAATGTTATGCAAATTCCTAAGCGTAAGAGGGGTGGTTTTGTTAGGAGAAAGAAATCTCTTGATGGTCAGATTTTGAAACCGTCCGAGCAATTGGATGGTAAAGCTGGTACAGTGGATCCGATTGCTAAATCTAGTGTCAAAGATTCAAGTGATCAGGTGGAATGCTGTAAGACTAATAGAAAGCCTGCGTTCAAAGATTTAAGGGAGAAAGAGCAAAAGGAGTTGAGCTCAACTCAGCATTTGAAGAAGTTAGATGGGCAGGCTGATCAGTTGACTAGAGAGAATGAATTAAATCCCACTTTGCTTTTGAAGGAGGAAGGTGAGCGTATTGATCATTCGGTTGTAAAGCCTGTAAGTCAGTCATCCACAAAATCACAAAGGAATGCCAGGAAAAGAAAGATTTCTGCATCTGGGAGCAAAAGTAATTCAAAGGAGGGTGAGGCATCTATATCACATTCTACTAAGCGACGTGATGGCTACCCGGAAGACGATGAAGAAAATCTTGAGGAGAATGCTGCGAGAATGTTATCATCAAGATTTGATCCAAATTGCACTGGGTTTTCATCAAACACAAAGGGTTCTTTGCCGCCAACAAATGGGTTATCCTTCTTGTTGTCTTCTGGCCATGATGTTGTTAGTCGTGGTCTTAAGCCTGGTTTGGAATCTGCATCAGTTGATGCTGCCGGAAGAGTATTGAGGCCTAGGAAGCAAAGGAAAGAAAAGAAAAGTTCACGGAAAAGACGCCACTTTTATGAAATTTTATTTGGGGATTTGGATGCAGCTTGGGTATTGAACAGGAGGATCAAAGTCTTTTGGCCTTTGGACCAAATCTGGTACTATGGGCTCGTGAATGACTATGATAAAGAGAGGAAGCTTCATCATGTCAAATACGATGACCGTGATGAAGAATGGATTGATCTTCAAAATGAAAGGTTCAAACTGTTGCTGCTTCCTAGTGAAGTTCCTGGTAGGGAAGAACGTAGGAAGTCAGCAGCGGGAAATAATCCTGCTAATGAGAAAGGGATATCAAGATCCAGGAAAGGAAAAGAAACTGATGCTGCGATTTTGGAAGATGATTGCAATACTGGTAGCTATATGGATTCCGAGCCAATCATCTCTTGGTTGGCTCGATCTACTCAACGTAATAAATCATCTCCCTCTCATAGTTCAAAAAGGCAGAAAACTTCCAGCTTATCTTCAAAATCGGGGTCGCAGGCAAATGAAAAGCCAGCAAATTTACTTGTTAAATCTTCAGAATTGCCAGAAAGATTAGGAGATGTGGACGGGTTAGTGAAGTCTGCTTCAGAAACTACCACTTGTTCTATGACACGTAAACGTCCTATTGTATATTTTAGAAAAAGGTTCCGCAACATAGGCACTGAAATGACCCATAAGCGTGAGACAGATTTTGCCTCTAGAAGAATACATGCTTCTCTTGCTTCATCTTTTTCTAATGTTGGTAAAATTGATGATGTGGAAGAACCAGATGTTTCTCCCAGAAGGTCAGAAGCACATAGGTTGCTATGGTGTGTTGATGATTCTGGGTTATTACAGTTGGCTATTCCTTTGATGGAAGTGGGGCAGTTCAGGTTTGAGCTAAGCATTCCAGAATATTCATTCTTGAATGTCATTTCTAGTGCAGAGACATTTTGGTTATTCCATTTGGCAATGCTCATCCAACATGGTACATTGACCTTAATATGGCCAAAGGTTCAATTAGAGATGTTATTTGTAGATAATGTGGTTGGGTTGAGATTTCTCCTGTTCGAAGGTTGCTTGATGCAGGCAGTGACTTTCATTTTTCTGGTCCTGAAAATGTTTCAGTCACCCGGTAAACAGGGAAGGTATGCTGATTTTCAATTTCCTGTCACCTCTATCAGGTTCAAATTCTCGTGCCTTCAGGATATTGGAAAGCAGCTTGTGTTTGCTTTCTATAACTTCTCAGAAATAAAAAACTCCAAGTGGGTTCACCTAGACTGCCAGCTGAAGAAGTATTGCTTACTCGCTAAGCAGCTTCCATTGACTGAATGCACCTACGATAATATCAAAAGGTTTCAAAATAGCAAAAGTCAGTTCCATACACCTCCATATTGTGGCCGGTCTTCCTCTGTAAAGGTAGTTGTTTAATCTATATTCTTTCTTTCTTTCTTCTTCTTTTGTTTTGGTTATGCTATTGACTATATTGTTGTTCAAGCATCTTACAAGAATTTCTAATGTAATTTTGCTCTCTCTATTCTTGTTTTGGATGATTTTTCAATCGTTTCAACTTGTAGTAACTCCTCCAATGCTTGTTCTATAATCAGGGCACACGGAAGATTAGTAGTCTTGGTATCAACCTCAAAGGAGCTCCATGCGTGAACAATGGTCACTCCAACTTGTGTTCCAATGAAATGAAAAGAAACTTTCCTGCTTTTGCTCTTTCTTTTACTGCTGCACCTACCTTTTTCCTGAGTTTGCATCTCAAGCTGCTTATGGAACAGTGTGTGGCTCATTTAAGTTTGCAACATCAAGATTCAGTAGAGCATCCAGAAAATTATGGTAGATTGACTGTGGACGAGATGTCTATGGATGACTGTGCTAATAGTCTTAGTACCTCATCAAAGGCATCTGATAGATGGAATTCCTGTGCTCAGTCAGATTTAGGGACTGGTCTCTCCGATTGTGAGGATGGAGATGGGGTACAGTCCTCTCAGTATAAAAGAAGTAGTCTTGTTGCTGCAACTTGTGCAGGGTCTCAGGATTCAGACAAGGCTAGAAATGATGTCAAGAAGCGGATGCGACCATTGGGAAAGAACAAATCAGAGAAAGCAATGCCTTTACCTAATGTGGCAAGATCTGAAAATGATTCATTTTTGAATGACCTTAGTGTTGAGATTCCATCATTTCAGCCTGTGGATGGGGAGTTGCATGGCGCTCAGCAGTCCATTGATATAGGATGGAATGTGAATGTTGGCATCATTCCCAGCCCTAACCCAACAGCACCAAGGAGCACTTGGCATCGAAATAAGAATAACTCAACATCATTTGGATTGGCCTCACATGGATGGTCAGATGGAAAGGGTTTTCTTATCAACGGTTTGGGAAATAGGACCAAGAAACCCCGAACGCAGGTGTCTTACTCGTTGCCTTTTGGAGGTTTTGATTATAGCTCAAAGAACAGAAACTCTCTCCCTAAAGCAATTCCTTACAAGCGAATTAGAAGGGCAAGTGAGAAGAGGTCGGATGTGGGTAGAGGATCACAAAGGAACTTAGAACTATTATCATGTGATGCAAATGTGTTAATTACACTTGGTGATAGAGGTTGGAGGGAATGTGGGGCAAGGGTGATATTGGAGGTATTTGATCATAATGAGTGGAAGCTTGCTGTGAAACTCTCAGGAATTACCAAATACTCTTACAAGGCTCATCAATTTTTGCAACCTGGATCTACAAATCGATACACACATGCTATGATGTGGAAAGGAGAAAAGGATTGGATCTTGGAGTTTCCAGATAGGAGTCAGTGGGCAATCTTCAAGGAGTTGCATGAGGAGTGTTACAATCGAAACATTAGAGCAGCTTCTGTTAAGAATATTCCAATTCCTGGTGTTTGCTTGTTAGAAGAAAACGATGAACATGTAGCAGAAATTGCATTTGTGCGGAATCCTTCTAAGTACTTCCGGCAGGTAGAAACAGATGTGGAAATGGCTTTGAATCCAACCCGCGTCTTGTATGATATGGATAGTGATGATGAGCAGTGGATCAAGGATATTCAAACTTCTTCAGAAGTTGGCAGTAGTAGTGGCTTGGGAGAGGTTCCAAGTGAGGTGTTTGAGAAGACGGTGGATGCATTTGAGAAGGCTGCATACTCTCAGCAACGTGATGAGTTCACAGATGATGAGATAGCAGAGGTGATGAATGAACCTATGGTTTCAGGTTTGACAAAGGCCATCTTTGAGTATTGGCAGCAGAAAAGGAGACGGAAGGGAATGCCTTTAATTCGACATCTTCAGGTAGCTGTTTGGTCTTTAAACTCCTGAACATTATGAGTTTGCCTTCCTTCCTCCTGCCACTGCTTTGATAGAAATAATAATTATAATTATAATAAAAAGAAATCGATAACAATTACCGACTCCTAGTGAGATTGAAATATGAGAAAAAGGCAGACTGATATTCCCGCATTTATTTCATATAAATCATTCCCTAGCCTTTGTTGACCTCCTGTTTGTTATATCAACGTTATTTTCTTATTTTGTGCACTAGATTACTTGTTTATATATATATTTTAAAATTGACAATACAAAAATGCATCTTGTGCTTTTTCCAGCCTCCTCTTTGGGAAACCTACCAACAGCAATTAAAAGATTGGGAGTCTACGGTTAACAAAAACAGCACCAATATCTGCAATGGATATCATGAGAAGGCTGCATCAGTTGAGAAACCACCCATGTTTGCGTTCTGTTTGAAACCCCGAGGCCTGGAAGTCTTCAATAAAGGCTCTAAGCAAAGGTCGCACAGGAAGTTTTCGGTGGCTGCTCATAGCAATTCCATGGCTTATGATCAGGATGGATTGCATGGTTTTGGTAAATTCTATTGTCCATTTTTACCCGATTCATCTGATTATTTTTGTTTATCTCGAACGATTTTACGTTGAACTTCTTTTGTAGTTATCGATTCTCTTGACTTGGCTTTACAATTTGAGTTGGTTTGTTGTATCAGGTAGAAGATTGAATGGGTTTGCCCTTGGGGATGATAAGATGGCCTATATAGGCCATAACTATGAGTTTTCGGAAGATTCTCCTTTGATTCACACGTCATCCAGCTTATTTTCTCCACGACTTGAAGGCGGCATTTTGAGTAATGACGGTTTGGAGAGAAATTTTCTACCTAAACTTCACAAGAGCAAGTCCAGAAAGTATGGGGCGTGGTCTTCTCCATATGACTCGGGGATGGCTTCTTCTTTCAATCAGAGAATGATTGGAAAGAGAGACGGGTTAAATAGGTGGAACAATGGTTATTCTGAGTGGTCAAGCCTGCGACGATATCCATTTGATGGATCTCAAAGGCAGATCCTCGAACAATTGGAAGGTTCCGATCTCGACGAGTTCAGGCTCCGCGATGCATCTGGTGCTGCTCAGCATGCACGCAATATGGCTAAGCTCAAGAGAGAAAAGGCCAGGCGATTGCTATACAGAGCGGACCTTGCAATTCACAAGGCAGTAGTTGCTATCATGACTGCTGAAGCAATGAAAGCTGCTTCCGAGGATGACTCCAATGGTGATGGATAGAAATGTGAAGAAAATACGAAACCTGATGATCACTTCCTCCGATTGCTCGAGCTCACTGATTTACGCCCACATGGCAAGCGGATTAGGTTCGACGATTTTGTTAGTGCCGGGTTTTGTCTACTCTTTCGTCAATGGTACAGCCCCTTTTTTCGATAATGTGCAGATTTAATAGCAAACTTCTGACACGACAACGCGAGCCGTACGGGATGGGCATTTGTTGCTACAGCTTCCCAGATCCACAAGGAAAGTTTTATTTTTAGGCCAGCATGATTGAGAGGAGTCCTCTCATTTCAGTGCAAAACATTGTACTGAATCAGGTTTTTAGGGGGGTGTATGGAATTTTTTAGAGTTCCCCATATTTGTACAGTTTTCCCCCATCTCACCCTGTTATTTTCTTTCACTTTGCCCCCTAAAAGCTTCCCCATTTCTCTTCTTAACCTTCAGTTTCTAAAGTGTTCCCATCCATCAAATGAGCATCTAGCTTAAATAATACATCATCTCTTCAATGCCATTGCATATTTCTCTGTAAATACAAACTCTACTGTTTATGCTATTGCTACTCTGATGATGCCTCTCAGAGATTTTTTTTTTCTCACAAATTATTATTATTATTGTTCGAGTTCAATAGACAATTGTTGATTGTAAATTATTGATTGGCATTACAAGCTTCTCAAGTAATATCTTGAATTGCAACTTGTTTGTCTCAGGTGACATCTTGAGTTTTTCGCAAGTTGTTTAATTAAATAATTATTTTGTGTTTGGTCTTCTGTTTTAAAAAAAATAAAAATTAACTGTCTTGGTTCTTGGGATCCGTTTTTTTAATTTTTGCCTGAATTTTTTTACCGTTTATTTTCTCCAAAAGTAGGTTAAGTTTTCTAATGTATTTTGAACAAGTTGTATAATTGTGTTTGTTTGTTCTTTTGAGGTTAGATGAGTTTGTTAAAAATGATAAAATATTCCCTATTCTAGCTTTAAAGAATACCCATGAACTTTGAAGTGTCATGTTCCTGTTTTTCCTTGAATTTCAAAATTGGTTAAAAAAATCATTTGGAGACCTTTTTTTCTATTAAAATGAGATAAAAATCAATGCAGTAACTAATGTATACTGTATAGAATTTGAAGACATGCGTGTATAAAATTGATTACTAATGATTTTAACGAAAATTTTCAATAAATAGTCGTAACTATTTTATCATAGTACCAAATCATCTTCTCCGTTCAAAACTTGCAATATATATATTATACATATACCGAGTTTTGATTTCCACATTTACCTTCGATCACAATTATCTTCATTGTTTATTTCCTTTATTATTTCCAATGTATATTTTTAAGGTCGGACAGATGGATGACCCAAAAATTAGACAAAAAATGCGAAATGTCTCCGTTTTTTTAAAACTAATGTCGAATGATTCTTTGATGACATTAAATTGGAGTGAAACCACCAAAATATACTCGCGCACATCCGGAAAAAATAATCTAGCTCTCGCTCGCTCTCGCATGTTGAGAAAACCCATTTTTCTTTACCTTCTCGCTGGTCTCACTCTTGTCGATGTCTCGCTCTCGCCGATCTCGCTCTTGTTGGTCGCGCTCTTCCATTCTTTACGGTTTCGCTCTTCCTTTCATCACACTTGGTGCTTGACATCAACAATCACTCTCTTCGAAACTGTTCGTGTGTGTCGGAGAAGAAGAAGATGCAATCGAGAAGAAGTCGGAGAAGAAGAAGATGTAGAAGAAATCGGGAGAAAGGAAGAGGAAAAAAAAAAGAAAAAAAAAAGGAAAAAGAATATGGAGAAGAAAACAAGAGCAATGTTGTAATTTCAGGTGATCATAACATCATCAAAGGGTCATTTGACATTTTTTTTTCAAATTTAGTTCATTCGGCATTTTGAGTTTTTAAAATAGATCTTTTAGGCAATTATCTCTATATTTTAAACCTACAGTCTTCATTATCAACAACAAATTTTCATTTCCAACAATTTCCATGAAACACTGTCTCACATACATTCATATCCCGTGTCCCACACTTTCAATTCATATCGCCATATGGTACGCCACGTAAATATGACAATATAACATTTGGAATGGAGGAATTTGAATTTGAGTTTAGGAGGAATTTGAACTAATAACTTTATAATATATGCCTATGCTAGTTACAAACTTTAACCTTTGATTAATGAAAATTTAAATTTAAATTCTCGAAAAGGAGGGTATACGCTTGTAAATATTTTATTCCAGAGGGATAATTATGTAGATAGCAATATGCAACAATAAGCCCAAAACTTCCCAGCCAGCCGTTAATAACGGCCTCTTTCTCCGCTCCGCCTTCCCGCCATTGAAGCCCCAACCTACTTTCTCGTATACATGTCTGAACCTATTCCCTTCACACCTTTGTCCCTGCTATTCTTTGCGATTTCGCTCGTTTCTCTGTTCTTGTTACTCTCTTTCGCATTTGCGATCTTCCCCTGGTTCCTTTTGCGGTCCTCTCCATGCCATTTCGTTCTTAATTTGCATTCTCGATCAGGTATGTTCTCACCATCGCGTTTTGTATTTGTTTCGTTTCAGGAAATCGAGGACTTAATTGGAAAGGAGAAGCGAAATTTTGTATAATGAATCGTTTGAGCCGTTTGGAGGATCTTTTGTTCTGATTGTTTTAGAAATGTAGAATTTGTTTTCCTCCTATTTGGAAAGATTCAGATCGATTTGATTGCTATTCAATTTGTGATTTATCGGAAGTTACATTCTTACCTTTTAATTTTTTTTATTAAGAAGATTCGAAGTTTGTAACA
The DNA here is from genome assembly GCF_027475165.1 of Benincasa hispida. NCBI lineage: Eukaryota > Viridiplantae > Streptophyta > Magnoliopsida > Cucurbitales > Cucurbitaceae > Benincasa > Benincasa hispida. Next base: position 69,989,094 of record NC_143486.1, read on the forward strand.
TGGCAAGTCGCATCAAGGAAGAGGAGAAAATTGAAAGGACCATACGTAATCTTTTGAAACTTCCAGGGAACCGAAGATGTATTAACTGCAATAGTCTGGTATGGTAACTGGTAACTTGGTATAGTGGCTAGGCCGTATTAAGGATTGTTATTGGTGAATGTAATTTAAAGCAGAGAAACTACAGGGTTGTTAATTAATGGGAGGAACGCCAAAGTTTGGTGTACCAGGAAACTGTCCCCAAACTTGAGCTAAATAGTTGATCAAATTAATTCATTTGAATAATATGTGTCAGAGTTCCATGTACAATTAGATTTCAATTCGATTTATAATGTTAATCTTAGTGTATATATATAGAGGACAAGCAATAAGTAGCGCTGTGCAGACAGTTCAGTCAAACCTAATGCCAGTATTTCGCCATGCTCTTGTTACATAATTACTTTGGAGTCAGTAGTCAATCCTATGAGTGCAATATTGATAGCAATGCGTATGCTATTAATTACCCCAATTCTGTAGCAAACTGTTAATTTATTGAGAGCATATGCAACCTGAGTTAATTGGGACACTGATATGTGGTTCTATACAATCGATAACTGTCACTTGAGTTTATTTAACATGAGCTGGTTATCGATACTCAATTGACACAGACATTTGATTACATTCATAATCCTTCCTTCTGTCCATAATTATAAATTTTATCAATGACATTATATTTTACTTTTACATATATCTTCTTCAACAGGGACCGCAATACGTCTGTACAACATTCTTGACATTTGTATGTACAAACTGTAGTGGAGTACAGTAAGTATTGAAATGACGGTTTAATTATCTGTATATGTGAAAATTCTCGGTTCCATATCTCTTTCTTTTATTATTTTTTTATTTTATAACCAATGTGTATAAATTGAATTTGGAAAGATACTTTGCAATTGCTTATCTTGGTTCAATTTCATGACTCTCCAGTCGTGAGTTCACTCACCGAGTAAAGTCAGTGTCAATGGCAAAATTCACGGCAGAAGAGGTGGCTGCTCTTCAAACTGCGGGAAATGAGGTCAGATGCAGTTGCCTTGATGTTCACTTGTTCTTTCTTATCTATTATTAACATCCCTTATGCCGCTAACTTTAAGCTGTCATTATATAGAGAGCACGGGAGATATATCTGAAAACATGGGATCCTCAGCGACATTCTTATCCAGAAAACAGGTTATCGAGTTCATTATATATTTATACATGCTGTAATTGGCATATAATTTCCTCTAATTCCTATATTTTCTAGCAGCAATCTCCATCGGCTTCGGGATTTCATCAAGCATGTTTATGTTGATCGGAAATACTCTGGTGAGAAAAGTGGTGATGAGCTCCCGAGGTTGAGACTTGTAAGCTCTCTTCTAACGTGTTTACTCATTTTGGTTAACATTCATTTTGCTTGTTGCTATGCTCGGCATTCACGAATTTGAATTACTTTAATTTCCTTTAAGCTCAATGATAGAGGAAATCTTTTCATGTGTATGCAATCCTCTTCCCTGCAAATTTTTAATATATCTTTCATCTCTTGTTTATTTTGCACTTTCATCTTGACATTTTGAATTTTAGGAAAGTTCTCTTCGCTATAAGCATTTTTGGATTTAAACCAACACTGACGAATAATTCTGTATACTGGAGACTCTTAGTAAAATTGGTTCCATATGTTGACAGAATGTTTCATATAATACAGACTGACAAGGACTCATCCCAAGAAAGGAGAAAGGTTACTCCATATTATGGTGGATTACAGAACCTGCAAATTGAAATGCCAAGATCTAGTTCAAAGAGGGAACACAGGAGTCCAATTTTTTACTATGATGAGAGAAGCAGTCCTCGGTATTCAAAAGAAAACTCCAGATATGGAGGCTATAGGAGAAGCCTTACACGCATTGAGGTTGTAGATGACAGAATTAAAGATGACAGACCTGGAATTCGTAGGCTCCCAAATGGAGATTCCAAGGCAGTTATCCAGTTTAGTCGCAGTCAAGAAAATTTAGAGAAGTCTTCTTTTGCAGTTGAATTTAATAATAAAGTTACAATCGGAAAAAATGAACCTACTCGAAGAGTTGAGGAGGATGTAAGAACCAATAAAGGAATAGACGCTGGTGGCTCTGATCAGGTTTGTAGCTGATAAAGTTGCTGGATGTTTGAGTGTTCTTGTTCATTCTGATTAGGGGTATCATTAGTTCTGTGATGTCAATTTTGCAGTATTTTGAGCAAAATACTTGGCATACTATAAGCTGTGTACTGAGTTTCTGCATGCAATTTTTTCTTAAGATTAAGTTTAAGATTAGCTGTTCTCCTTGTACATAATAAACCATGCTTAAGATTCTAGATTTGATCTTTCAATTGATTGGGTTTGTAATTTCTTTACACAGAAACTAGACCTTTTAGTATTAGCTTGTACTTCAATTTTAAAATTGACTTCTTCCATTATGCTGCATCCTCTTCCATTATGCTGCATCCTCCCATTACCAGAATGTTGTTCGTGTTAATCCCGTGGTGGACAACTAAATTGAGAGAGCCTTCAACACAGACCCAACAGATGCCTTCATCTAACAATGACAAATGGAACGCCTTTGAGCCATCTTCAACGAAAAGCACATCAACAGCCCCCAATGCAAATACTCTGGAAGCTTTGCTTCTTGAATTATCAGTACCATCAACTGGAGCTGATAATAATCCAAATGATGGACCTGGAAATGCCCATACTCCAGCAACCGTTTCTGGAAGTACTCTTACACCAGATTTCACTATGGGGCAGACAGCACTACCAATCAGCGTTGAAGCTTCTGTAGCTGGGTCTAATGAAAGTGTAGTGTTGCAATCTTCTAATGCAAGCCCTCCGCAACTCACATCCAATAATGGTGGTGATATTGCACTAAAAGTCCTTAATGGACTACAGCTTCCAAGCACGCAGCAAAAACAGACTTTTGATTATCCTTCTGCAGATACTGGTTTGAATTCACAACTGATGACTCCAGCTGCTGTTCCAAATTTTGAAGTGAGTTGCTTGATGTGAGTTTCCAATCTGAAGAAATTAAGCTCAAGTCTGCCTTAAATTTTCTTAACATATTGCTGCCTTTGCGGCTCAATCTATTTGCTGCAGTGGACTTCTTCATCGGAATCAAATGCTCAAGGATATTCAAGTGTTTCAACTGACAAGATAGTTGCTCCTGATTCAAAACCAGCTCAGGGTACCACCAATGGAGTTGGATCCCAACCTCCATCTTCAGAAAAGAGCTCTTCTTGTGGAAGAAAGGAACTTCCTCTGGTAATGATTTTAAATATGTTTCATTCATTACTGATGCTTTTCTGTAACAATACATACTTCTGTTTGCAGGACCTTTTTACTGTTAACTACCCTCAAGTTCGCACCTCACATCCAGGTTGGCAGACTGGAACTCAACATGTCATGGGTCAAAACTTGCAGTATTATCCTACCCCAGTGGTATATAAGACAAAGTGATGGTGTTTGTGTGTCGTGTTTTTTTTGTCTTCTTTTCTCTTCCAAAATACTTAGTAGATAGTTAATCTATCATCTGTGTTTGCAGGCTGCAAGACCAACAAACCCATTTGATCTCGATGATGAAAAGAGTAGATTTTACTCACACGTATGAACAATAATCAGACATTTAATGATTTTTCTCTTTCCCTTTCATCCACTAGTAGCCTTTTTGCATCTGACTTCTTTGCTCGATCCTCCGGTCCTTCAACTTGTATCAGACAAATTTAGCAAATATCTCTCACTTAGATGGGAATTTAGTTCTGGATTGGAATGAAGCAAGCTTTTGTCCATATGTGTACTTGTGTTTAGCATTCATGTACAAATCGTAGGGTTCATTCTGAAAAATACTTAGGTGCATCTACGACAATACCCATCTTTGTGCATCTCACCAAATTGTCCAATCATAATTTTTTATGTGATAAATTTTTCTTTTTTGAAATATTTTAATTCTTTTTTATGTGTGTAATAAGGATGAGATGCATAAACATATGTGCCACTTGGGATGCATAGTAATGGTAATATTACTGGGATAATATTCAAGGCTTTGGTTTATTGGCTATCCTAATTATAGACAACATAAACTCACCGAGTGTCTTCCATTGTTTTCCACCATTCGGTTATCGCTACTTTAAGATGTGAAACATTGGATACATTGCAATGCTATGGTTTTCCCCATTCCACAGCTTACATGCATAATTAGAGTTGAGTCATTTGTTGTTATTTAATCTGTGATGTTATTTCCTTTTACTCCATCTTGCAGAGTGCTCCCACTAGCATGCCCGCTCTTAGTGGCTCAACGCAGAGATATGGCTACCAACACGAAGCCCAATATTCAGGTAAGATTCTTCATTCTATTGAAACTCACCATCTCCTTCATCTGCTGTACTTTCAGTCACCATTAAATCTTTCAGAGGCTCATTTTCCTTTAAATAAGTCTCAGGTACATACTTGGGGCAACAGGTCTACGGGAGTATTCCGTCTTTGAGGTAAGTTACTGAGTTCATGTCAATCTTACATTACATTACGATTACTTTTCTCTTCTGCCATGTTAATTTCTATTCAGCTTTGCGACCAATATTTTTCTAGTTGGAAACATCTCTCTTGATTAAGGAATTTGGCCTTCCCAAAGATCCTTTTGGATGGAAATGAGCTTCAACGTTTAACTTTTGAGTGTCATCTTTATATTTCTATTTACCTCACGTCCTTAAATATAATGGGTTCACATACAATACCTATTAGTTATTCTAGTTGTTTGCTCCTTTATAATCTTAACTTGGTCTATATCAAGAATTTCGTGTTGCCTTTTTTGTTTCTTTACTCTCATTTCTTAGATCACTCAATTGATATATCGTTTTAATATAGATCCTTGTCATTTTCAAATATTGATGATACAATTATGAATATAAAGTAGTATATTGAAAATTTTCATATTATTATAGTAGTAAAAATTCTTATCTCCAATCAAATACATATATCACATAAACATTTTATTAGTATATTGTCAAAGTCTTATTTTAAACAAAAATATAACTCTAAAATATATTTACTCTTTAAGATGATTACAACCATAGGAGTTGAGGGATTCAAACTTCGATCTCTCAAGGAGTAAACACATTTTTACAACATCGAAACCACGTTAAAAAAAAAAAAAACATAATAATTATTTTTGTCTTTGCAGACCTCAGGGAGTAGGAGGAACCTCCTTCCCAAGTGCTTTTGGCTCCTTCAATAACACACCTCAGCAGCCGAGTAGCAGATATCCAGCACCTAACACAAATCCAATTGCTCCATCGTTTCGCAATAATCCATTTGGATAGACTTAACAAAGCTTCAATTCGCTGTACGTATGTCTCAATATCAGGTCATTTTCTTCCTGACT